>NC_049241.1:32795496-33117243 GCF_011100685.1 Canis lupus familiaris | reverse complement strand
TGGTCGTCTTGCCAGCAGCATCCAATCCAACTAGAAAAAGACATTATAGATTTTAAATCTAGGCCAAAAATGCACACTAAGAATTAATTTCACAACTTTATAGTTTGAAAGCAAAAGTTAACTGGTCAAGGCACAAATGAGTTAGAAATGAAATTACTTCCTTTCTATCCTAAGGGCAACACCTGCTGCAGAAAGCTTTTCTATTTTTCTTTCTAGACCTAAAGAGACATGTAGCAGTGAAAAGAAGAGTATCTGACTGACTCAGGCTCTAGTCTCTAGATTTGCTTTGCCACAAATTAGTTAAGGGTCTTTAAACAAATCACTCTAGAAAACTGAGACCAGAGAAATCAGCTGTAAAACAAGATGGAATCATTTAACCTAAGATCCTTTCCAATTCAAGTCCTTTTTTAAAAAATTTTTATTTTATTTTATTTATTCATAGAAACAGAAAGAGAGAGAGAGAGCGGGGGGGGGGGGGGGGGGGGGCAGAGACACAGGCAGAGAGAGAAGCAGGCTCCATGCAGGGAGCCCAACGTGGGACTCGATCCAAGGTCTCCAGGATCACGCCCTGGGCTGCAGGCGGCGCTAAACCGCTGCGCCACCGGGGCTGCCCTCCAATTCAAGTCCTTATTAATTCTACAAACTATTATCATTTTTAAAAACCCAAGTTACAAGTTGAATCAGAGAACACATAAAAACAAATGAATAAAAATTATCTTAAAAAATATGGTAACTATGCACTAGTATCCTTAAATGATAGTAAAGGAAAAAGAGGCCAATTTTACCCCTACCTAAATCCATTCCTACATCAGATACACAAAAACAAGAACAAAAGATTGGTTAATTTGGATTGTAAAAAATGGCCCTATCTCATTAATCCCAAATGTAACTAATGTCTAAATTCTTAAAACTATTCCTTTGAGGGAGAATACAAGTAGGGAAGAATTTGCTTGTTTTTTGTTGTGTTGTTTTGTTTTTAAAGATTTTATTAATTTATTTGTGAGCGAGCACGTGCATCAGGGAAGGGTAGAGGGCAGAAAAGACTCCCACTGTTGGAACATGAGCAGAGGGGAGCGGGAAAGGGACAAGCAGACACCCCCCACACTCCCCCCACCCCCAGCAGGGAACCTGATGTGGGGCTCCATCCCAGAACCCTGGGGTCATGACCTGAGATAAAGGCAGACACTTAACTAAGCCATTCAGGCACCCAAAAATGTGTTTATCTCTGAAGGGAAAAAAAAATCCATCCTCAAGCAAGAGGGTATACTTCTTTATTTCAGTGATAGTGATGAGCAAATTAAATGTATATTTCAAGTACAATTCTCTCAAAACCTGCATATTCTAGTCTGCCAAACCATTCTAAATGGAAGGTCAATATCTAATAACTGCAATGACTGTTATCGTTGTTCCAAGGACATCACATTTGGCCTAGATTTACGCTATCAAGAGATTCTGAAATGAATTCAACTGAGTATTGATTTAGGCAAGGATGCTTTCCAAATATTTAAATCGAGCATGACATGGCACATGAAACGAACACTATTAAGTTTAAAAAACACACACAGAAATCACCCTACTTATCTAATTTATGTTACTGTGCAAGTGAGTTTAACTTTCATCAGTCCAAAACAGAATTAAAAGCTATAGGCAGGGATCCCTGGGTAGCTCAGCGGTTTAGCACCTGCCTTTGGCTCAGGGTGTGATCCTGGACTCTCATGATCAAGTCCCACATTGGGCTCCCTGCATGGAGCCTGCTTCTCCCTCTGCCTGTGTCTCTGCCTCTCTCTCTCTCTCTCTGTGTCTCTCATGAATAAATAAATAAAACCTTAAAAAAAATAGAAATAAAAAAACTAAAAAAAAAAAAAAAAATAAAAAGCTATAGGCAATTTCAGCCATCTACACATCTACCCATATAACCACCTTTTCTGTTCTGTACCCTACAAAAGGTAGCTTTAAGAACTCTCTGTACACTCAAGCAATTTAACATTGGGTCTTCATATCCTGTGTCCTCTAATCAAACTGTGTTCCCTACTCCTTCATTCTGAGATATTCAGGTTTATTCTTTCCAAATACTATGACACCTAATAGAGTGAACAACTAAGCCCTCACTAATGGGTACACGAAAAGCCAACTTACATCAGGAGGTGTTTGTTTATGGAGTATGGATGGGACAGTATAAAAAAAAAATCGAATTCTAAACTATACACAAAGAAACAAAAGTAACCTACAACAAGGAGAACAATATGATCGTTTCACCATTTGGAAAAGCTGAATGTGATATACCAAGCACTGGTGTTACAATACTGATGAATCACTGAATTCTACCTCTGAAACTAATAATACACTATTTAGTAATTAATTGAATTTAAATAAATTTTTTTTTGAAAAAAGAAAAAGCGGTCACTCGAGAAAATAAGTCCTTCTTAGTTGAAGTTGATCAAACTTTAAAATAAAGAAATATTCACCCTTAAGTAACTAAATTAAGAGGCTCCTGGGTGGCTCAGTCAAGCGACCAACTCTTGATATTGGCTCAAGTCATGATCTCATGGTCGTGGGACTGAGCTCTAAGTTGTCTCTGCTTTGAACGTGGAACCTGCTTAAGATTTTCCCTCTCTGGGATGACTGAGTGGTGCAGTTGGTTAAGCAGCCAACTTCTTGGTTTCAGCTCAGGTCGTGATGTCAGGACTGTGAGACGGACCCCTGCACCCAGCTCTGCGCTCACAGCATGGATTCCTTAAGATTCTCTCTCCCTGGATGCCTGGGTACCTCAGTCAGTTGGGTGTTTGCCTTTGGCTCAGGTCATGATCCCGGAGTCCTGGGCTCCAGCCCCACATCAGGTTCTTTAGTTGGAGCAGAGCCTGCTTTATCCCTCTCCCTCTGTCTGCTGCTCCCCCTGCCTGTGTTCTCTGTCAAATAAATAAAATCTTTAAAAATAAAAAAAAAAAAAAGATTCCCTCTCCCCCCAGCTCCTCCCCCTGCTTGTGTGTGTGGGCTGTCTCTCTCTCTCCAATAAATGTTTATTTTTTTTAAAGATTTATTTTTATTTATTTATGATAGACACACAGAGAGAGAGAGAGAGGCAGAGACACAGGCAGAGGGAGAAGCAGGCTCCATGCAGGGAGCCCGACGCGGGACTCGATCCTGGGACTCCAGGATCGCGCCCTGGGCCAAAGTTTGGCACGAAACCACTGAGCCACCCAGGGATCCCCCCAATAAATGTTTAAAAAAAGATTCCCTTTCTTTGTTCCTCCTTTGCTTGCTCGAGCTCTCAAAAAAAAAAAAAAAAAAAAAAAAGCAACTAAATCAAAATATGATTAAGCCCAAGTCAGAAATGAAACTAAGATATTGGTTAGAAAAAACATGATTTAGGTTGTGAGAACTATGGCACATGCTAGTCCTCACTGCAAGTCCAAGTAAACCTCATACCATCACTAAAACAATTTCAATACAAGAATACTGACAAAGAATGGAAAAAACCCAAGACAAATTATTATTAATATAACTATTTTAAGTTATACAAAAGCACAGAGGTAACCCAATTTTTAATGAAATTGTTAACACCTGCTTATATGCATAACTAATATTCTTCTACAGTTAGAATTGTCTTCACACAATAAACGTGTTACTTTCATTTAAAAAAATTCTCAAATAGCAGATTTCCTTAATTAATTTGTCGGCCTGGTTATATTTCCTGATGTATCTATCAGGAAGATAACTGCTTAAGAGCCTTGAATATATTCTATATACTTATTTTTAATGAAATGGGAGAATTGTTTTTATTTTTTTATTTATTTTTTATTGGTGTTTAATTTGCCAACATATAGAATAACACCCAGTGCTCATCCCATCAAGTGCCCCCCTCAGTGCCCATCACCCAGTCACCCCCACCCCCGCCCACCTCCCTAAATGGGGGAATTGTTGACCAAATAATGCAACCATAAGGCTTTTTAAACAAGTTATCTTTAAAATAAAAATTGTAAGACAACAGTTAAATGGCTCACAGCCACATACAAGACTCTAAAATCATGAAGACATCCTTGAGCTGCACAAAAATATAATAGTGCTATATAAATGCAAACCACAAGTTTTTTTTAAAAAAGGAATTTCTACTGTGAGATTAAAGATGCACAGATTAATTTATACCATCACTTAAAACTTATATAGTTCTTTACCCAAAACCATTTTGGCCTAACAATTTTGTCCTACTTCAGTCATTTCTTAAGTATGTATTTCCTTAATGTTGCAATATTTGGCAATGAGATTTCTCCACAAAATGAAACTATAACCAATTCTCAACCAGCCAAGATAAGACTCTAATCTGTACATTCCAGTAATGCCCTCCCTCCCTTCCACTCCATAAACAAGTCACTGTATTCAAAGATATACTAGAATTACTTGTTCTCCTTAACTAGACCTGCACTTTGACCAAAATATTAACGCAGCAAAATTACCCAAAACTCTTTGCCAATCATTAAAAAGTATATCTACTAAACTGTGGCAGCAAGAAATATTTATATTTAAATTGAAAGACACTAGATTCCATGACCTTAAGTTGGAAAAGGAAAATGCAGAAAGGAGACTGGAATGAAAAAAGTGTATTTTCAGATGGATGAAATTTCACACAGTTAATTTTTCTTTTTATGTTTTCCTTTATCTTTCGATTTTCTACAAGGAAGCTTAAAATACAACTTCACAATTATTTAAAAATAATTTGCTTATTTAAAAATAATTCTGAGTACCACACTAGGTGGTTCTTTACATTTTTGTAATATAAATCTCACAACTACCCTCCATTTTTCAAACACAACATCAGAGGTTCAAAAATGTCCCCAGAATCAGAGGAGTAGAAGAGGTATGCAAAACTCCAGGTTTTATGGAAAAATTAGATCCCTCAAGTATCGCTGATGGGAATGCGAAATGGGTGTCCCTGCTTTAGAAAACAGTTTTGTCAGTTCTTTAAATGTTAGATATAGTTAACACAGAACACAACAATTCTACTCCTAGGTATTTATTTACCCAAGACAATTAAAATATGCCCATACAAAAACTTTTTTTTTCAAATCTTCACAATAGCATTACTCATAACAGCCAAAGAGGGAAACAATCAGATTTCTATCAAATGATGAATGGATAAACAAAGTATGGTATATCCATAAAATGGAATTACTCTTTAGGCATAAAAAGGAATGAAGTACTGACATATGATATAATATGAACGTTTAAAACATTATGCGAAGTGAAAGAAGCTAGGCACTAAAGAACACACTGTATGATACGTGAACTATCCTGAGTAGACAAACGCATAGAAACTAAAAGTAGGTGTGTGGTTGTAAAAGAACTGGGCAAGAAGGGCAACAGTAACCACTAATGGGAATAGAGTTTCTTTCCGGGCTGATGAAAATGTTATAGAATTAAGACAGTGATGATGGTGGGGCACCTGGGTGGCTCACTCAGTTTAGGGTCCAACTCTTGACTTCAGCTTATTAGGTAATGATCTCAGAGTGGTGAGATACACGCCCCTCCCCCCCAAGTGGGCTCTGTGCTGGACATGGAGCCTGCTTAAGATTCTCTCTCCCCTCTCTCTCTGCTCCTCCCCACACGCAGGAGCACACTCTCACACTCTCTTAAAAAAAAAAAAAAAAAGACAGTGGCAATGGTGACACAAGTTGTCATTGTTTTTTAAAGATTTTAGGGACACTTGGGTGGCTCAGCGGTTAAACGCCTGCCTTCGGCTAAGAGCATGATCCCGGAGTCCCAGGATCAGGTCCCACATTGGGCTCCGTGCATGGAGCCTGCTTCTCCTTCTGCCTGTGTCTCTGCCTCTCTCTCTCTCTCTCTGTCTCTCTCATGAATAAATAAATAAAATCTTTTAAAAAATTTTTATTTATTCATTTGACAGCTCATAAGCAAAGGGAGTGGCAGGCAGAGGGAAAGAGTGAACAGAGCCCAAAGTGGGGCTGGATCCCAGGGCCCTGGGATCATGACCTGACTGAAGGCAGACACTTAATCAACTGAGGCACCCAGGCATTCCTACACAAGTTTGTGAATAAAAATCACTGTACTGTATACTTTAGAGGGATAAATTTTGTTATGTGAATTACATCTCAATTTTTTAAAATTAAAAACAAAAAAGCCCTAAGTCAATGCCAGAGCTCTCAAATGGTATTTATACATTGCCATCGTGCCTTTAGCTTTTCTGGTGGACACACTCTATCTTAGTATTTTATCTAATTCCTCAGAAGTCTGATCATCAAAACTGAAAGTGAGGCTATCAGATGTACAGAAAAATTATTATAAGCTTAGGTCTTACTTCTACACAACAGATCAGAAATATCTACACTTTGATCAATGTGTTAATTAGCAGCAAATTATCAAAGTCTGAAAGCCATCTGCAATAATGCCAAAGGGTACTTCTAAAAATGGCTGTATCAACTTATAGTGGTGGCATAAACTAAAGATTTTTGCCTTTCTATTGTTTCCTTATATCACATAATAGAAGGGCTTTTTTTTTTTTAAGACTGGCAAGTATGTTTTCAACTAATGACCTGAGAAAATGCTCCTAATAAGCGAAGTCAAAAGGAGAGAACACTAATTTCCTCTTAAAAGCCTGACAGTAAATGTTAACAATAGTGAAATGGTGGAATTATAATTATTACTTTATTCTTTTCCACATTTTTAAAATTTAACAGAAAGGACGTGTTATTTTTTGAAATGAGGACAGAAAATTAAAAATCACAATGAATGGATTTACAAAATATGCTAAGGAAAAAGCATGAAACACCACTCTTCAGCTCACAGTCTCACTTAAAATATTAGTAATATTTTTCAAATTGGCAAATAGAGGAACCTCCCTGGTCCCAAAAAACCACAGTCACATATAAGGCAATACAGAACTATACTGTTATTGGCAATCTTTTAGAAAGCAACATTTTTTTCAGCCTTTCAACAGCCAAAAGTTTACAAGTTCAAAGAGCTTAGAATTAATAATCCCTCTACAGAAACACTGTTTTCCAATGTAAACAAAACTTGGGGAATCATTTATGAAAATTACATCTTATCATAGAACAAGGCACTGGAGATCAATCTAAAAATAAGGTAATGCAGGGCTACATGAGAAATCTAAGATGGCAACTAGTCATCTTTGAATTTAAAGCTCAACAATATTGACGTGAGTGATTTCGCCAAAAAACAAACTTGGCAATTCTGTCAATCTATACTTTAAGTGACATTACATTTAAAACATTGCATTGGTTTTTTTTTTTTTTTTAATTTTTTTTTATTTATTTATGATAGTCACAGAGAGATTGAGAGAGAGGCAGAGACACAGGCAGAGGGAGAAGCAGGCTCCATGCACCGGGAGCCCGACGTGGGATTCGATCCCGGGTCTCCGGGATCGCGCCCTGGGCCAAAGGCAGGCGCCAAACCGCTGCGCCACCCAGGGATCCCTGCATTGGTTTTTATTTAGTTAACTACAAGCTATAATTTCAAACACTTTTTAAAATTACTTGAACTTCTGGGAGAACAAGTGTAGGAATAAAATTTTAAACTTCACAGTAATTTGGCAAACCAGACCCATGAGCTGCTATCTTTCAATAACACTGAAAAAGTCATGGACTCAAGAAGGTCTGAATTTTACGTAAGCCTTATAAAGGAAAAGGAAGCGCACATACCTGCCAGAGAATATTAATATGAAAAAAAAACAATCATTGACTCTTAATTCTAAACTCGAATAGGGGTAAGAGACCTTTTTTTTTTTTTTTTAAAGATTTTATTTATTTATTCATGATAGTCACACAGAGAGAGACAGAGAGGCAGAGACACAGGTAGAGGGAGAAGCAGGCTCCATGCAGGGAGCCTGACGTGGGATTCGATCCCAGGTCTCCAGGATCACGCCCCGGGCCAAAGGCAGGCGCCAAACCGCTGCGCCACCCAGGGATCCCAGGGGTAAGAGACCTTAAGAGTGATTATGCAGTCACTCATAAAGCTAGACAAAAAAATCATTTATCAAACTTCCAAATCACCTCTTTCCCTACCTTTTACGGTTATGCTCCATTTGATGAGTTACTATAAAGCTTGACCTTGTGACTTTAGTGTTTTTAATGAAGGAAACCAGAATATTCCAAAATTAAAGAGCAAAACAAGAATAGGAAACTGGAGGCATAAAACATTTAACATAAAATGAGTAATTCCAAAGCATGACTTCTATCCCTTGCACAAATGCACAAAATGAAATATTCTCCCATTTTCTTTCAACTGTTATTTTTTGGGGAGAACGGGGGAGAAATGCTCCCCTAATACAGTAAATTTAGGAAAGTGCTTATAGCATAACGCTACCTTTCTTCTCCCTCTGAAACTTTAAGCTATCACAAAAGACTTAGGGTATGGAACACAGCAATTCATTTACAATAGATCTTAAGTAAAAGGACCAACATAGTACATTTCCAGGGACACAACTGTGTACTAGTTAATTTCTTTAAGGAACAACCTGGAAATTCATTTATCACAGTCCAAAGTCCTCCCAATGACTTCAGATCCTTTACAGACTGTCAATTTTCAGCCACCTTAAAAACTTAATATGCTTGCTCTCCTTTAAAAATTGTCTCTATAAATGAAATCTTAAAAACGTTTAAAGAGAAAACATTCTGATTTATCTTTATGAATGAATTAACAATTGTTCCATGAATTGTGAAAAAGCCAGAAATAACAATTAAGAGAAAAAAGAACTCAATGTGTATACCCTTAATCTTCATACACCTGGAATTACTCAATCCTCCTTTGGAAAACTTTCAATGGTAGTAGAACTAGAAAATAACGACTTTTTCTCCCAGCTCCTAAGGAACAAACAAGTTTCAACGTTTAAAGTTAGAGGAGCTCCTTTTTGCATTATGCAGGTCCGCAGGGCTCAGCTGTGATGTAGAGACTACTCACAGTAATAGGGGGGAGGGGTTGCTTACATCACCTAAGTGTCAAGCCCCTTCTCCCTCAGCAGGAAAAAAAAGGGGAAAAAAAAAAAAAACTGGCGCTGAAAAGCAGTTTTTTTAAAAGCCTATTTTCCAAAATAACTTAAAAAAAAAAAACACTGTAATTATTATGTAACAAGGCTACCCTAAAACTAAATGTCATAATGTTGTTACTGGAAATTTGCTATCGGCTTACAAAAAATAGCTTTAAAAGTTTTTTTTTTTTTTTCATTAAACCTTAACCAGCTGGACAAAAATCCGTTTGAAATTCACCAGAGAGTAAACCAAACATATTTAGGTTTTGGGAGTGGCCAAAAGGTGATTCGGGATAAACTTCACAGTTTTCAGGAAAAGAATATGCAGGGGAATCCAGCGCGAAGTTAAGTTTGGCAGAGGGAGCGCTGAGGACTGAGGACTCCGGACTCTTCTGAAGCCGAGGGTGCTTTGCTCCCTTTGCCACTGCGCTCCGGGCCTGCTCACTTCCTGCCCCGGGCGGCTCCGGGCTCCCGGCGACCGCTCGCTCACATTCCACTGGGAGTATGCAGTGTGTGTACACGGGGGCAGAAAGGGGGAGGAGGAAGGCTGGAGTAGTTCTGCCTCGGTCCTGACCGCTGCCCACACCGGGGGAGAGACGAGCCTGGCCGCACTCTCAGAATCGGCCTCGCCAGTGTCTTCCGGGCTCAGCGAGATGAGAGAGTTCGCTTCCTCGCCACCCCAACCCGCCCCCCCCCCCCCCAACAGATCTCCGCCCAATCTTCTCTGGCTTTTCAGTAAGATCGAGTAGAGAAAGCCAGAAGGAAGAAACCTTGCCCGGGCGGCCCTGTCCCGGCCTCTGAGACAGATCCGGGGCGACCGCCCACCTTTCGCCCCCATTGTTTCCCCCTGAAGACTTCCTCCTGACCCCGAGCCCGCCGCCCCTCCCCCACCACAGCGGGCGGAGGGACACACAGGCCCCGCGCCGAGACCCGGCCCTCCCTCCCGGAGCCGCACTGGGGCCTGCCCTCCGCGCGCGGCCCCTCACTCACCCATCAAAATGCGCATCTGCTTCTTGCCGAAGAGGCGGGAGAAGAGGGAGGAGATGGTGAGGCCCATGGCAGGAGCGGCACTTGCGATGGGCAGGAGCAGAAGGGGTTTTGGGGGCGTCCCCGGGCCTCCTCCTTTCACGCTCCCAACAAACTGAGCGAAGGAAGAGGAGCTGAGGGAGGAAGAGGGCGGCAGAGACGCCTCGCTAGCCGGTGTGTCGGGCGAAGCTCCGGGACAAGAACTAACGGGGCGAGGACCTGCTCGACGACTGGCGCGGCAGCTCCGGGTCTGGCGTTTTAGGCTTCTGCTATGCCACGTCACGCGGTAGCCGCGGCGACTCCAGCAGCGGCCCGGCCCCTCCAACGCGGACAGAATCGCGTCACCGCCGCCCCAACCCCCTGCGCTTCCGGTGCTGGCCCAGCCACTGCGCCTGCGCACGGAGGGGATCGGCCAGTTACGCCGACGTAATTCTCTGGCCGCCGTCCCCTCCCGGACGTGGACCTGCGGGACGAAGCCAGTTAGCGCATGCGTACTGGGAGACGGACAAAGTCCCACAATGCTTCGGTGGTTCACTTCCAATCAGATTCTAGGCGAGGCGCTGCCGCCCGGGTAAATACGTCCAGGAGTCCGTCGTCCTTACTTCCTGAAAGGCGCTCTGTGCATTGTGGGTTAGGAAGCGAACCTGGGGTCTTCCTGCCCTCTGAGCGTCCTGTTCTTAAACTCTGCGCGCGGTGGGGATTCCCCCGAACACGACCGGACACGTTTCACGCGTGGAGCCAGACACTTGCCCCAGTGGAGAGGTGAAGAGGAGGGCCCTTGCTTTCCCAGGTGATAAGTAGTTAAAAGTTGTGCAGGCTAGAGGCCTTGACGCCTTGACCCCTCCACGCCAGGTCGTGCTGAGCATCCCTGATCCTGTGTCAAGACGAGGGAGTTCCGAGACATGTTCATCGACGAGTGCAGCTTTTTATTTTTTATTTTTATTTTATTTTATTTATTTATTTATTTATTTATTTATTTATTTATTTATTTATTTATTTTTGAGTGCAGCTTTTTAAGACAAGCCGAGGAAGGATTGCTTTTCTTGTATCATTTCTGTCCCTGGAGTATGGGAAACTTAATCCCTTATGCTAAGAAAGTGAAAAGCCTCATTTTCTTTTTCTTTTTCTTTCTTTCTTTTTTTAATGTTTTATGTATCCATTTGAGAGAGAGCACAAGCAGGAGGAGAGGCAGAGGGTGAAGCCAACTCCCAACTGAGCTGGGAGCCCAACATAAGCCTCCATATTTATTATCTTAATATTTTTCTGGTTACAAAACAAGGTATACATCTTGTAAAAAAAACCACATATATATATTTAGGTCTTGCTATATGTGTGTGTGTATATATAGCAGGTCCCCCGGGTAGCTCAGCGATTTAGTGCCGCCTTCGGCCCTGGAGACCTCGGGATTGAGCCCCACATCGGGCTCCCTACATGAGGCCTGCTTCTCCCTCTGCCTCTGTCTCTGCCTTTCTCTCTCTCTCTCTCTGTGTCATGAATAAATAAAATCTGTAAAAATATATATTTAAAGCACATTCCCCATAATTCTCACCATATCCCCATATTTCCTCTGTACCATTGGTACAGTTCAGAATTAGTAGCTCCCCCTTACCTACTCTCCTACCTTAGTTAAGGCATGATCACCTACCCTTCAGATCTGATTAAAAGTTTAACTCCCTTGGAAAATACTTTGCTGATATCACTAGATGAATTACTCAGGCTCAAGAATCATAACCACCAAAAAAAAAAAAAAGAATCATCCACCCTTCTAGTTATGATTTCACATTTAATATTATTGACAACCTTCCTCTCTTACCCCACTGTCTGAAAGCATTGAGAAGGCAAGACTCTCTAATCCCCTTTACATGCCACTGTATTCCTTGGAGTTGGCACACCATGACACTTAACTGTGTTTGAGTGATAGAGAGATGGCTGAAAAACCTTTGTTATATCCATACAATGTAATACTATCAGAAGTTAGAACAGAATTGTAAATTCTAATGAAAATATCCCCAAGACATAGAGTTAGTGGGAAATGCCAAATAATGACTAAGTACTGTAAAACAATATAGAAATGTAGATTTCCCGTGCGTTTGTGTGTATGTGTGCATGTGTGTTAACGCAGAGCAAGAATTTTGAAGTAGAGTCTGCAGTAGTGATGGTGGTTACCTATTGGAGGAAGAGGAGGCCTGCCCAGCAAGTGAGGGAACTTGGTTTTGGTGTAGTAGTCAAAAGACAGCTTAATCTGTATTTTTAAAAATTTGCTTTATTGAAGTATAATTTGTATATGAAATAAAATTCACCAGTTTTAGCTGTACAATTAAATGAATATAAGCAAATATATACAGTAGCATAGCCAACACAGTTGTGATATCAATCATTTCTATTACCCCCAAAAGGTCCCTCATACTCCTTTGTACTCTCCTGTAGCCCTTGGCCAAACACTAATCTGTCATGATAGCTTTTCCCTTTCCCAAATTTCATATAAATGATATCATACAATATGTAATCTTTTGTGTATGGCTGTTTTCTCCTAGAATAATGATTTTGAGATTCGTCTATGTTATAGTGTGTATCAATAGTTTGTTCTTTTTCTGCTGAGTAGTATCTCAGTGTATGGATATACCACAATTTCTTTATCCATTCACTAACTGATAGGCTTTGGGTTGTTTGAAGTATTGAGCTTTTATGCATAAGACTGTTTGAACATTTGAGTATAAGTGTTTGTATATCTTTATTAATTTTTTATAAGAAGTATTTATCCATGCATTACTCAACATAATTTAAAAAGTAATCTGAATTTGATAAATGAGTCAACCACTGTTAGACATATATTCTTCCACTTTTCCTCCCTGAAATACTAACATCTCTATATAGATGGTAATGGGATTTTGTACTGCTAAGCAACTCCTTTTCAACTTAATAATATACTGTGGACATTTAAAAATATCAGTATTTATATATTTAACTTATTCTTTGTAAGAGCTACATTCCATTGTAGCTATGTAAAATAACTTATTTAACTGATCTATACAATTGAAAAACATCCATATTCTTTGATCTAAAAATTCCACTTCCAGGAATTTATGGTATGAAAATTTCCCTCAAGTTTGTTATGTTCAGGGGCACCTTAAATGACTCAGTCAGTTAAGTATCTGACTCTTGATTTCAGCTGGGGTCCTGATCTCAGGGTGGTAAGATAGAGCCCCAAGACAGGCTCAGAGCACTCGGTGGGAAGCCTGCTTGAGATTCTCTCCCTCTCCCACTGCCCCTCCCCCCACTCACATGCCTGCTCTCTAAATAGATAAATAAAATCTTTTTTTTAAGTTTGTTACATTCAATGTTCATTACATCATTTTGATGAGAAACTGGAAATATCAATTTTTAAAAATAATAAATATTTAAATTGCCCTTTGTTTCTTTCCTTTGCTGATCACTAATCCAGATAATTCAGTTTTGTTTTTGCTACAATTTTATAAATTCACAATAATAAGTAAAGACAGTAATTAGATCCATTGCCAGAATAAATATTTTTTTAAAGATTTTATTTATTCATCAGAGACACAGAGAGAGAGGCAGAGACACAGGCAGAGGGAGAAGCAGGCTCCATGCAGGGAGCCCCATGTGGGAGTTGATCCAGGGACCCCAGGATCACGCCCTGACCTGAAGGCAGATGCTTAACTGCTGAGCCACCCAGGTATCCCCAGAATAAATATTTAATTTCTTTTCAACAGTACTATCCTAGGAGGTTCTATAGGTGCTTATTGCAACTGGTGCATTCTGCAGGATGGAATTGAATAAGACAAATCTGAAAATGAGTAAGATATTTTGTGTTGTTGAAGGCCTGCTGAGTAAAGCTTCATTTGGTAGAACTACACTTCAGAAAACTGTCATTTCTCAGAATGACCTTGAGCACTCAAAAGCAAAAACTTTAGTCTGGTGGATAATAAGGTAAAGCAATTTTGTACACTGCAATGGGTTTATTCTGCCCCTTTTAAAAGTTTTTAGGGGTGCGTGGGTGGCTCAGTCAGTTAAGCATCTGCCTTCAGCTCAGGCATGATCCCAGTGTCCTGGGATCAAGTCCCAAGCCTGGCTTTCTGCTCAGTGGGAAGCCTACTTCTCCTTCTCCCTCTACCCCTCTCTCTGCTTGTTCGCTCTCTCTTTCTCTCTCTCAAATAAAGTTTAAAAAATATTTTTAAAAAGTGGTGTTAAAAGTTTCCAAATATTCCAGCAATAGCAAGCAAGGTAAAATTAAATGTAATTAAATATACAACATTTAAAGAGGAAAGAGAAATCAATTGTTTTTTGCACTTAAACTCTTCAAGCAATTTAATAGAAATGTTTGTTAATGTCTTCTGTGAAGCAAAATACTATTTAATTTTCTAATAAAGTCTATACAATTACCTGGGAGATCCACACATTTTCCTAGAATTTAGCTTAAATGGAATTAAAGACTATATCTTCCTTGAAAAGAACCTTCCTTTGCACTGGAAATACATATAATGAGTTGCTTAGCAGGTTGATCAACTTAAAATTGCATTTTGGAAGCTTGTTAGATTAAAAAAAAATCCTTGTATCCTTTAAGTAGACAATGTCTGTTTTGAATTTTATATAGAATTCCTTAAAACAATGATTCTGACGGTCTTCCCGAAATGACTCTAATAAATTTCTCTAGACTAATGAAAATGCATCTTCTTCCTCATAACTTCTTCCATTTCTGTTTAATTAAGCAAAATAGATGGAAAGAATTCTGATGTCCATCTCTAGCATCCAAAACCTAAACCAAAAACGAACCACAAATAAAACAACAAATGAAGATGTCAGAGTAGATTTTTCAGATTTCCTTTTAAGATATTAGCTATACATCAAGTAGCAAATAGAGGTTACAAAACAATGTCAATGGCCCACTGAAATGTCTCTTTTGTAAAACAAGAATAATCAGGGTAGAGAAGTTAAGTAACCTGCCAGAGACCTTCACAGGTAATAAGCAGTAGAATTGGGATAAGAACCCATTTCTTCTGATGTCAACACTCTTAATCATTATATTCACTGCCTTCTTTTTTAAAATTAGAAAATTGGGGCACCTGGGTGGCTCAGTGGTTGAGCATCTGCCTTTGGCTTAGGTCATGATCCCAGGTCCTGGGATCGAGTCCCACATCAGGACTCCTCACAGGGAGCCTGCTTCTCCTTCTGCCTATGTCTCTGCCTTTCTCTGTGTCTCTCATGAAAAAAATAAATAAAAGTCTTTTAAAAATAATATAAATAAATAAAAAAGAAAATTGAGTCCCAAAGGAAAGAAATTGCCACTATTTATTGATCATTTATCATGTAGCAAGTCTTCATTTAATCTAACAACTATAAGAAAGGTGTTATGAACTTGCCCCAACTTATAAACAGCACACTACATAAGGTATGTTTTCCTCATCTCTGATTTTTCTTTAAAGATTTTATTTTTTAAAGTAACTGTTATACTCAACATGAGGCTTGAACTCATAACCCCAAGATCAAGAGTTACAGGCTCAACCAGCTGAGCCAGCCAGGTGCCCTCTCTGGCTTTGGGTTTTTTGGTTTTGGGTTTTTTTTAAGTAGAGTCCATGCCCAACAAAGGGCTTGAACTCATAACCCTGAGAGTGAGAGTCACACGCTCTACTAACTGAGCCAGTTATTTTTTTTTATATGTTCCTGTTCTATGGATTTAATAATATAATTACTTTTGTTGATTGTGTATGCTACACTAGAATCCAAGATTCTTAAGGAAACCATGTGACTTCTTTTAAAATTTTCAAAGCACTTGAGAGTATGTATTCTATAAATAGTGCTAATATTTAGTAACAACAGATGTTATCGAGCACTTAGTATATGTCAAACATCATGCTTCATATACATTATCACTTTATTCTTCTCAACAATTTAATCCATGTCATTCACTTTGCTCTCTGCAAAAGTGACTCAGCTTTTTTTCTAGTCTACTTGTTAGTTGTATAATAGTATAATTTTTTTTTTTTTACCTCCCAACCTCTCAAAACTCCATTTTGATATTTTTCTCTGGCTGTAATTCATCACTAATCTTGTTTAAAGTTCATGTTCTTGGGACGCCTGGGTGGCTCAGTGGCTGAGTACCTTTGGCTCATGTCGGGATTCTGGGGTTTGGGGTTTGAGTGCCACATTGGGCTCCTCCACAGGTACCCTGCTTCTCCCTCTGCCTGTGTCTCTGCCTCTGTCTGTGTCTCTCATGAATAAATAAAAATAAAATCTTACAAAAAAAATAAAGTTCATGTTTTCTGGACATTGTTATTTATCTGCAATAGTGGAACAGTATCTGTGCTTCTACAAAGAATCTTGTCCAACTCCTTTCCCTTCCACCGGGAATGGGAGTGGTGTGTGAATTCCCAGAGTCTGGTGGATAGTTTGACCCAAGTTGTTCCTCTCAGCAACTCAAAGCCTCTGTCATGTAGGTAAGAACTTTCCTTAGCTTCAGTGTCTTCTTTTTTTAAAAAAAGTTTTATTTATTCCATTTGATTTTGTGGGAAGGCTTGTATATCTGATCTGTGCCCACATCTTTCCTAGGAGTCAGGGTTTTGTTTTTTAATAATTTGGGTAAAGCTTATTAAAGTCAACACTTACTTCCCCAGCTTAAAATATTTCTGCTTTATTTGCTTAATAAAGATGGCATAAATTTTATACATATCTTAAACTATTTTAAAGTTTCTTGCAGAAAACTTTAAGGAATTGCAGTAACTTGATTAGTTTCCTTCAAAGTATTTATAGCAGTCACATTCCTGACTCCCAGAAGAAGTGGTACTGTGGTACTCTGTTTTTTTGTTGGTTTTTTTTTTAGATTTTATTTATTTATTCATGAGATATACAGAGAGGCAGAGACACAGGCAGGGGGAGAAACAGTCTCCACATAAGAAGCCTGATGTGGGACTTGATCTCAGGACTCCGGGATCACACCTGGGATGCTCAACCGCTAAGCCACCCAGACGTCCCTTTGTTTTGTTTTTTAAAGATTTTATTTATTTGGGAGAGAAAGAGAGAGAGAATGAAGAGGAGAGGGGCGGAGGAATAAGCAGGCTCCCCACTGAGCAGGGAGCCCCATGCAGGGCTCTCAGGACCCTGGAATCATGACCAGAGCTGAAGGCAAATGCTTAACCAACTGAGCCACCCCAGCGCCCTAGTTTTCTGTATACTTTAAAGCAGAGTGATTTTATGGTAGGTACATAGCCTAAGGCAACTAATTCTACTCAAATTTGTATTTATCACTTAACATTTATAAAAAATTTCAGTTAAATTATTAGGTAGCTTAAAGCTACATGTCTGACTACTATGTACCATAGCAACATTAATGAAGGTTATTTCACAAAATCTTCCTCTCCTTGCCCAAATCTCCATCTATCTTGATTGTACAAATATTTCAAATATCTCACAATCACTGACATATCTTTCATGCTACAAAGCATAGAAATGATTTACAAAATCTTTTTCCTCCAGATATTAGATTTACTGCATATAATCCTGTCTTCATGGTGTGTGGCAGTTGAGCATGTTAATGAAATAATTGCCTAACATTCAGTTCATGGATCTATCTAGTCCTCAAAGTTTAACATGCACCAGAATTCGTTGGAAGGCTGTTAAAACCAAATTGCTCAAGATCAAGTAACAAGGACCAGATTTGCACTCTCACCTAAAATAATGAATAACAAAAAGCAGGCAAAATTTACAAAACAATGATTTTCAAGACACTAGATACCAGGCAATGAAGGACAATGATTCTTGAGAGACAGAAAACAATTTTAGTATATGTGTTGCCAAAGCGAGTACGAGATACAGAACACAAATGCAAGTGAGCCCTGAACCTGAGTGTGCTCCAGTTTATAGCCTTGAGGGCATTTTTAGGTCACATCTTAGGGGAACAGAGGGTAGCCTGGTGAACTCTTTGAGCTGAAGTCAGGGGAAATCAAAGTTTAGGGCAGAATTCCAGAGAAGAAGGAATAGCACAGAAAGAAAAAACCCTTATACAAAAACCCACCTAGAGATCTGCAGAGGGTTCTAGAGTATTCAGCAGAGCACTGATTAGCACATGCATATGAGGAACTAACCAAAGCCAAGGAAAGAGCCGACAGAAAGGATTAAAGGAAATAGTGCCCAGGGTTGGTTGGGAACAATGCCTGTTCTTACCAGCCAGATTGGAAAAACTCATAATTCATAAGATAGTGTCTAGAGTATTCAAGAAGGTCTTGTCGCAGTAGTGAAGAATAATTCTAAACTGAGCATTGGTTGGTGGGAATGCAAAATGATGCAGCCGCTCCGGAAAACAGTATGGAGGTTCCTCAAAAAGTTAAAAATAGGGATCCCTGGGTGGCACAGCAGTTTAGCGCCTGCCTTTGGCCCAGGGCACGATCCTGGAGACCCGGGATCGAGTCCCACGTCAGGCTCCCTTCATGGAGCCTACTTCTCCCCTCTGCCTGTGTCTCTGCCTCTCTCTCTCTCTCTGTGTCTATCATGAATAAATAAATAAAATCTTAAAAAAATAGTTAAAAATAGAACTACCCTATGATCTAACAATTGCACTACTAGGGATTTACCCAAAAAATACAAAAATACGGGGATCCCTGGGTGACGCAGCGGTTTGGCGCCTGCCTTTGGCCCAGGGCGCGATCCTGGAGTCCGAGGATTGAGTCCTGCGTCATGCTCCTGGCATGGAGCCTGCTTCTCCCTCCTCCTGTGTCTCTGCCTCTCTCTCTTTCTCTGTGTCTATCATAATAAATAAATAAATAAATCTTTAAAAAAAAAGAATACAAAAATACTAATTTGAAGGGATACGTGCACCCTGATGTTTATAGCAGCACTATCAGCAGTACTATCAACAATAGCCAGACTATGGAAAGAGCCCAAATGTCCATTGATGAATGGATAAAGAGGACATGGTATTTATATACAATGGAATATTACCTCGCCATAAAAAAGAATGAAATCTTATCATTTGCAATGACATGGATGGAGTTGGAGAGTATTATGCTAAGTGAAGTATGTCCATCAGAGAAAGAGAAATACCATATGATGCTCATATGCGGAACTTAAAAAACAAAACTAACGTTCATGAGGGAAAAAAAGACAGGCAACCCAGGAAACAGATTCTTAATTACAGAGAACAAACTGATGGTTACCAAGGAGGGAGGGAGGTGGGTGGACAGATGAGGTAAATAGGATTGATGGGGATTAAGGAGTACATTTGTCCTGATGAGCACCAAGTGGTCTATGGAAGTGTTGAATCATGAAATTGTACACCTGAAACAAATGTACACTAGTGGAATTAAAACAAAAACTAAATAAACTGAGCACTGCTTTGGACCTACTTAAAAATCATAAAAAACCTGAAAGTATGATGTAATTTCCAAGTAACCTAACTGATTCTAGAACAAAGCTCAAGAAGATTTATAAGAATACAAAAATACCCAACAAGGTAAAATTCTGGCATCTAATCTAAGATTATCAAGTATGCAAAGAGTCAGGAACACATGACCCATAATAATGAGATAACCAGTTGGAACCACCTCAGAACTGACACAATGTTACTTAAATGTAAGTAGAAACATGGAAGACATAATAAAGACAACAATAAGCTTCTAGAAATAAAAATCACAATGTCTGAGATGAAAAATAGACTAGATGGAATTAAACAGCAGATTAGACAATACAGAAGACTAATGAACTTAAAGGCATAGCAGCAGAAACTATTCAAAATGAAATACAGAGAGATAGAAGAGTTATAAAACAAGACAAAAACATAAAGAGTATCCATGACCTATAGGACAGCCTCATGAGGTCGAATACATGAGTAATTGAAGCCTCTGAAAGAAGGGAAGGGGGACAGGAAAAATGCTTCAAGAATTATGCCCACAGTCCCTGGGTGGCTCAGCAGTTTAGCACCTGCCTTTGGCCCAGGGTGTGATCCTGGAGTGCCAGGATTGAGTCCTACATCAGGCTCCCTGCATGGAGCCTGCTTCTCCCTAGGCCTGTCTCTCTGCCTCTCTCTCTCTCTCTCTCTCTCATGAATAAATAAGTAAAATCTTAATAAAAAAAAAAAAAGAATTATGCCCTCAAATTTTCCAAATTTGATGACAACCAAAACCACATATACAAGGTCAACTAACCCCAAGCACAAGAAATTTGTTTTTGTTTTTTTTAAGATTTTATTTATTTATTCATGAGAGACAGAGAGAGAGAGAGGCAGAGGGAGAAGCAGGCTCCATGCAGGGAGCCCAACGTGGGACTCGATCCCGGGGCTCCAGGATTAGACCCTGGGCCGAAGGTAGGCGCTAAACCGCTGAGCCACCCGGGCTGCCCAAGAAATTTGAATAAAACTATATCAAAGAGTATAATTGTCAAATAACACAAAACCCAGTAATAAAATCTCAAAAATAGCCAGAGAAAGAGGCTTATTAACTACATAAGAACAAAGAGAAAAATATAATTATATTTCTTACTGGAAATAATGCAAATAAGAGTGGAGCAACATTTTAAAATACTGAAAGAAAAAAGGGACAACTTACAAATCTATACATAATAAAGACACTTTTAAAAAAAAGATTTTAAGTGGGCAGCCCAGGTGGCTCAGCGGTTTAGCACCGCTTTCGGCCCAGGGTGTGATCCTGGAGACCCAGGATCGAGTCCCACGTCAGGCTCTCTGCATGGAGCCTCCTTCTCCCTCTGCCTGTGTCTCTGCCTCTCTCTCATTCTGTGTCTCTCATGAATAAACAAAATCTTTAATAATATATATATATTATTAAAGATTTTAAGTAATCTAGGGGCACTTGGGTGGCTCAGTCAGTTGAGCATTGGACTCTTGGTTTCAGCTCAGATAATAGTTTGAGGGTGGTGGGATGGAGTCCCGGGTGGGGCTCCACGCTCAGTGCAGAGCCTGCTTAAGATTTTCTCTCCCTCTCCCTCCACCTTTGCTCCTCCTGCTGCTCATGCTCTCTCTCTCTCTTTCTCTAAATTAGATAAATAAAATCTTGAAAAGAAAAAAGATTTTAAGTAATCTCTACACTCAATGTGAGGCTCAAACTCACAACCCCAAGATTCAGAGTACCATACTCTAGCCACTGAGCCAGCTAGGTACCCTCAGAGTAAAAACATCTTTAAAAATAATTCAAATAAAGCCTGCACTATAAGAAATGTTTTGAAGTTCTTCAGGAAAAAAAGAAAAGAGCTACCAAATACATCTATGTAAAGAATTAAAGAGCATGGGCAAAAAAGTTAAGTATAAGAGTATATAAGTAAGAAATTTTTATTACCATTTAAATATTTTTAAAAGATAATTGACTACTTATGGGCACCTGGCTAGCTAAGCCCCATGTTGGGCTCATAAACAAACAAATTTGACTATTTAAACAAAAATAACAATGTATCGTGAGATTTATAACTTATGCAGAATTAAAATTCATAAACAATAAGGCTGGAAGGAGAGAAAGAGAAGTACATTGCTGTAACATTTTTATTCTATATCTGCCGTGGCATAAAAATCACCTTATGGTAGACCGATAAGTTAAAAATGTATACTATAACACTAAAATAATAAAGAGTTATAGCCAATAATCCCACAAAGAAGATAAAATGAGATCATAAAAAATATTCCATTAATTCGAAGTCAAATAAAAAGGAAAAGGGAAATAAAGAGGAGATTAAAAATAGAGAAAACAAATAGCAAGATAATAGGCTCAAATATAACCATATCAATAATCACATGAATTGTAAATGGTAGAAGCACACCAATCAATGAAAAGGAAAAATTTGTCTGATTGGATAAAAAAAAAAAAACAAGTAGCAAAAAAAAAAAAAAAGTAGCAACAAACTATATGCTATATAGTTAAGAGTATGGAAAAGATACACCACACTAACACTAGTCAAAAGAAAGCTGAAGTTGTATGAATATCAAAGTAGATTTCAGAGCAAAGGATATATAAAACCAAGAGATTTCAGTAGACTTCTCTTAATGATTGATAGAATGAGTAGGAGAAAATCAGCAAGGACACCAACAATACTATCAACAAACTTGACATTTATAAAACACTCTACCCAACAACACTAAGATACACATTGTTCTCAAGTGTACCTGGAACATTTTCCAAGATAAACTGTATTCTGGGCCACAAAGCAAATCTTAATACATTTAAAAGGATTTAACATCCACCAAGTATGTTCTTGGACTAAACTGAAATGAAATTAGAAATAAAAAGATCTCTGGAAAGGGACGCCTGGGTGGCTCAGTGGTTGAGCGCCTGCCTTCGGCTTGGGGCATGATCCTGGGGTCCCTGGATCGAGTCCCACATCGGGCTCCCTGCATGGAGCCTGCTTCTCCCTCTGCCTGTGTCTCTGCCTCTCTCTCTGTGTCTCTCATGAATAAATAAATAAAATCTTTAAAAAAAAAGATTTCTGGGAAATCTACAAATATTTGGAAAGTAAGACTTCTAATTAACCCATGGATCCATCTAAGAAATAAAAAGGGAAGTAAAAAGATATTTTGAACTGAATGAAAATATATCAGAGTTTATGGGATGTTACTAATTTAATGTGCTATGGGGATGCATAAGCACAAATACCTACATTAGAGAAGGGTCTCAGATCAATGACCTCACCTTCTATCTTGAGAAACTAAAAAAAAAAGAAGAGCAAACTAAAACCAAAGTGAGAAGAAATGAAAGACAACAGCAGGAATCAATGAAATGGAAAACAGGAAAAAAGAGAAAATATAACCAAAATCCAATTCTTTGAGAAGATTAAAAAAATTCGTTAAGTCTCCAGCATCAGGAATGAGAAAGATTCCCATCCCTACAGTTTCTACAGATACTTAAAACAAGAACAAGAAAATCTTATGATCATTGCTTCTCAGCCTTTTGGCTAAGATCCAGTGGAGAATATGATGATCAGTTTTATGCCCATAATTTTATTTATTTTTTTAAAAAGATTTTATTTATTTATTCATGAGAGACACACAGAGAGAGAAAGAGAGCCAGAGACACAGACAGAGGGAGAAGCAGGCTCCTCACAGGGAGCCCGACATGGGACTCGATCCCAGGTCCCCAGGATCACTCCCTGGGCTGAAGGTGGCGCTAAACCGCTGAGCCACCCAGGCTGCCCCTATGCCCATAATTTTAACAGCTTAGATGAAACTGGCAAATTTCTCGAAAGACACTAACTAGCAAAGCTTATTCAAGAAGGAACAGGTGGGCAGCCTGGGTGGCTCAGCAGTTTAGCGCCGCCTTGGGCCCAGGGCGTGATCCTGGGGTCCCAGGATGGAGTCCCACATCAGGATCCCTGCATGGAGCCTGCTTCTCCCTCTGCCTCTGTCTCTGTATCTCTCATGGATAAATAAATAAAATCTTAAAAAAAAAAAAAAAAAAAAAAGAAGGAACAGATAAACTTAATGGCCTGTGTCTATTTTTTTTTAAATTGAGCATAAATACCTTTCCACAAAGGAAATTCCAGGCCCTAATGGCTTCACTGGTGACTATTACCAAACATTTAAGAAATACGTAATACGACACTATTCAAACTCACTCTGAGGCCTGATACCTCAACCAAAGACATTACAAAGAAACCATGAACCAATACCTACATATACCCAACACAGAAGCAAAAATTTTTTTGTGGGGAGGGTTTCAAGTCATTTTATTAATTCAGTCATACAAAAGACACCCCCACACACACATACCATCTCTGCCACTCCTGCTTTCTTCCAAAAAAGTAGTGGGGTGAGAGGGAGAGAAGGATTGAGCACCCCCTCCCCTAGAAGCCACTTACAAAAGGCAGAGATGGGGCTGAGGCAGGGGGAACATGTGACAAAAACAGCGACAGATAAAAGAGGGGCAACAGAACCACAAACACAACATAAAGCTGGGCAGGGTGAGGGCAGGGCTGGGGAGCACTAGGGAGCCTGGACGGTGGTAGAGAGAAGGCCAGAGGCCTCTCCCTTCTTTCTTACAGTCTCAAAAGCTGCCGGCTCCACCTGGACAGCCCAGTGAGTTCTGCAGTATATTTGTTTGTCTTCTCTTCACATGCTAGGATCCCACGAGAAGGGGGCAGGGACCACCAGCTCCTCCCAGGGCCACACCTGTGCCTGCCTTCCCCACCCCACTGAGGAGTGTGTGCATGAGCCACAAGAGAAAAAGAGCAAAAGTGCCCGGCTCCTACCCAGTCCCGGGCCCATCTCTGGGATGGGCAGCAAGCGCTGCCTCAAAAATAAAATATTAACACATAAAGCCCAGCGCAGGCCTGGCTGAGAAGAATGAGAACTGCTAGATCACCAGGCCCAAGAAGATATACAGGAAGATAGGGAAAGAGAAGCAAAGCACATCCAGACTCTGGAATGCGTTTCAGGACCATGGCAATGCCAGTCCCACCGCCTCCCTCACCCACAGGTGGGGACAAGGATCCTTCTAACAGGACATGAGGTGTAAGGGCTCTGTGCCTTTTCAAGCTTTCCTTCAACCCAGCCAGGGAGGCAGAGTGCCAAAAGCCCTAGAGAGATTGAGAAAGGGCCAGTGGCTTTGGTATGAGGGACGCATGTCTGGACAGCGACTCTTACCCATCGTCCTGAAGCCCCAAATCACCGAGAAACTGCCCTAGCCAAGAGCTCTCCTGCTTCTTTCAGCTATTTGGTTCTCTAAGGGGGTAGGACTTGGGTAGGTCTTGGAGGAGGTGAGGGGAAAGTCAGAAAGGGAAAAAGTTCCCATTTATTGCCTGAATCTGTGTCCTAAAGCCCATGAAAGGGAGACTGCCGGGATGGGACCCCAACTCCTCTGGCCAGAAACCTTGAACACTTCACTCCAAAAACTAAGGCTGCAGTGTTAGGGCTATCCAGTGGGCTAGATAGGAGTGTTAGGCACAGGTGCTGGCACATCCATCGTCTGCACAGAGAAGACCCTTGCCCTCCAGATCCTCCTTTTGGCTTCTTTTCTCTTGCAGTCGTACCCCTAGGTCTCCTGAGACTGGGGCCACCACAGTGCTGGGCAGGGCTTTGGTTTCCTGGATCTCTGTAGATCTCAGTATGTATGAGTAAGTTTCTGGAAAAATGAGCAATCCAGGCTCTTTTGCCTGCCCACCTCCGTTCTTTCTCTGCCCCCAGGAGCCACTGTGTTTCTGCCCCATGGGGACGGGAAGCCAGTGGAAAGCAGAACCAAGAACCAGACTTGGAAACTATCACCCTCGCCAGTGTCACCCATCATTAGCAGCCACCCGCTGCCCCACACCGTCATGGATGTATAGACTGGATCTCCTTGGTCTTGAGGCAGAGATCACAAGCCCAGGAGGCTGAGGCCTCAGTGGTCAGCAGCCCGTATGTGCTCTGTCATGCGTGTGTACTTGTGTTGGCCTCACACAGGACGGCACACTAGTCATTGCTCACCTCCTTGCAACAGGTACCACACGTGTACACCACACCTGGGGGGAGAGGCTGAGGCCCTGAGTCCCCACTTGCCTTGCTGGGGGTGCCAGGCTATTTGTTTCCAGAGTTCCCCCACCCCGCCCACTGCTGTTTGCAGTGCGGGAGCGGAGGGCGGGAGGGGAGAGACTGGGCTGATCCCATTAACAGCAGCAGCTAGGGAGCCTGAGTAAGGCTCCTGGGAAAAAGCACTAGGGGCAGGTGGATTCAGGGCCTTTCCCCCATCCTAACCAAGACCAGGAAAGCCAGGGTTTGGACCAGGGAAGGGACTTGTATTGGAGGGCAGGCTGGGGGACCCCTGACAAGGTCTCTGGAGGAGAAGGCCCAAAAGCTGCTCCTGGTTGCACAAAGTGTTGGGGGAGAGAAGGGATGCCCAGCTCCCCTCTGAGAGGTTGTCCTATGGTGGGTGAGATCATGGGCTGATCCTCCCAGGCCTGGCATCATCTATCCACCAGGAGGCTGAAGTTTTGACCCAGAGGCTAGTGGAAGGTTTGGCTAGGAAAGCTCATGTTGCCTCGGGGTTAGCAGCCAGGGCCCTGCAGGGCTGTGTGTTGGGGGTGGGGATTGTTCATGTTGAAAACAAGGCCCATAGGGTTGGGAGGGAAGGGGGGGTGCTGTTGATGAAGAGGCTGGGGACCACCTCTAATGCCCTAGCCTGGGCGTACCTGGCCTGCCATGCCCCACTGTTCACAGAAGCCTCCAAAGGAAACACGACTGCCAAGGAAAGGAGGGGCTGCGCCCCCCACCTTAGGGGCTCTCAAGACATCCTCAGAAGGGTTGGATGCAACCAGGTGATCTACTATGGGAGGCAAACATGGTGCAAACTCTGTCAGGTGTGAGTATGCAGGGCCCTGAGTATTTGATTTCCTTCACTTCTTTCCTGGGCTCTTCATCTTCAGACCCACCTTGCCCTGCTTCCTCTTGGTGCCAGGTGGCGCAGGGGTCAGTGGGGGCAGCCACCTCTCTCCAGCTTGTCTGGTGGGGGTGGCACTGAGGTGGCCATGAGGACAGGGGGCAGGGGTCAGCAACAGTGGGGGACAGACTTGTCCTCAGAGGCACCATTCCCAGGAGGGGGGTCAGGGTGCTCTTGAGGAGCAGCCAGGCCAGGTGGCGAGGCCAGGCATCCAGTGGAGTGTCAGCTGCCCTCAGAAGTAAAAATTCTTGTTTTAAAAAGAGATTTTATTTATTTATTCATGAGAGACATACAGAGAGAGGCAGAAACACAGGCAGAGGGAGAAGCAGACTCCATGCAGGAAGCCCGATGTGGGACTTTATCCCGGATCCCAGGATCATGCACACCCTGAGCTGAAGGCAGATCCTCAACCACTGAGTCACCCAAGCATCCCAGGAGTAAAAATTCTAAACAAAATTTTATCAAGTCAAATCCAAAAACATATTAAAAGGGTAACACATCAAGACCAAGAGGAATTAATCCTAGGAATGTACTTGGTCTAACATTCAAAAGTCAATTAATGTTAACATATCAATCATATTCACAAACTCAGAAGAAAAACTATATGATCATCTCAATAGATTCAGAAAGAGCATTTAAACAAAATCCAAAGCCCATTCCTGATTTAAAAAAAAAAAACAAACGAAAAAAAAAAACCTTCTCAGCAATAGGACTTCTATAAAAGAGGACTTCACTAACTTGATAAAGGACACCTACCAAAAAAACAAAACAAAACAAAACAAACAAAAACCCTACAGCTAATACTATACTTAATTATAAAAGGCTGAATGCTTTCCTTTAAGAACAAGACAGAGATGTCCACTCTCATCAGCACTATTCAACACTGTATTGGAGATTCTAGACAGTGCAATCAGGCAAGAGAAAGAAGTCATCTACTGAAAGAAGTAAAGCAGTTTTCATTCAGAGATGGTATAATCTTCTAGGTAAAAAATATGATGGAATCTACAAAAAAAAGCTACTAGAACTAGTAAATGAGTTTTTTAAGGTTGTGAGATACAGTATCAGTATACAAAAATCAAGTATATATTAGCATTTTGAACTAAACTTTGGAATGAAAAATTGAGAATTTAAAAACTGATATAATTTATAACATGAAAAAAAGACAGGCATAGGGATAAATCTGACAGAAGATGTGAAACATTTATACCCTGAAAACCACAAAATATTGCTGAGAGAAATTAAAGAAGACAAAAATAACAGAGATATATTTTGTTCATGGATCAGGGGGCAATATAATTAAGATGTCACTTCTTCCCCAACTTAAATATAGATTTAATATAATCCCAATCAAAATCAGAGGAAGAACTTGCATAGAAATTCATTAACTTCTGCTTCTTTAAAAGATGCTGTTATGAAAATCAAAAGACTAGTCACAAACTGAGGGAAAAATGTTTGCAAACTATATATCTGAGAAAGAACTTGTATCAAGAATATATAGAGGAAAAAAAAAAAGAATATATAGAGGGGACACCTGGATGGCTCAGTTGGTTAAATGTCCAACTCTTGGCTTCCATGAAGTTTAACTTTCTAATTGGCTAAACAGAAATGATGATATGACGACAAAAAGAATGGGGAGGCAAAAAGAAACAGAAGAACCTAAGCCTAGTGTTGATGCCAGTAAAACGGAAGGAGGCCTATGATTATTAGACAATAATCTTTTTTCTTTTTTTAAGTAGGCTGTATACCCAGTACCCAACATGAGGCTTTAACTCCAACCTTAAGACCAAGGCCTGTGCTGAGATCAAGAGTTGGACACCTAGCTGACTGAGCCACCCAGGTACTCCTGACAATAAGAATCTTAATTTGAAGAAATGCACAGCACAGCATTCAAGTAGTGTGTAACAGAGAAAGGCTGGTATTCAAAAGTGCAGAAGTAACCCTGGAGAATAGGATATAGCAGAATTCTCTTGCCATGCTATTTCAAACTGGGAAGTGTAATTGGAAAAAAAAACTCTAGGAGCTCTATTTTATTAACAAGTGCTAATTTCTATTGGTCTAATTACAAATACAATTCAACCAAATTGCAGATGGCATCTAAATAATATATCTTGAATATATGGAAGGATATGAAAGTGTTAATGATAATTTAGTCATTAATATGAGTTAATATATTTTGTTATTTAAATATTTATCCATAATTAGAGAAGTTTTTGTCTTCTTCAACTATGTTTTTAGAAGACTAATATTAGGAAGTTAGTAATTAAAATTTTCCCCAAGTTATGCTGAAAGAAGGAAGTCAGTGCAAGTGTATAAAAACAAATGAATTAAGTTATAAGCAAATGAAAACAAAAGGACAGATTTTAATAAAATCTCTTTTAAATGTAGTGAAATATTTTATAGTACACTTTCAAGGGTATCATCTAGTAACTTCAAAAAGGAGTAACATCCAATATATTTTATTTCTAACAAATAATTAAAATCCAAGGGGTAGTATCATATACTTTAAAAAAGGGAGATGAAGAAATAAAGGTAATTTGAAATTTTAAAAAAGGTAAAAAAAATTGTAGTAAGAGAGAATCCAATAATAGCTACTTACTTTATTAAGCGAAAAATTTTTCATCAGATCAGTTCATAAAGTCATTGATAAAGTCAATACACTGCCAACAAGGATTTGAAATCACGTCATTGATCTGTTGTTATACTGGACTGCTGTCCACTTGTTCATAGTAAGCAGAAGTTTTCATTTGAAATTTTTTTTAAAGATTTTATTTATTTATTCATGACAGACACAGGGCGAGAGGCAGAGACATAGGCAGAGGGAAAAGCAGGCTCCCTGAAGGGGAGCCTAATACAGGACTCAATCCCAGGACCCTGGGATCATGTCCCGGGCCAAAGGTAGATGCTCAACCACTGAGCACCCAGGTATCCCTCTCATTTGAATTTTTAAAAATAAGTTGGGAAGTAAAAAGATAAAGTAAAATTTTTTTTAAAAGGTAAAAATAAGTTGGGAAGTAAGAAACTTATAATGTACAAGTTTTATTTATTATGCAATTTTTCAAGCATTCCAACCTTACTCAGAAATAACACAAGACATCCAAGTGCTTTAAAATCCAAGGCCTTTAATTCATTTTTCAGTAATGACCATAAATGCCTTCACAAAACCTCTTTTTCACGAAAACGGAAGGCACAAGGCATTACATAACACCCTGAAAACAGTGATTCCCTCTGATGCTGGTGGAGATAACATTAAATGACAGTTTTTAGATCTTAACAATATCTCCTTAAAAAAAAAAAAAAAGACAACACTGAAAATCACAAAAAATTAGCAGTCTTTCTCAGATTCCCAATGCAATTTTCAGTTACTTTTACAAGTACATAATTTGAAATTAATAGATAAACCAGGTAAGTATGATATGGTTTTCAACATGTGTCAGGTTTTAGTTAAATACAGTAAATATGAAGATACTGTTATTCTGCTACTTGGCATCCTTTGCTACTCTTTAGCTGTGCAAAATAAACTTGAAATGATACATCCTGTAGTGGCATAATTTAAAAGATCCTTGATATGACACTAACAACTTTCAAATTCTGGTCACAAACTGCATATAAATTGTAAGATTATTAAAATACTCCTTTTTGAAAAATAATAAGATGACCATTTATACCTAAATAAGGTTTCCCAGAAAGATATGAAATACTTTAGCATATAAAAGTAGTTGCCCCTTTTCCATAAGGACAATGTTGTTTCACAAAATAACTCATATGATCCAAGGCAAATGATTTCTTTCAAATGCCATATTCTCTCTATGACTTTGAGGTATGCTTCAAGAGACTGTATCCAGGAGAAAAGGGCACATTTAGGTATAAGACCACAGTTACAAACACAAAGAGGCTTTCTGGGTCAGGAGTGCCCTTAAGAGTTACATTAACAGAAAACAAGAGACAGCTTCTGAAGCCATTTCTTTTACAAACACATACAACTAAATTTGGTTACTGAGAGGGTAATTCAAGACACAGCTATTTACGTATGTGCTATGTCATGTGTGGCTATTTTAAATAGTGGCTTCTGGAGGACACTCCTACTCAAACACAAACCAAACAACCTTACTTTACCAAATCACAATCTTCTATTTTTGGCAAGGTAGTATAAACAAAACAAAACAGAAACAAAATAAGCCTAGTGGTGCAATAAAAAAAACTAGCTTGCTTAACAGTGATTTAGGCAAAATCCCCATGTCTAACAACAGTAGGGACAGTATTCTGAGAAATATAATGGGGGGAAACCCCTACCAAACAAATAATGCTGAAAACTAATCTTATAATCAATCACTCACATGCCTATAACACAAAAGGTTTATGAATGCCTTTGACATGAGAATTCAGTTAAAAATAGCTGATTATGAGGTTTACAATTAGAATGTCTCTGGAAAACATCCAAGCTAATTAACCTAAACAGGTTCAACTAGTAAATGGTTAAGAAGAGATTAAACTCTTCCATAATTAATACTAGATGCTTTCTTGCCTTTGGAGAAACTGGTAAGGCTAAACTTGAAATGATAATAGAATTTAATGAAATGAAACCTACATGACAACTGAAAAAAAGATCACACCAGGGCACTACTAATACACATGATGATGGGAGGCAAGAAACGTCTTTAAGCGGTGATTACTCAGAAGAATGCCTTATAAAATTACATATCATAATCAAGTTAAGAAAAAGCTTCAAGACTAGCAGCTGGGCTTTGTGAAACATGTAGGACAACAGAAGGCACTACAAAAGCATTAATTACTTCTAACTACAGTCGGACAGATCAGTCTTTTCCTTCTTCTTAAGAAGATAGCCAGTGTGAATGTTATTTTTATATCCCCCTGAGTTTTAACATGATTGGGCAAAACAGCACCAATTTAAAAAAATATCTGCAATGCCAGCACTGCAGTTTGGAATCACTTAAACTGATGGCCCCACAGGTCTCTCATAAGAGCACTTTGAACATGATTAAAAATATAGAAATGCCTTTCGGTATTTCAGTATTAAAGTGGAACCACCACAGATATCCATTTTTAAAAATAATGCACTAAAAAGGTCTGTTTAGTCAGTATAGTCTTTCCACCCTGTAGCTAGCATTCACGGCTATTTTCCACACTGAGACATCTCCCTTGTGCGTTGGGTTGAAATGTCAGTATGCTTCATGGTGCACAATCTTTTTCGGCTGGAAAATCCTGGCAAGTGTCATGTCATGCCTGTTTTGAGCAGTATGCCTTGTAGGTCCTCTGGTAATGCTAAGATAATTGCATCTATGTGTGTCCGTAACTTTTCCATGGTGTCAGGTTTCACAGGCAAGCGCTCTCGATCAGCCTGCAACTACATAAAGAACATTTGGAAGCACTTAAATTATCCTCTCAGTCTGTATTAATATATTATATTCTGTAAATGAACAAGTTTAGTGGTTTTGATGATTTGGAAAATTCAAACTTATACTAGAATTTACAGAAATTGTAAAAAAGCAAGAACATGTCATTTAAACAATATATTGTTGAGATCAATAAAAGACTTCTATAAATTAATAGATAATATCTATAGGTACTAGGTGGTATTAGATATGTGACAATTTTTTTGTAAAGCTCATTAGACTCCCTGTAAATACTTTTCAAATAATATGGCATCACTCTGATCTGCTTGAGTGACCAAGTATTTTCAGATTTACCATCAATTGGCCAATCTTAAGCGCTCTCATTTAAAAAAGCTACTTCTGTTTCACATCATGAATTGTCACCTCAACTGTGAGGAAAATATCTTTATGGATCTTTGCTGTTTTGGCTACATACCAGCTTATTTTTTAGCTTCAATACAAGGTCTACTGTTTCTACTTCTGTGTGTTTCTGGGTCCAGAGAAGTAAGTCCTAGAAGAATAAACAAAACCCCAATCAGTTAATACTCAAAATACTTTTCAAACTGCTCTATTTTAACAGGCGAGGCTACTGAGCAGGAAGGATAGGAAGGAAAAGGAGAATAAAGATGTAACTCAGATATAGCATTAAAGTACAAGCATAATTCTCCATATGATATTTTAACAATATTAATGAGATAATTTTTGACATCAGAACTAACAGTTGTAAATAAAATGTAAGAAACTCCTTTCTGAGGTAGCCCTTTTATATCAATGAAAAAACTGCAACTCAGAGTATAACACTAACTCCCATCCCTATTAAGTAGTAAGTAATTTATAAGGAACACTAACAAATTCAGATAACTGAACATGTAAACTTTCACATCTACAAACAAGCTCTTCTTGGCTTATTTGTGGTTGCCTTCATTATATTCATTCTCTTAAAATCACAGTCACTGGGAGTTTATGATCAGAAAGTTCACTTCAAGGCTAGCGCACCTCACGTTAAATAAAAATGAGACTATCCTTTATATTTTCACAAGTAGCTCAATTTAACATAGTCTGGTGACAAATTATAGATTATAAACAGTCAAAATACATTAAAAAATTGGGAATAGTTACTGGAAAAGGTGTTCAGATTTGAATCTTGATTCTAGCCAGTGCTATGCTAATAAATATTTAACCACCAATTCTCTAGGAAAAGTCTCTGGTTTGTATGTAGCATTTGCGAATGTGGTATAATACACCAACTGTAACCAATTTCAAGCTACCAACCTGAGATCACTGAACACAGAGTTGGGAAGAGATGTACACAGTTAGTTGCTGTGGATCAGTAGAAGTAGGGCTCTAGCTCACTGCTGGCTCCATTACTTAGCAATGATACAATCTGAAGCAAGTCACTTAATTTATAATCCTTGAGGGTTTCATAATGCAAATTATAACACACCTACTTCAATGCATCATTGTGAGGATTAAAAGACATTGTCCATATTAAACACCTACATAGCCCCTGGCACACAGCACATGATCTAGAAAAGTTAGGTATTACTATTTACAAAGTAGTGGATATGGATATAATCTCCCAGCCGCTAAGGATAATCTTATCTTTATTTTCAATAGCTGTTAATCATCACATAAACACAGTTTTCTAACCTCCTCACAAAGAGCTTCTAAATGGAGTGCCTCCAATTTCTGGGTCATTTCCTTCCGTCGGGTCTTGAACCAACCATCAAAATTTGGAGATTTTAGAAAATGCCTATAAAAATAAATTTTAAAAAAGCAAAGTTTGATTATGACTTACTTCCTCTCCTTGATACCTTTCCTACCTATAGCTTGGAGAACCATGTGAAACTTTTTTTTTTTTTTAATATAAGTTAAAGTCCAGTTTTTTTTTTTTTTTTTAAGATTTTTAACTTATTTATTCACAGAGACACAGAGAGAGAGGCAGAGACACAGGCAGAGGGAGAAGCAGGCATCATACAGAGAGCCTGACATGGGACTCGATCCTGGGTCTCCAGGATCATGCCCTGAGCTGCAGGCGGCGCTAAACCGCTGTGCCACCGGGGCTGCCCTTTTGTTTTGTTTTTAAACAAAGTTCTACAGATGGGTGAAAAAAGGGGAAAAAAAGACCAACCGGTAAAGTCCAATCCAATCGCCTTTTATTCTAGAGGTCAGTTGAGGTCCTGTTTTCTCAAGTGTTTTCATAAATTCTTCTGGAAGGAACTGTCTTAATTGGGGTGGACTCTAGAAATTATGACATACTGATTTAAAAATTAGAAATGGATATACTCCCAGAAGTTAATGACAGAGAACTCAAATAAGAATTTAATTGAATATAGTTATACCTTCCATGGAGAGATACTTTTCTGCAAAGGCATCAAGCTTGCCACGTATCTTTCCTAAAACCAAGAAAAAATTAACCTACATTAGGCATTCTTTTTTTTTTTTTTAAGATTTTATTTATTTACTTGAAAGAGACAGTGCGAGCAAGTGTAGGCAAGGGCAGAGAAAGAATCCCAAGCACACTCTGTGCTGAGCACAGAGCTTTGTGTGGGGTTCAATGCCATGACCCTGAGACCAGGACCTGAGCAGAAACCAAAAGTTGGATGCTCAACTGAGCCACTGATATGCCCCAAAGTTAGGCATTCTTACCTAGAGACTTTTCAAAAACATTTAAACAGATGGGCTTAAAAAAAATAGGTTTACAACAAGTTTTTCATCATATGCTCTTTTAATAGCAGCAATACATCACTCCCCATAACAGACATAGGAAATTTTAGACTGAATTGAGAAGTCAGACTTTGAATAAGAATTTAACTAAATCTTATGTAATCCAAGGGACTGCATATTTTTAATGAAAATCATTAACCTTATTGGGTATGTACCAGAAAATGTACTCAATATTTTACATGCATGATCTCTTTTAATCCTTGCAACCATCCCATGTGGCAATTCTTACTGGGAAAGAGACTTTGAAAAGCTAAGTAAGCTGCCCAGGTCATGCAGCCTGAACCTGAATTCAACCCATGCCTTAAGCACTACAGTAAAGTTCATTTCAAATCAAACAGATTTAAATGGAACAAAATTAATTAACATCTACAGACCAAGAAAGAATATTTTGCTTCAAAATGTAATAGTGGGGGAGGGGAGGAGCAAGATGGCGGAAGAGTAGGGTCTCCAAATCACCTGTCTCCACCAAACTACCTAGAAAACCTTCAAATTATCCTGAAAATCTATGAATTCGGCCTGAGATTTAAAGAGAGACCAGCTGGAATGCTACAGTGAGAAGAGTTCGCGCTTCTATCAAGGTAGGAAGACGGGGAAAAAGAAATAAAGGAACAAAGGCCTCCGAGGGGGAGGGGCCCGCGAGGAGCCGGGCTGAGGCCGGGTCGAGTGTCCCCAGGACAGGAGAGCCCCGTCCCGGAGACGCAGGAGCTGCACCGACCTTCCCGGGGGAAAGGGGCTCGCGGGGAGTTGGAGCAGGTCCCGGGAGGGCGGGGATGCCCTCGGGCTCCCCGGGACAGTAACAGCAACTGCGCGCCCAGGAGAGTGTGCCGAGCTCCCTAAGGGCTGCAGCGCGCACGGCGGGACCCGGCGGGACCCGGAGAAGCCAGGAGGGGCTCGGGCGGCGGCTCCGCGGAGGGGGCTGCGGGGCGGGAGCAGCTCGGAGGGCTCGGGCGGCGGCTCCGCGGAGGAGGCTGCGCGGAGGGGGCTGCGCGGCCCCGGGAGCAGCTCGGCCGGGCTCGGGCAGAGGAAGAGGCTCCGTGCAGAGGGGCCTGCGCGGTTCCAGGAGCAGCTCGGAGGGGCTCGGGCGGCGGCTCCGCGGAGGGGGCTGCGGCCCGGGAGCGCGAATCCACCAGCGCAGGCTCCGGAGCACAGGGCGCCGGGACACAGCCCAGGATCCGGCCTCCCCCGGGACAGGCAGAGGCCGGGAGGGCCCAGGACAGCAAGGACGCTCCTGCCCCAGCTGAGCAGATCAGCGGCCCCGCCCCGGAGCCTCCAGGCCCTGCAGACGGAGTTCCTGCCGGAGCTGAATCCAGGTTTCCAGAGCTGCCCCGCCACTGGGGCTGTTCCTCCTGCGGCCTCAGGGGGTAAACAACCCCCACTGAGCCCTGCACCAGGCAGGGGCACAGCAGCTCCCCCAACTGCTAACACCTGAAAATCAGCACAACAGGCCCCTCCCCCAGAACACCAGCTAGACAGACAACTTCCAGGAGAAGCCAAGGGACTTAAAGTACACAGAATCAGAAGATACTACCCTGTGGTTCTTTTTTTTTTTTTTTGTTTTATTTTTTTTGTTTTGTTTTGTTTTTTGTTTTGTTTTGCTTTTTGATTTGTTTCCTTCCCCCACCCCCCCTCTTTTTTTCTCCTTTCTTTTTCTCTTTTTTTTTCTTTCGTTTTTTTTTCTCTTCCCTTTTTTTTCTCTTTCTCTTTTCTTTCCTTCTTTCTCTCCTCTCTTTTTCTCTTTTTCCCAATACAACTTGCTTTTGGCCACTCTGCACTGAGCAAAATGACTAGAAGGAAAACCTCACCTCAAAAGAAAGAATCAGAAACAGTCCTCTCTCCCACAGAGTTACAAAATCTGGATTACAATTCAATGTCAGAAAGCCAATTCAGAAGCACTATTATACAGCTACTGGTGGCTCTAGAAAAAAGTATAAAGGACTCAAGAGACTTCATGACTGCAGAATTTAGAGCTAATCAGGCAGAAATTAAAAATCAACTGAATGAGATGCAATCCAAACTAGAAGTCCTAACGACGAGGGTTAACGAGGTGGAAGAACGAGTGAGTGACCTAGAAGACAAGTTGATAGCAAAGAGGGAAACTGAGGAAAAAAGAGACAAACAATTAAAAGACCATGAAGATAGATTAAGGGAAATAAACGACAGCCTGAGGAAGAAAAACCTACGTTTAATTGGGGTTCCCGAGGGCGCCGAAAGGGCCAGAGGGCCAGAATATGTATTTGAACAAATTCTAGCTGAAAACTTTCCTAATCTGGGAAGGGAAACAGGCATTCAGATCCAGGAAATAGAGAGATCCCCCCCTAAAATCAATAAAAACCGTTCAACACCTCGACATTTAATTGTGAAGCTTGCAAATTCCAAAGATAAGGAGAAGATCCTTAAAGCAGCAAGAGACAAGAAATCCCTGACTTTTATGGGGAGGAGTATTAGGGTAACAGCAGACCTCTCCACAGAGACCTGGCAGGCCAGAAAGGGCTGGCAGGATATATTCAGGGTCCTAAATGAGAAGAACATGCAACCAAGAATACTTTATCCAGCAAGGCTCTCATTCAAAATGGAAGGAGAGATAAAGAGCTTCCAAGACAGGCAGGAACTGACAGAATATGTGACCTCCAAACCAGCTCTGCAAGAAATTTTAAGGGGGACTCTTAAAATTCCCCTTTAAGAAGAAACTCAGTGGAACAGTCCACAAAAACAAAGACTGAATAGATATCATGATGACACTAAACTCATATCTCTCAATAGTAACTCTGAATGTGAACGGGATAGAGAAGCTGTGGTCTCTGTATACAATGGAATATTACTCAGCCATTAGAAATGACAAATACCCACCATTTGCTTCGATGTGGATGGAACTGGAGGGTATTATGCTGAGTGAAATAAGTGAATCAGAGAAGGACAAACATTATATGGTCTCATTCATTTGGGGAATATAAAAAATAGTGAAAGGGAATAAAAGGGAAAGGAGAAAAAAATGAGTGGGAAATATCAGGGAGGGAGACAGAACATGAGAGTCTCCTAACTCTGGGAAACGAACTAGGGGTGGTGGAAGGGGAGGTGGGCAGGGGGTGGGGTGACTGGGTGATGGGCACTGAGAGGGGCACTTGATGGGATGAGCACTGGGTGTTATTCTATATGTTGGAAAATTGAACACCAATAAAAAATAAATTTATTAAAAAAAAACAAAAAACAAAAAAACAAAATGTAATAGTGAAGATCTCCAGGTTGCTCCCACATGATATTCCTAGACAGATTACATTAATAACTAACTACCTGGCATCTCTCTCCAATTCAGGCTCCATACTAAGACCACATTATGGTACTGTCTGATACTGTGAGGCAAGTTTTAGTATTTTATTTTTTTTTATTTAATTTAATTAATTAATTAATTAATTATTAATTAATTTATTTATTTATTTATTTTTTTAGTTTTAGTATTTTAATATGCTATTCTACAGAGTTTTATAGAAGGAACCATATCATGTAGTCATTTATTCCATAAGTATTGAGTGCTATCAGATACCAGACTGAGGAAAAGATAATGAACAAGACAGATAAGGTCCCTATCATTATGGAGTTAGCAGTCTCATGGATATCATATCAAATCATGCTCAAGAAAATAGTATCAGAGGGGTGGCTCAGTTGGGTTAAGTGTCCAACTCTTGGTTTTGGCCCACATTCGTGACCTCAGGGTCATGAGATCAGGCCCCACACTGGGCTCCTCACTCAGCACAGAGTCTGCTTGAGATTCTCTGCCCCTCCTCCTGCTCATGAGCTTTCTCTCTCTCTCTAAATAAAATCTTAAAGTGGCTTTGAAAAAAAAAAGAAAGAAATAATATCAGAGAAAGAGGCTCCAGGTTAACCCTCTTTTAAGGTATAAAGTGCAATAATTATGTAGTATTTCATAATTATTTCATTTAAGATTCAAAGCAACCCTGTAAGATAATTAGGAAAAGTGGAATTAGCCATATTTTACAGATAAAGAAATGAGGGCAGAGGAAGGAAGTGACTTGCCAAAGTTACATAGTTAATATTAGAAGAGAGTCCAGGTCTCTTGCAAAGGGCTCTATTTTTAATCATCAAACACATGAGCAGGCAAAGCACACAACTGAAGGTTTTGTGGATGGGGAAAGCATTCACATATCCCTCAACTAATCACTAAATTAAGCAAATATGTGTGTTAACTTACTAATGGAATGATGAAGCTTTGTGTCAGTTCCAAAAAATAGCGTCGGAGAATAACACTTTGAGCCTCTGAAGGACGCTTCTGTTGTACACCCTTAAAAGAAAAAGCAATGAGAACCTACATTCTAGTGTAAGAGAAAATAAAACAATGCATAATTATAGTAATCAATTGATATGTAAATACATATTTTTACTTGATTTAAAAAGAACCCTAGAACCTCATCTTGAAGTAATTTAACTTGAAGTTCACTGTGCAATATCTTGTGGAAAAACCCTTAGAGTAAAACATCACTGTTCATCTCACACTTAAAAGTATCAGTTTACAATGAAGTGTTTTTATTTCATACTTGCTGTATGAGTATTATTTACATTTTCCAAAAAATGCTAACTATCCTCTGTTATAGATGCTAAACTACCTCATGGAAGAGTCTATAACTTTTTCACTGTAACTCCTAAGTTTCTAGAAAGACCAGTACTAGTTGGTAGCGGCAGCTCCACATTTCAAGCCCATAATCATTGCTGCTTTAATCTCCTGATTTTTATGAAGTTTTGGTTCAAAAGAAAGACCTCATTTTACATATCATACATAATGCACATACTGCCTAGATATTGCATACCTGCACAAGGAAATTTAAATTAATAATATAAGCAAGTAATTACCTTCTGTAATTGTTTTATGATCTCTTCATCTCTGTTTAGATATGGCTTATAAGAAGTATAAACTCCTAAAAAGAAAAGAAAATAAGGTAAATAGTAAGACCCAAGTACCCACATAAGTATATATTTAAGAATTGATAAAAATAATAAAATATAATAATAAAAAGTCAATACCAGGTTTAGAATCCAGTGTCTTTAAGTTCTTCAATTTTTTTACTTTAACCTGCTTAGGAATTTCACCTGAAGGAAATATCATAAAGATTCTTATAATTATTCAAGTTTTATATATTACAAAACCGGAATTTTGCAAGATTAATAATCCACTGACTGTTTATTACTTAGTCAGGGATCTTGTAGCTAAAGTATTCTTTTTTGTTAATTTTATTTATTTACTAGAGAAAGAGAGAGAGAGAGAGAAAGCAAGTGAAAGCAGGGGAAGGTGCAGAAGGGGAGAGAGAGAATCTCAAGCAGGCTCCACACTCAGCGCCAGAGCCCAATGCAGGGCTCGATCTCACGACCCTGAGATCACGACCTTAGCTGAAATTAAGAGTCAAATGCTTAACTGACTGAGCCACCCAGGCGCCCCTAAAGTATTCTTCTTAATATCAAATAATATTCAAGAGTTTATTCCTGATACTTTAAAACTGGATAAAGGGAATGCTGGATTATTATAGCATTACGGAAAAAATGTATATAAATTATATAAAATGGGTATTTGATCTTTCATTAATATCCATTACTTAAAACTTTTCCTTTTGTCACTCAATTTATAATTTAAAATATTTGTGCCAAATACATGAAATTGAAAAATCTATGTGCCTAATATTAATAAAATACCCTTGAAGAGTAAATGGAATTGCAAGCAACTCCTATAGTATTCAAAAGTTTTCTGATACCTCCCTGTCTGTTCCCGCATTGTAGAAACTTACACTGCCACCAGGTGGTGACAGTGTATGTCACAACCACAGACCTGAGCCATAAAGGGATAGGCCTCCCAAGCAGCATATGCTGTGTTCTGGTCTTCGGGTCAAGAGAAGCAACAACTCTCTAATTAGGAGAAAAATGCCCCAAGACAAGCACTTAAAAGGATCATTAACACACTACTTTTTTTCCTTACTCTTAGGCAGGGAGAGGGAGGACAAAGTGGACCTAAGAAGTGAAAAACAATCTAGAGCTTATCTAATTCAAGGCTCTAAATTGACAACATATTTTTGTTTAAATTTAAATGCTAACTACAGTTTTCTCTGGGGGTGGTTCTGCAGGAACACAGAATTTTCACTTATAATCTTGTTAAAAAATTTTAGAAGTATGTACTATGGTAAAACTCTACTTTGAAGTACTTTCAATCTTACAGAAAAGCTGCAGAATAATAAAAATGATATCCTAATTTTATTAATCGTCTCAATAATAACTTTAAACAGACACTATTAAATAAGTCGATATCAGGTACAAATAGACTGATTTTTTTCCCATTGATTCAGTAAATGTTAATAAATGCAAGATACTGGAGATAAAAACTAGTTCCTGGTATCAAATAGCTCACAATCTAAAGGCAAAGTAAGACAAATTGAGATATATGACAATTTGGAAGGATATCTGCTGGGATAAACAAGATCCTATAGAAACACAAAAGAGTGTCTTGGCCAAAGAGGAGTGAAAAAATTATTGAGGTTTCCTAAAGGAAGTGATATGTAAGCAGTCTTATAAGAGAAATAAAAAGTTATCCAGGGAGAAAAAGATGTTTGAGGTAGAGTTGAGTCCAGAAGCATTAACAGCATGTTGCCTAAAGAGTTATACATAATGGTAAGGATAGTACTACCACCACATACTCCATCCTTATTTGTGCCAGTCCTGATCTAAGACTACTGCATGAATGATTGCATTTAATCTTCTCTAAGAAGCAGGTTTTATCAAGTCCATCTCACAGATGAAGAAACTAAGGCATGGATAAAACTGACCTGGTATGCACCAGCACTGGCTCTTTCCTGCATCATCATCCACTCTGATTGGCCAATATCCCATTCAGATAGGTTGTTGGCTCTAGAGGAAAAACTTGTCCAAGGACACACAGATAACATGGTTGAACCACGATATGGAATGAGGCAGTCTAACTCCTGAGCCATCACTCTTATCCACTATACTACAGAGGCAGGAATGAAGAGTATGTTAAGACAGGCAAGAGATAAAGCTACAGAAGTACTCAAAGGTCAAATCAAGAGGAACTATAAAGATGTCTAACATCCAAGGTGACTGAGAGATCAGAAGCATGAGCATGGCAGGCAGTGGATGGGGAGACTGAGCTGACAGGATCAAATCTGCATTTAACACATTCTCTGACACGAGGTGGTGATAACGTAAGCCACAGCTACAGGCCTGAACTACAGATAGACAGGACTCATGAGCAGGTCTGCTGTGTTGCACAAAGGAGCTTGAAGTGAAAGAGAAAAGCCCAGAGGATAAAATAGAAGCATTGTGGAGTACTGCTCCTGGGTAGATACAGAACCTGAATGAAGCAAGACGTGTGCGGCAAGGAACGAACAGGGAAGACAGGGAGCCCCTGGAACTCTGTGGAGGAGAGAAAGCCATGAAGCTTTGGGGACAGACTGGGAGAAGAGCAAAGTCCAGAAATACCCAAGTTTCTAGAATTTTTTTTTTTAGATTTTTATTTATCTATTTTAGAGAAGGAAAGAAAAAGTGTATGTATATGTGAGCAGGGGGAAGGACAAAGGGAGTGAATCTGACAGACTCCTCACTGAGCCTGGATCCGTCTCAGATGCTTTTAGTCTAGATTAAGAGGACAAAACTATGAAAATAAATGTCAATATTAAATTAAGATTCTAAAAAATGTTCCATATCTTCTTATAGCTAAGACTCTGGTGACTGCTGTATTCTAAATTATCACTAAATCATAGAGAGAGGATACCAGTGAAATGGCAGGTGACTATGACATTTACAGAATGCCATGAGTCAGGAACTCATCTAGCAAAGAATTTGAGGCTAAAGAGGCTGTTTTAAGAACACACAGATCTGACAGCCAAAGTGAAGTTATCTGCTCCTTCCTCTATTTTTTAAGACTTTTAAGGATTTCAGTATAAGATTGAGTCTAGTGTTTGTAAATAATAGAATTTAAACAGTTATTGCTTCAGTCTAACATATCTATGTAGATTTATGTATATACTGGAAAGAATATCTCATAAATATTAAATAATATTTTAAATATATCTATGTACACCAAAAGAAGTCTTTTTTTTTTTTTAAGATTTTATTTATTTAGAGAGAAAGAGCATACACAAGCCGGCAGGAAGGGAAGAAGGAGAGGGAGAAGTAGGCTCCCTGCTGAGCACAGAGCCTGATGTGGGGCTTCATCCCAGGAGCCTGGGATCATTACCTGACGTGAAGGCAGACAATTAACCAACTGAGCCACTCAGGTGCCCCAAAAGAACTATTTTTTTAAAGATTTTATTTATTTATTTATTCCTGAGAGACACACAGAGAGAAGCAGAGACACAGAGGGAGAAGCAAGCTCCCAACGGGGAGTCCGATGCAGGATTCAATCCTGGGACCAGGATCATGCCCTGAGCCAAAGGCAGATGCCTAACTGCTGAGCCACCAAGGCGTCCTCCAAAAAAAGTCTTTAAAAGTAACATACCATAAAGTTGTTTAAAAATATTTTCAATATCTCAAGTCTCACTATTTCAATAAACAACCCATGACTGTCCAGTGAGGAATGTCAGAGAGACCATTAAATTATCATCAAGTTAACAAAGCTTCTAATCTCTGAATTATTTTACTCATTTAAATACATTCATACATACATACATTCATAATACAACAGTTACGATAGGCCAAATACTATTTATCTCTTCTTCAAGGAAAGCACAACCTTTGACCATTTCTTAATACAATTGCCAGAGAAATGTATAATACTTATTTGAGACCTAGCAGAGAATTTTGTGCCAAGTTCAATAATTCAAGCTTCTACAAGGTTTTATTCAAGCAGTGTTGGAAATTCCCATTTAATTGGGCTTATACATATACTAAAAGTTGCTCAAATTTTGAGGCTTCGTTGTTGTAATTCATTTCATGTTTATAACACTAGAATATTAGATGTACATTTTTTACTAGGAGGACATGATGGGTTACACATAAAAGAATCTGTATATTTTAGTGGGAAGTTATGCTCTTCTCCAAAGGCCCTTATTCAGATCGCCTCCAAAAAAGCTTTCCATTAACATAATTAAAAAGTAATTAAGAGATGAAAACAAAGGGGAAGAAATAAATCTGCTCAGCCAATTCACATACTAAAAACAGAACACTGAGTTTATATTTTACCTGCAGGTTTAAGGTCTCCTATTCGAATAATGTGTGGCCAGTGCTGGAGTGTTTTTGCAAAAAAAGGGTTGGTTACTCCTAATATGACTGAAGGCCTGCATAAAACAAAACAGAAACAAAGTGAGAAGAAGACATATGTTCCAGTGAAGAATAATTTATAATTTCTTTAGACTGAACAATAGATCATCTCTTCCCTCACTCAATGCATTACGTATCAACTGTCTGCCAGGCATCATGTTTAGGACCAGGCAAGTGAAGATGAAAAGACATGGTCTTTCTACGAGCATATAGAACGAAAAGCATACATACCCGATTACAATGCCACAAAGCAGAAAATAGAGAAGGTGGTATATAACATACGATAATTACAAAGGAGAAACGATGTCTATCAGGGTATTCAAAGACAGCTTTACCAGGGGTGCCAGGGTCGCTCAGTCTGTTAAGCATCCAACTCTTCAGTTCAGCTCAGGTCATGATCTCAGGGTCATGATCTTGGGGTCCTAAGACTGAGCCCCACATAGGGTTCCACACTCAGTAGAGTCTGCTTGAAGATTCACTCTCCCTCTCCCTCTGTCCCTCCCGCCACCTGCCCCCACCATGTGTGCACATGTTCTCTCCCTAACATAAAAAAATCGAAAAACAAAGACAGCTTCACCAAAGAGAGGACATTTGTGCAAAGATATGAAAGATGAATAGAAATTCTTTCCAAGTGGGTATGGGAGTTAAAGGTGATGCAGGAGAACAAATAGTATGAGCAAATCAATGAAATGAGATCATGGTGTGCTTGAAGAACTACAAATAGCTCAGCATTCCTACAGCATAAACCGAGAATGATAAACAGTCAGAAATGAAAGTAGATGGGCAGATGCTGGCCAGATTATTAAGTACCAAGTTAATACGCTAAGAAGTTTAAAAATCTTATAGGCATGGGCAGCCCGGGTGGCTTAGCGGTTTAGCGCCACCTTCAGCCCAGGGTGTGACCCTGGAGACCCAGGATGGAGTCCCACGTCAGGTTCCCTGCATGGAGCCTGCTTCTCCCTCTGCCTGTGTCTCTGCCTCTCTCTTTCTCTCTGTGTCTCTCATGAATAAATAAATAAAATCTTTAAAAAAATAAAATAAAATAAATATCTTATAGCCAAATGGAAGGTACTAGAGAATCAAATGGAAGGATGCCACATGAATGAAAATGTAGGAAGATCACTCTAGGGGAAATCTGGAAGATGCTCTACAAAGAGGAGAAGGGTATTGTGGACATTGCTGCTATAAACATTGGGGTGCCCACAATAACCAAACTGTGGAAGGAGCCTTGGTGTCCATCGAAAGATGAATGGATAAAGAAGATGTGGTTTATGTATACAATGGAATATTACTCAGCCATTAGAAACAACAAATACCCACCATTTGCTTCAACGTGGATGGAACTGGAGGGTATTATGCTGAGTGAAGTAAGTCAATCGGAGAAGGACAAACATTATATGTTCTCATTCATTTGGGGAATATAAATAATAGTGAAAGGGAATAGAAGGGAAGGGAGAAGAAATGTGTGGGAAATATCAGAAAGGGAGACAGAACATAAAGACTCCTAACTCTGGGAAACGAACTAGGGGTGGTGGAAGGGGAGGAGGGTGGGAGGTGGGGGTGAATGGGTGACGGGCACTGAGGGGGGGCACTTGACGGGATGAGCACTGGGTGTTATTCTGTATGTTGGTAAATTGAACACCAATAAAAAATAAATTTATTAAAAAAAAAAAACAAAGAGGAGATGGGGTTTGGGAGAATGCAACAGCAGATATGACAAAGACTGGAAATAGTAAGAGCAGGAAGAGACTTTTGGGAAGCAGATAACAAATATTACTATGAGAGAGATTTAATGCTGTTGAATTGATGGAATTTGGTAAAACTTGATGTGGGGCATATTAAGAAGGAGAAATTTATGAAAACTTAAAGTTTTTGATAACTAAGTGAAAAGTAGTACCATTCATGAAAAGCAGCATGGGTTTAGGGAAGAAAACAAGGAGACAGAAGGAATTCAGTTTTATACATTTAGTTCAAGTGCCATTAAGATGTCCAGGTGGTAAAGTGGTAAAAAACAACAACAAAGCTCTGGACATAGGTCTGCACCTTGCAAAGATGTGGGCTAGGCAGATAAATTTCAGTCATCAGTATATGGGTGTTAACAGAGGCAGTGGATATAGATAAGATTCCTCAGAAAGAATTATCAGTCTGAAATCAGATCCCAGAACACAGCACTGAGAACACCAACATTTAAGGTGCTGGCAGAGACAGAGAGATCTGCACAGGAGACTGAGATGCCTCACCAGAGAGCCAGGTGAGACTGGTGTCAAGGATTAAAAAATGCTTTCAAGCTCAACAGCTTAAATGTCGTAAGAAAGGGAAGGCAGGAAAAATAGGGCAGAATGTGCTCATGGGGTTGGGCAGGAAGAGGGTCTTGATGACTATGCAAGAATGACTTAACTAGAGAAATCAACCAGCACACTGAGAAGCAACCAGAAAACCAAGAGGTAGAGACAGTAAATGGAGATTTTTGTTGTTATTCTAGAAATTTAGTTACGAAAAAAAAGGTGAGCAATAGAGCAGAAGCTAAGAGAGAAATGATAAGATAATTTTTCCCCTTTGACATACTGGGAAGAATTTTCATGTTTCCATGCTAATTCAATGAAGAGGAAGAAGAGGAAGAAGGAAAGGGAAGTTATAGAGCAAGAAGAGATAACTGATGCTGTAAGAGGCCCTGAAGTAAGGCAAGAAAACAGAACTCAAAGTATAGTCAGATGGCTATTAATGATAATACAGCTTCCACTAATAAAACTATTCAAAGAAATAAGATTGACAGCTGAAATGTAGAAGTATTATAAGCAGCTCCTAAAACCTTCCTTTATAAAATCAAGGTGCCAATAAGCTCAAGATTTAATTTTAACATAATTTGGTTATATTATACAGGTAATACTTGGTCAATAAAAGTTATTTTGTTTACTCACGGGGCTTGAGTACGAGTAGTATATTCTTTGAATTCACTGTCATGAATAGTGAAATAAGGTCGGAAGTCACTGAAGTACTTTAATGGAGAAATACAGCTGTGGAGCAAGAAGAATATTTAAAACAAAGGGCACAAAAATTAAAGGCCCTACTCAATAACTATAAAACATCAATACACTCAGTATACTTAACAATGTAATAATTTATTTCAGTAAACAGCAAATTCATTTTAGAAAACCAGAAAGACAGTGGAAATGTGTAATAATGTGGAATAGTGTGTTGAAAAAAACACTAGACTTGGGGCTGAAGATGGGGTAAAACTCTGGCATTCTCATTCCCCAGTTAATACATCTTTTACTAGACACTGACTATTCACGCAACTAATATTTGTCAGGTGCCAGCTTTGTCTAAGTGAATGAATGTTTACTAAGTGAATGAATGTTGTCTAAGTGAATGAATGTTACTGTCTAAGTGAATGAATGTTTACTGGAACCTGGTTCCAGCCCTCATGGAGCCTGAATTAATTTTCTCATCCATGAAACAGTACAATCATGAGCATAGCCTTCTAACAAGGCAGGCAGTTGTGTGGATCAACGCAATCAGTGTGCAAACATATCACAGGTGGGAAAATGCAACTATCACCATCAAGAACCAAATATACTCACTTAACAAGTGCCAATACAGTCTCTGATGACTCTGATGGTGATGGTGCCATGACCACAAGGGGCTCCCCCAACAGAACCAGCTCCCAAAGCATCTGACTATGAAGGAAAACTGGGCAGAAACATCTGAAAGATATTTATACAGTAAAAGTGTTATTTATCCAATTGTTTTTTCTTTTAATTCTTAGGTAATAGTTCTAAAAATTTCATATTGATATAAATCCTTCCAGCTATTTATACCTTGTTGTGATATACAAATTCATTTAGAATACAGTAATGCATAAGTCCCTTTTATCCACATAAAAACATACCAATTTGACTCATTCCAATTTTTAGAAAATCAAATGCAATATATTGACACACAAATGGCTAACAAATAATAAAAGCATATAAAATAATTAAATTGTACCATATGTAGACCTATTTCATAATATTGCTCTCTTTCATTTGCATTTCTATTCTGAATATTTTGAAGAAAACAAGAAAAATTAATTTTCCAAAGGATGTTCACAGAATGTACTTATTTTAAAAGCTAATGCTGGAGATCCCTGGGTGGCTCAGCGGTTTGGTGCCTGCTTTTGGCCCAGGGCATGATCCTGGAGACCCAGGACCGAGTCCCACATCAGGCTCCCAGCATGGGGCCTGCTTCTCTGTCTGTCTGTGTCTCTGCTTCTCTCTCTCTCTGTGTCTTTCATGAATGAATGGATAAATAAAATCTTTAAAAAATAAAAATAAATAAATAAAAGCTAATGCTGGGCAGCCTGGGTGGCTCAGCAGTTTGGTGCTACCTTCGGCCCAGGGTATGATCTTGGAGACCTGGGACTGAGTCCCGCGTCGGGCTCCAGGTATGGAGCCTGCTTCTCCCTCTGCCTATCTGTGTCTCTGCATCTCTCTGTGTCTCTCATGAATAAATAAATAAAATCTTAAAAAAAAAAAAAAAAGCTAATGCTTTCAGGGCATCTGGGTGGCTCAATGGGTTAAGCATCTGACTTAGGCTCAGGTCATGATCTCCAGGTCCTGGGATCTAGTCCCACATTGGGCTCTCAGCTCAGCGGGGAGTCTGCTTGTCCTTTTCCCTCTGCTCCTCCCCATGCTTGTGCTTTCCACCCCCCTCTTTTTCAAATAAATAAATAAAAATCTTTTAAAATTTTTAAAAATAAAAGCTACTAGTTTCATAATAAAAAATGATGAAAACAAATCACAAGGGGAAGTTCTAATGCTAAACAATAGAATGATTTCCTGGGCATATCCTTCCCTTACAAAAATGTTCCTTATTTTTATAGGAGCCCTGGAATTAGATGGAAGCCTATCAGGACACAACTCTGGTACACTACTTAGCCTCAGACATTTGGTAACATACTTACTTAGTAATTTCCTCCTATTAGGGTAATGATGTTTCCTAGTAGATTAGAAAATATCTACTTATAAAAATCATAACCAATCTACCTAGTTGAAAACACATACACAAAGAGAAGGAAGGAAGGAAGAATGCTTAAGTGCAAAAATATAAAACATATTTGTGAAATGGAAATTAGGGAAAGTTAATTTTAACTATTCAAAGGCAAGAAAAAATGTGAAGGAAGTAGGAAAAAAAGAAACGAACAAAAACAAAATAATAAACAGTTCAAGGATAAAGCAAGGGAGCTCTTCTTCCTCTTTCTTTCCTAAACAATTTGATCCTAAAGCAGAACATGTGCATGGTAGGTACCTCTGCCAGGAAGGAAAGGAAGACATGTTGGTTCAGAGGAGGGTGAGAGGGCCTATGTGAGATGAGGGAGATATTCACATGGAGGAGGTGGCTTCCTGTGGGGCTTTTGGAACCCAAATGTGGTGAAGAAGGTGTACATGTGTGGAGGTAATCTGATTTGGGGTGACAGAGACCAAGAAGTGTGAGAGGCCTGGAGGAGCATACTGGTATAGGGTATCAGAAGTGTGCTGATGTTGCCCATGGTGGGACATAAGAGCAGGGGAAATAGGGTGTTCACATGGAGAGGCCTGGAAAGAGGTGTAGAAGCACAGTAAGATAGGGAGGGCATTCCTATTGGGCAGCCAGAGCACAAGAAAGGTGAGGATGGCATCCATATGAAGAGAGGGCCTATGTACAACATAGAAGCCTAAATGGGGTAGGAGAATAACCACATGGGGGTCAATCTGGCATGCGTAGAGACTGGGAAGGTTAAAGAAGGTAATCCACGAAGAAGGGCAGCTGGGTATGGAGTGTCAGAGCCTAAAAAGGGTAAGAAAATCATTAGCACAGAGGAGAGGGTTTAAGCAGAGATGACAGATTGGTTACTAACAAGGACCAATCAAATAAATAAATTAAGGATAATAAGAGGTAGTTCCTCAGAAAGGGAAAAGAAATACAAATACAGAAAGGGAGAACACTAGAATGAATCCTGTCTTGTAGGATTGGAATTGGGGGTAGTGGTGTGACTTTATGGTTTTCAATATAGATAGATATAAAAATAAATATAGGTGATCCTTGGGTGGCTCAGCGGTTTGGCGCCTGCCTTTGGCCCAGGGTGTGATCCTTGGAGTCCCGGGATCGAGTCCCACATCAGGCTTCCTGTGTGGAGCCTGCTTCTCCCTCTGCCTGTGTCTCTGCCTCTCTCTCTCTCTCTCACTGTGTCTCTCCTGAATAAATAAAATCTTTTATATATATATATATTCAAAAATGTATATATATATATATTATATATCAGCATGTATGTATGCACCCCTTTACAAATATATATATATCCCCTATATATATAATATGTATCCCCTAGCTCTGTCCACTGGGAGGGCCTAAAATCAGTGATATCCCAATAGCAATGAGTAAAACTAGTACCCAGATCTTGGCTTCTGAATCCTATTCTCCACTAAAAAAAAAAGTAGAGAAATGGCTGAATCCAGAGCTAGGGAGGAAAAAAATACAAGATAATCTTGGAACCCAAAAGGACTGAAAACATATGTCCATACAAAGGCTTATACACAAATGTTCATAGTAGCATTACACATAATTGCTAAAAAGTAAAAACCATCTGAATGTCCCTCAGTGAATTAATGAATAAACAAAATATGGTATATCCACACAATGGAACATCATAAAATGAACAAACAATTCATTGCTACTGCATGGATAAACCACAAAAATGATATGCTAAGTAAAAGAAAGATGCAAAAAGCCACAGATTTTATTATTCTATTTATATGGTTTGGCCAGAATAGGCAAATCTATAGAAATCAAAAGTAGATTAGTGATTTCCAGGGGCTGGGGGGAAAGAAGAAATGGGAAATAATTGCCACTAGGAACAGGATTACTTTTTGAAGTGATCAAATGTTCTAGAACTAGATAGTAGTGATGCACAACTTTGGGAATATAGTAAAAACCACTGAACTCTATATTTTTGAAAGAGTGAATATTATGGTCTGTGAATTATATATCAATTTTTTTAATTAAAAAAGAACAGATTAGCCTGGAACATCTTACACAAGAAAGCAAGGAAGTGTTTAAAGAATGACAAGAATAAAAAAAAAAAAAATAGAGGCCATTTGAAGTGAGACAGGTCTTACTAGCCAAGTTGAGGACAACTGAAAAATCAAATGAGAATAATGGACTTTAATAACCTATTGAAAAACCAGGAAACCAACAGTCCATATGGATATACACAGTATGATGTTTTAAAATATTTCTAAAAATTCTTTGATACCTCCTTTAAAAATGAAGCCTAATTCTCCCTTTCTTAGCTGTGGGCTCAATTAATGGCTTACCTGTAATGAACTGAATGAAGACCGTACACAACTTTGAAGGTTGGGTCATAAAAGACATATTGGCTTTAGCCTGGTCTCAGATCATTCTGAATACTGTGAGAACATTCAAGCTGCCCTATGGCCAGGTCCACATGGCTAGAAATGAGGCCTCCTGCTAGCAGCCACAAGGAACTGTGACCTCCAGCCAGAAGCCAAGTAAGTAAGCCTTTAAGGGAAATAGATCCTCCAGCCGAGACCCTCATGCCCCATTTGTCCAACTGACTAGAATCCTGGCTGATATCTTGACTGTAACTACATAAGAGATCTAGAGCTAGAACCATCTAGTGAAGCTGTCCCCAGATTCCTAACCCTCAGAAGCTATATTAAGTAATATTTGTTCTTTTAAGCCTCAAGTATAAGGGTAACACAGTTACCCACAGATAACACAAAGTGCCCTATACAAAATAATCACAAGAAGGAAAACAAATAGTTTATCAATTAAGAAGCTTGGAGAATATCACAAAGTAAACATCATCAGTAATGAAGCAAGTTATCTCCTTGCCAAAGACACAGAGCTTGAATCTAATTTGAGTAAATCACAAACAAATCTAAATTGAGGGATTTCCTGTAAAATAACTGTCCTGTAATACACAAGATGCTCAAGTGTATGAAAGAAAGATTGAGGATCTATTCCAGAATGAGAGAGAGAGAAACTGCAGAGGCATGACAAGTAAGTACAATAGGTAATTCTGAACTAGATAGTGTTGTGACAACTGGTGACATCTGAATTAATGGTATTAATTTATCAATGTTAATTTCCCAATTTTGATGGCTGCATTAGCAAGACTTGACCCAGCACAAAGGAGATAGATCCCTACATTCAACTGCATTTCTGCCACTCCGCTTCAAACACCTTTCCAGGTCTCAGTCCTTTGCTCTCAAGCTTATTACTCTTGGTATAAAAATATCACCTTCAATATGAGTGATAAACACTTATTCACATGAATAAACCTACAATGTAAGTTCTCTACATACAAAACAAAGACTGTTGTCCTGAATGAAGGACACATCTGAGTGTCAGATATTAAATGCTCAGCACAGCACTATCTCTGTGTAAGCCTATCATGTTTGACTTCTAGTTTTCTCACCTTCTGAGCAACAATGAAAAAACAACAAACTCACTCAACTTTTTTTTGAGATTTTATTTATTTAAGAGAGAGAGAGAGAGTGTCCTACCTAGAGTAGGGGGAGGGGCAGGAGAGAGAAAGAGAATCTCAAGCAGACTCCTTACTGAGCATGGTGCCAGATATCTGGCTCCACCTCACAACCTTGAGGTCATGACCTGAGCAGGAGGCTTGCCCGACTGAGCCATCCAGGTGCCCTTCACTTGTCCTACTTTAAAAACAAGAACATGTCATTCATAATCAGAAGAAAAGATACAAGCTAATAAAAAGTGTCAGTGGTAGGAATAATTACCAGAAAAGCAAAGACAACTGATAATAAACTGAAAAGCATTTAGATTTGTACCCAGCAGTTCAAAAGAAAACATGTCTAGTAACCAAACTTTGTTAACTTATGCCAATTCTTTAATTTATTCCTAAGTATCAAAAGTATAAATGGTAGGGGTGCCTGAATAGCTCAGATAGTTAAAGGGACTGACTCTTGGTTTCAGCTCAGGTCATGATCTCAGGGTCATGAGACTGAGCCCCACGTGGGGCTCTGTGACATGCATGAAGCTTGCTTAGGATTCTCTCTTCCTCTCCCTTTGCCCCCTCCCACCTGCTTGTGTGCAGGTGCTCTCTCTCTCTCTCTCTAAAACAAGAGGGGGGGGGCACCTGGGTGGCTCAGTCTGTTAAGCATTTGCCTTTGGATAGAGCCCCACATCTGGCTCCCTGCTCAGCAAGGAGTCTGCTTCTCCCTCTGCCCCTCCCCCAGCTCGTGCTCTCTCTCTCTCTCAAATAAATAAAACCTTTTTTAAAAAAGTAAAATAGTAAAAAAGAAAAAAAAAAGTAAAATAGTATGCATCCTTCTTAGTATATTTTTCCTGTGATATTATTCCTTTATTTGGGGGACACTCCCTCTTTTCATTCTAAGAATGCTACAATATTTAATTTTTAATTTTTATTTTTAAAAATTTTTTTACAATATTTAATTTTTAAAAGAAAACCAATTTTTAAAATAAGATTTATAATTTACATACAGTAAAATTCACATTTAATAAAGATATAGAACACTTCCATCACTCCAAAGCTTCCCTTGTCCCCTTTGTAGTTGATTTCCCTCCCCCACTCCTAGGCAACCACTGATTTGATGCCTTTCCCTTTTCTAGAATATCATGTAAATGGAATCATTCAGTAAGTAGCTCTTTAATATCTGGCTCCTTTCAGTAAGCATGATGCTTCTGAGAGTCCCCTACACTGCAGACTGTATCAAGGTGCACTCTTTTTTTTTAATTGCTAAGTAGTATTCCACGTACATGCATAATCACAATTTGTTTATCCATTTACCAAGTTATGGACATTTGCATTGTTTCCAGTTTTAGGCTGGTATCAATAGAGCTGCTATAAATATTTGCATACAGGTCTTTGTGTGGATATGTGCTTTCATATTTATTGGGGTAAATTCCTAGAAGGGGGATTACAGAGCTGTGCTAGGACCAAGTGTATAAAACCAATCAAGCATATAAAACTAACCACTCTCTGAAGCAGTCCATGCAGTTTAAAGGTCACACATCCACAAAAGTCTATACACACAAAAAAACCAAACCCGAGAACCCATTCTAAATCTTTTACATGACTCTCAATTACATGTATTACTATTTAAGAACTGCTCAGCAGGGGATCCCTGGGTGGCGCAGCGGTTTAGCGCCTGCCTTTGGCCCAGGGCGCGATCCTGGAGACCTGGGATTGAGTCCCACGTCGGGCTCCCGGTGCATGGAGCCTGCTTCTCCCTCTGCCTGTGTCTCTGCCTCTCTCTCTCTCTCTCTCTGTGTGACTATCATAAATAAATAAAAATATTAAAAAAAAAAAAAAAAGAACTGCTCAGCAACAGCAATGGTTTCTCAAGCTGGAGTACACAGCAGAACTGCCTAGGAGCTGGAACTTGAGCATCAATGATTTCTCTTCAGCTGGTCTGGGCAAAGCACAGGCACCAGTACTTTTTCCTTTTATAAGTGTTAGATTCTCTTTCCCTTTTTTAAATTTTGCATCATGAAAAGTCTCAAACATACAGAAAAATAAAGACAGTAGTGTAAGAACCCTCATTTATATGTCTAGAGTTAACAATATCTTACCATTTTTACTTTATTAGTTTTTTTTTCTTACTGAAGTATTTTTAGAGTCTCAGGCTCTACTGACTGAGCTAGCAAGGCACTTCTCATCGAAGTATTTTAAAATAAAATACAAACTGCATGGCATTTCATCTCAAAATACTTAAAAATGCATCTCTAAAAAGTAAGTCCATTTTCTTACATCATTACAATACCATTCTCACACCAAACCAAACAAAAAATAATTTGTTTCTACCATGTAATACCCAATCTATATCCAGATTTCCCTATCAAAGCTCATAATATACAGTCAGGGATGAACCACTGATTTATAATATGTGAAATATAATGCGTATTTTCTTCCAGTGTTTTGTTTTGTTTTTTTTACCTATCTTCCTTCCAGTTTTTTCCATATGTAAGAAAATATTCATTTTCTAAAGAAATTCAAAACAATATCACAAAGTAAAAGAGAAAAGGGAGTTAATAAAATTTACCTGAAAAGATCCACCTCATGAACAGTAGGTAAAATAACAGATATATGTGTGTCTGCCTGAGATAAAAAAGAAAGAGTAAAAAAGATGTCACTAAAATTGACAGTAATTGATTCTGAAAAGATCTATCTTGTGATCAATAAGCCATGTTGCCCTATCTTTTGATTCCCTTCCTCCAGGAACAGCTACAAAGAAAAGGGGTCTTAGCAATCTCCCCTAACACAGTAGAAGATCAAAGATGAAAGATTCCTTGGATAAAGTACTAATCCAATAATCAGATGTCAGATTAATTCACAACTGCATGAAATACTATCGTAACACTAGTTGATACATATAACAGGCAAAATTAGTTTTCCCACTGTTTTCCATTTTAATTCGCTTCAAACAATGGGAGTGCTAATACACCAGCTGAAACATTTCAAATAAAAACTTCAGCCCCACCCATGAACAGATGTAGCTTTGGGGGAAATGAAAGACAATCATAACTACAGAATCCTTTGACTGAGTTTCCTACAAACAAGTCTGTTGACTACTCTTCTAAGAGGGTTTTTGTATTTTCCCCTAGACCTCACTGTAACAGTATATATTCTGAGTTCTCTAGTATCTACCAGATAACAAGAAAAACAATCTGAGAAACATTAGAAAGTTTATTATCAATTCATTACAAAATTATTTAATGGAGTATTTCAGTAATATTCAGAAATATATCATAAACTCAAGAAACTCTGCATTTGCTAGTTTAAGAATTCGGTTAAGGAGACTATATATGCTAGATTACTCTGCTACAGTACCACACTACCTGCTGAGTTAACTGCGCTATTTGAGTTGTCCCAGGCTTGTCATGACATGTGGGAATCCGTACCTTAAAGAGAAAGAGAAGAAATTAACTTTGGATATAAAAGAGAAGAATGTCCTTTATATAATTTGTGAGTCCCATTACAATGAGGGATCATAAACTCTCTTAACCACTAAAAAAGTACACTCAGCAATGCCTAAAAAGCCATAAAAACAAAGTATTTATATCAGACTTAAAAACTACAGTCCTATTTATCTTTAGTCACAGCAGAAAGTTAAGTGAACTGAGATCTCCATATTCCCAGACACATGGAAATCACTAACTCGCTGAGAAGCAAATGTGCTGAAAAACAGAAAAAGGGCATCAGCTTCATACTGCTTCTTGTTTATTGTTCCAATCTTTGCTTCATTAATATACACACACCCAAACACACCCTCTCAAGCTTGCCCAACTATGGGATAAATCTAACAGGAAATCATGAGAACTCTCAACCTAGAGCTATGAGTACTACTTTTGATGATCTCCCAGGGAAAAAACAGAACACATCCTACAGAAGTGAGTACATCTAAAAACAGAGCATTGCCAAAAATAAGTCCAACTTGAAAATGAATTGCAAGAGCACTTAGAGAACATTCATACAAAGCCTAGAGCAAAATGTAAATTCATTGGGAAAAAAAGAAAAAAAGAAAAAGAAAGCAAAAGTGAATAGAGCACAATACCCTGGGATAGACATGTCTGGTCTAACACTATACATCAAGAAGATCATTTAAAACTAAGAACCACGGCTTTCCTAATTTATTTTCATTTTTACTAATTTATACTCAATTCGACAAGTATTCTGCAATGCCACCCATCTCTGGAGGGCCATGGAGTTGCAGAAGTCTAGAAGGTGACTTTTTTTTTTTTTTTTTTTAAAGATTGTATTTATTTATTCATGAGAGACCAGAGGGAGAGGCAGACACATAGGCAGAGGGAGAAGCAGGCTCCCCGCAGGGAGCCTGATGCGGGACTCAATCCCAGGACAACCTGAGCCAAAGACAGGTGTTCAACCACTGAGCCACCCAGGTACCCCTAGAAGGTGGCATGGTGGCATTTACATTCACATGTATTATATAAGAATGATACCTCCATGTAAACTCTACAGGATGAAATGGGACAGATGGCCCCTGGAGTTATGTGACTAATGACTCTGCAACAGAATGGACTATGGTATCACTTTACTCCTCACATACAAATGAAAGCAGTAATAGTACTGAACATCATTAGGAAGTTAAAAAGCAAAACTCATCTATAAACTTCCTAGAGTTCCTCAGAAAAAGAGACAAATGAAATAAAAGGTATTACCTTCATTACAACCCCCATAATAGGCAGATGTAATGTCTTCCCTGGCACTGGGGCAGGCCATCGATCAACATCATTACAAGCTGAAAAATAAAACATTTCCTTATTATAAGTTCAAATATTAAAATATGAAAAATGGAACATTAGAAATTAGAACTCCACTTTCCATAGAACTCCACTTTCCACTTCCTTCCTTGGAAGGTGGAGGATAAAAGGTAAAAGAAAAAAAAAAAGGTAAAAGAAAAGTAGTGAAAATATCTTACATATACCAGAAATATACCTGTGTTCTAGGATATGAATTGGTTTATAAATTTTTTAAAAGCAAAAAAAAAACAATAGGTTTAAAAAAGAGAGTTTTCCTATTCTCTAACAAAATTAACTACAAAAGCATACCACCTGATAGAGGTCTCTGTATTGAGGAACATAAAGATTTCCGTTTAAACAGTATTCTAAGAAGCAAAACTGTCAACTCCATATTTATTATTATCCTAATAAATAGGCATCATCTCTGTTGCAAAAGGAGACAATAACAGATATGGTCTTGGGTGTTGTTAGGTAAAGGTGCAGAATAGTTTTGTACATCTCTCTCTTCTACCATATAGCCCTTAAAATTCTTAACTAATTTTTTTAGAAAGCCAACTTTATAATTATCAGCCATTTCTAGCAAAATTCTTAAAACTCCTTCATAAAGGTATCTAACTCATACAATGTTTAACTTACCTGCTTCCAAATAAGGTTCACTCTTTTCAAAATACTCTGGTGCTATTTGTTTGAGCACAGTATGAAAAAAATGAATATAAGGTAGTTTGCTGATCAAAACCAAGGACTGGAGAGAAAAAAGAAACATAGTTGTTTTTTTTTTTAATTTTCCTAATGATTGTAATTTAAACTTGTCATTTCTTACATACTCAATTACTAGCAAGCTAAAATCAGCAAAAAGTGTGGATTTTGAAATAAAGCTTTTGCAGTGGATGGTTAAAAGAAAAACTACATAAAACTATAGTCGCAGAATGTAAAAAGTTTAACCTAGTACCAAACCTTAAGAGCATAAGGACACATTCACAGATTCTCCTGCTCTTCAGGAAAAAGAATTTCCTAACAGACAAATGTCATGGATAATTTCCAAAGCCTCACTACTATTTTCATTAGCAAAGCAGTATTAAGAATTAGCTAGATGAACTCTTCCTAATACTGAAAGAGCAAACTGTTATGCTTTTTTTCAAACTAAGACCTATGATTGTTCTATTTTAGTTTTCAACAGTTACAGCCATATACTTAGAAATTGAGACTTGGGGTGCCCAGGTGGCTCAGTGGGTTAAGCACTGACTCCTGATTTCAGCTCAGATTGTGATCTCAGGGTCCTGGGATCAAGCCCACATCAGGGTCTGTGCTCAGCATGGAGTCTGCTTGTCTTTCTCCCTCTGCTTCTCCGCCACAGTGTGCTTTCTCTCTCAAATAAATAAATAAGTAAAATCTTAAAAAAATTGTGACTCTATAGTTGGATCATTTCAGACATGAATTATGCCATTCTTTTAAATCTATTTTTCTTGAAAACTCCTTTTTACTTTTCCATCCAATATCAAGTAGTAGTCAATGCACATTCTAGTTACAAAAGGTAAAAGTGTGTCCCAGTTAGCTGGGATTAAATCAGAACCAATTTTTTATTTTTTAAACTGGTGGTTGGAAATTTTTTTAAGGTTTATTTATTTATTTATTTATTTATTTATTTATTTATTTATTTATTTATTTAAGTAATCTCTATACGAAACATGGGCTTAAACTAATAACCCCAAGATCAGGAGTCGCATACTCTTCTGACTGAGCCAGCCAGGTGCACCCAACTTTTTTTAAGAAAATAAAATAATTGTACGTTTAGAGTGGAAATAGTAATGACTAAGATGTTGCTGAGGTGTATTTACTGACTCTCAGCAGTTTATTTTTTATTTTTATTTTTAAAAGATTTTATTTATTTATTCATGAGAGACACAGGCAGAGGGAGAAGCAGGCTCCATGCAAGAAGCCCGATGTGGGACTTGATCCTGGGACCCTGGGATCACGCCCGGAGCCAAAGGCAGATGCTCAACCACTGAGCCACCCAGGCATCCCAACTCTTAGCAGTTTAAAAAAGATACTGCAGGTTGTTATTAGCTGTAACAATACTACAATCATCTGTTTATTCTTTCTCTCATTCCAAAATGTGAGAAAAAAATTTTTTTAAGATTTATTTATTTATGGGATCCTTGGGTGGCGCAGTGGTTTGGCGCCTGCCTTTGGCCCAGGGCGCGATCCTGGAGACCCGGGATCGAATCCCACGTCGGGCTCCCGGTGCATGGAGCCTGCCTCTCCCTCTCTCTCTCTCTCTGTGACTATCATAAATAAATAAATAAAAATTAAAAAAAAAAGATTTATTTATTTATGATAGACATAGAGAGAGAGAGAGAGGCAGAGACACAGGAGGAGGGAGAAGCAGGCTCCATGCTGGGATCCCGACACGGGACTCAATCCCAGGACCCCAGGATCACGCCCTGGGCCAAAGGTAGGTGCTAAACTGCTGAGCCACCCAGGGATCCCCCCAAAATGTGAAAATTAAGCAGATTCTTTTGGCTTTTGACAGTTTCATATAGTATCCATAATTTACCATCAGGAATTTAGCACAGAGATAGCAGAAAAGCAAAATTCAATACTATTTTAAAATCTAGGGACAGGTGTCTATAATTTAAAAAAAAAGTAAGTTGTAATATGTTTAAAGATAAAATATCAAAGACTTTAAAGACCATTCATCCTCACAGTTTCCATTTTTCTAGCCGTAATATAAAAATATTTTTCCTTAGTATATACAAAATTTACCTTCTGGAAGTAGCCTCTTTTTAGACTTTTATCTCGAACTTGTCGGAAATACACATATCCATAAAAATAAGCAGGATCCTTCTATGAAAGAAATGACAAAAAAATACATATTGCTATCCTTTAATATTAACATAACACTGCTTTATAAACCTGAACTGAAATATGATTTATACACAAAGAGCTAGTTACTCAGCTTATTCATACCAGTTAGTAGAAGTCAGGAAACAATCAAATTCTATGTTTTCCCCAATGCTATATGTATATTTTTAAATTGTACCTATAATTGAGTTAGGGGTCAGTCTTAATAAAATGAAGTATCCTAATGTAAAATTTCAAAAGATAGAGAAAAGGAGTTAAATTGCCAATCTGAATCTTACAAAGCCAGTTCTATTTTTACCTAATAAAAATGAAACACTAAAATGTTTATCAAAAATAACTTGAAAGTAACTCTTACTTATTAATTAGTTATTAATTAACTTGAGGTTATTAATTCTATAATCTAAAGAGGGATAAAAACAAAGCTCAAAGCGGGTTCTATGTAGAAAGTACAAAGTGTCACAAGGAGGCCAAGAGGAAAGAGATTACCTCTATCTGGGGATCAGTAAAGATTTCATAGAGGAAGCTATTTTCAAATTGGGCATTGAAAGATGGATATGATTTAAACAGAGACAAAGACAGTTCAGATTTGAGCAAAAATATGCAGACAGAAAAATACAAGCTACCTCAGGAAAAAAGCACATAATTCAGTTTGGCTAAAATATGCCACATGTATATAAAAGGAGATAAAGTTAAAAATTGGAAAGGTAAAGGTCTTATTTTGGAAGGCCCAAAAAGTAAAGATAAGGAAATAGTTAACTATCATTAGCTCTTTACTCATTAAGCAATAAATAGTCACTTTATATTTTTATGTAATACGCATGTATACTTTAGTTAGCAGCACTGTGTAATATATATTACATTGAAAAAAAAAACATAAAAGATGGGATGTCTTTGGGCAAATTTCTTATCCTCAACAGCCATCAATTTCCTCATTTGCAAAAGGAACTCTCTCAGAACACTGTAAGGAGGATCAATAACACGCACTTATTAATACAGTGCCTAGAACATAACAAGCTTCAATAATTAGTAGCTATTATTAACAGTTGAAAGAATATGTTAATAGCAATATCAAAAGATCATGGAAAGGAGTAGATGGCTATGAGTCGAAGATATTGTCTTTGCTAACTGGGAAAGAGTTCCTGTCATTAGTGCAACCCAGGGAGGTGAACTATTAATGCTGATTTCAGGCAAATAATGTCATATTGGACGTGCTGATAGGACATCCAGATGGAAATGTTCCTCACAAGTTAAGGGATGGAAATGTGGAATACCAAACAGAAAGTTACACTCTGAAATCACCTAAATTATTAAAATTGCCTTTAATAAATAATAACTGTAAAAAAAGCTTATTAAAAAAATAAAAAAGAGACAACTACAATTCTATTGTAAAGTAGGGAATCTTCAACTCTGAGTGACATTTATTGGTATAGTACCACCCTAACTCCAGATCTAAACAAAGAGTTAACACAAATGGAAGAAAATTACCTCAACATTGTAATCAATTTCTATAGATCATAACCGTACTGTGTGTTTTAAGAACTGTAACTTTATAAAGTCTCTTACTGTCACACATGCTGAATCCTTATGAAATAGACTCACGAAATTTAGCAGTAAAATACAGTAATAACACAAAAGCAAAATCCTTCTGAATGCCATAAGAGGTAGCTGAGTTCTAAAGTTTTCTCTCACATGGACATTTTTCTATTACTACTTTTCCAACCTTTAAGTAAACTGGTAAATCTTTGTCATAATGATCCAGGAGACAATGCAGTGACACCCTTCTCCCAGAAGATTGTCGAAACCTAAAACAAAACTGGGTATCTCCAAGACAACCTAATGAAAACAAAAATGAAAGTAATTAAGAATAGCATAGTATAACATTTCTTCATCCAGATTCACCAAATGTTAGAGCTAAAAAAGTCTTGTTAACTATTTAAACTCATTCTATTCTGTTTTAGCATAGAAACAGGAGATCCTGAAAGTTCAAGTGACTTGTCCAAAGCCATCTTTGCTGGTTAGAGGCAAAGCCACCAGCAAAACACACATCTTAACTCTAGGTCTCTTTACTATTTTTTCCTTTCCATTTTTCCCACGTAATTAAAAAAATTTTAAACTGTTTGTATGTAATGTTGACTCACAAACATAATAATAAGAAAAAGAAGCCAAATACAAAAGAACATATCCTGTTTAAATCGATTATGTAGTGTTGTTTTCTTTCTTTTTTTTTTTTTCCTTTTAAGGTAGGCAAAACTAAACTATATTGTTTAGAGATGCATAGTTGGGTGATAAAAGTATAAAGAAAGGCAAGACAATCACTCTAAGAATCAGGATTGTGGTTGCACTTGGAGGAGGATGGAAAACAGTGCTTAGGAGGGGACAGGAGGGGGCTTGTAAGGCACTGGCAATATTCTATTTCTAGACCTTGTATATGTTTTATATTGTACAATGAGAAGGTTTTTTAAGAAGACATAATACAGGAGACTCAGGAAGTGCCCAAGTAATAGATTCACTATTTTTCTAATTTTAACTTGAAAAGTTTTTGACTAATGTTTTTAAACATCAATCATTTCTAGAAACCTCTTAAGACATGTAAACTTCACCTAAACTGGCCATAATTACGAAAAACCATTTTTACTTTAAGTGTGCACCATGGAAACAAAACTTAGACTATGATTCTTTCCTAAAGATTGCTCTACTGTGCCTGGATTTCCTTACATAACAATAAAAGCTATTTTGGGAAAAAATTAAATCCACTTCAAAGTTGGCCCAGGAATCCCAACATGCATTTTATAAACATATAAGTGAAACAAATTGGCTGGATAATCACAACTGAGACTAGTACTCTCAAATACATATAAAACTCACAGCCTATTGCTGTCTAGATTAATGTTCATCTTCTAAAGGGTAGCCTGGGTGGCTCAGCGGTTTAGCACCGCCTTCGGCCCAGGGCGTGATCCTGGGGACCCGGGATCGAGTCCCGTGTCAGGCTCCCTGCATGGAGCCTGCTTCTCCCTCTGCCTGTGTCTCTGCCTCCCTCTCTCTCCTGTTTCTCATGAGTAAATAAAATCTTAAAAAAAAAAAAAATCATCTTCTAAGATGGCAAGGTGTCTGTTTGTTTGTTTTTTTTTTTTAATTTATTTATTCATGATAGTCACACGGAGAGAGAGAGAGAGAGAGGCAGAGACACAGGCAGAAGGAGAAGCAGGCTCCAAGCACCGGGAGCCCGACGTGGGATTCAATCCCGGGTCTCCAGGATCGCACCCTGGGCCAAAGGCAGGCGCCAAACCGCTGCGCCACCCAGGGATCCCAAGGTGTCTGTTTTTAAGACCTTTTGTCCATGTTACTTCTAAACATCAACCATACTTTAAATAAAACAAACCCTACTTCATCTGATGTGCAACTCGTAAGAAAGGCATTATAAAACATCTGTACACCACTCAAGTGCCTAAAATATTGAACAAATTCTGATTTACATGGGTTTACACTTGAGTCTAACTTCTTTTTTTTTTTTTTTTTAAAGATTTTATTTATTTATTCATGATAGACACAGAGAGAGAGAGGCAGAGACACAGGCAGAGGGAGAAGCAGGCTCCATGCACCGGGAGCCTGACGTGGGATTCGATCCTGAGTCTCCAGGATCGTGCCCTGGGCCAAAGGCAGGCGCCAAACCGCTGCGCCACCCAGGGATCCCTTGAGTCTAACTTCTAATAAGAAAGGGACATAGGAAGACACTGACTACAAAACTAAAAATAAAAAAGGCTATTCAAACACCATGGAATTAGCTTCTTAGCCTTGAAGATCATGCAGAGAGGTAAAAAAGAGAGCCATGAAACCCAGCTGTGATCTTAAAGAGAAGGGTGTGCAGTGGAATACACCTGTGACTCCAATCACATAACGTCAGTTCATTTTGTAATGCCTATAGCCTATAACTCAGATTGCCCTGAGTCCTGAAAGTCCAATCCAACACTCACTACACTCAGAACTGCATGGGTAGACTTTGTAAGGAAATGACGGAAGATCCTATAGGACTTCTCTGTCATTATTTCAATAATAGGCAAACATATTAAGAGATTCCAATAATTCCAAGTTAGAATAAAACTCCTGCTGGGATTTCTCAAAGGCTTTTTTTTTTTTTTTAAAAAAAAAACAAGATACCATTTCTTTTTTACATAATTCCTGAAAGCTGAGTTGCAAATGTACAGCAAAGAACCCTGGAAGCATTTATAAGGAAAGGAGAAAATACTTTCAAAAATTAAAATGTCAAATCTCCCCTTTTAGATTAACTAAACTAAGTTAACAGGATATTAGAAATAACGACAAAAAAAGGGAAAAGGAGTGCCTTTGCTTCATAGGGTTCTAACTGTGTGTGGTCTAAGATGTGAAATGTTCTGGTCACTAGAAGCCTGAAAAGCTGTTTTGAAAGCGAAACATAAGAGGTAACCTGAAAGATTTGAACAATTAGGACCACACAAAGGGCAAGTTTGAAAAAGGCCAGCAAAACCAAGCTTAAAATAATAATAGTTTGCACCACTTATGTGGTGTTTTCAATACGCCACACACTATTCCACATGCTTTACTTATATTAACAGACACAAACTATTACAAGTAATTGATGGCCGTGCTTCATAACTAGATTCACCCTGTGTGTGGGTTTTTTTTTTTTTTTTAACTTACCGCTTTCACAGAGTTCTTGGGTAAGCTTCCAAATCTTGAACTAAAAGTAAGCTACTTTCTATAAATCCCTAGACATACCAATGTTGCCGGTTTTCGATCTCTTCACTACTTCAACAGTTTATTGCTCCTTGATGTTTTACCTTATTACAACCTAACACTTATTTTAAAAGTTGAGCCAACTAAAATAAAAAAGACATGACTGGCATCATAAAACTAAGAATCACATCACTGACTTGTTAGGCTGAAACGGAGTTTGCATTCTAATACTCTATTTCAATCCACTTTTGCATATTAATAGTATGATCATATTCTTAGTATAAAATTCAAAAAAAATGCCACATGAAAAATAGTTACCTGAATTTGAATCTGGAAAAGACAAATAGCAAATATTGGTTTTCTGAAAAAGAAAACAAAAGCTATATATGCTGACACACACACACCAATAAAAACAAAGAGAAATAGAATAGCAGACTATATGGAGCAATATTTTTACTTACTTCTTTATCAGTAAGTTTGGAATGTTGAGGATAAATTACCTGGAAGAAAAAGAATTAAATCTCGTTAGACAAATATACTGAGTATATATTATAAATATTAGCAGTACTTCTAATACTAGTTGGCTATGGTCAAATAGTTTTAAGAAATTGTTGACAAACTTCAATAATGACACATGGGAGAAGCTGGAAGAACTAAGTAGGATTTACATTAGGAAAAAAAAATTCACAAAGTTACCTCTAAAAGATTGGTGAAATCTTGGTTTATCAAGAATAATTTACCAGCTGATTTACTAAGGACTCAAAGCTTATTGAGTTTTCTTTGGAGCACTAAAATCTAAAAAGAATTTGATCCATCAGCTGGCATCTACTTCAAGAAATAATGAATTTTTCAATCAATTCTAAGAAGTAATTCAAATCACCAGTTACTTATTGAAAGAAAAACTGGAAGGAGAAAATAATTATCCATAGTTTAAGAAATCTCAAAGGCCACCTCCCACCATAAAATCTATCCTAATTTCCTCCAACCCCTTTAAATAATCATTGCATTTTCTTAGGACAGGTCAGTTTAGTGCCTATAGTGATCAAGAGCACCTTCTGAGGGAAACTCCTTCCCCACAATCCCTGCAAAGGAAGCAAGTATAGGCCAGAACAGCTCCTGTCAAAACAAGCACTAGCAAACACCAGACCCAAAGGCAGCAAGACTCAACAGGCCAGTCAACCAACTACTGAAATGTGGCTAGGTGTGAAAATTCTGACAACGCTCACGTGGACCAATCCAGACTCTCTGGGGAATATAAAGAAGAAATGAGGTTAAAAGCAGCAGGTTAGCTAGTGGCTAATAACAAAGAGTAGCTAAATTATGTTAATGTTGGGTTGCTAATGTGGGGATCCATGACTTCTCACTTCTGGAAGAATTCATGAGTTCTTCCATTCCCTCAGCTGCCCAAGAGCCTAATAATTTTCCATTTCCAGATATAATATACAGTAATATCACATTATAAACTGTATTAAAGTAGTTTCACACATTTATTTCACTTATTTAGCCCTCACAATAATAGACAAGGCCAGGAGTGATATCCTCATTGTATATATAAGAAAACTACGGTAAGAAAAAAAGATGGGGAGAAATAATAATGAGTACCTTCTGGAATTTTTAACTTTCACAATAATTCTGTCAATTCTCCTTGTATTTACAGAAGAGGGGACAAGTTCATAGTACTTAAATAACTCTCCTAAAGTTTCCTTGTTTAGTAAGTGCCAGAGGCAGGGCTTGAACCAAGGCCTGATTCCAAAGTACACAAGCCACCATTCTCATTCCATCCTTAGCAGCGATCATTACTGTACAATCACAGCCCTCTTTCCCCACTAGCTAGCTAGGATGTGGCATATAATTCTTCTCAATATAGGGCTACAGGAAGGGTCTAGAGAGCTGATACATTACATGAAAACCACCTACCATACCTGGAATAGAGAATGACACCAAAGTCAATATTCCTTCTACTTACTCTGTTTTGTACCATGTTCTGACCAATCTAAAGTAACCTGTCTCCACAATTCATGAAGGCAAGAATCTGGTCTGTTTTGTTCATCACTCCATCTTAACACCTAGAGCATTCTCTGCTGCACAGTAAACACTAAAAATATTTCTTCAATAAATGGATATATCCTCAAATTAGTTCAACAACTCAGTATTTAATAATACGTAATTCTTCTTTATGTGTACATAGATTTCCCTTGCTTCACCTTGAGACCATTTTACCTTGTTACCTTTAAAAATGGCAAATTATAACCTATTTAGCTCTATTTTAAGAAAATCTCATTACATATAAGTTATCCCGGAGTTATCATATTGGTAAAATTTAGTGGCCTGTAACAGCTTTATATTAGACTCTGAGTTTTATGTGAGTGCCCTTCAGATTTTTCTTTCCTGCAATTAAAATATAAACTTAAAAGCAAATATACAAAATTTCCTTTTTTTATTACATAAAGACATCACAGTGGTTTGTTCAGACTTTGGTTTCCTATGGTTTAAAATACCAGCATGACAATATAGAAAAAAATGTTATGTTTTACCCATATATATATGAGTATCTTATATATAATGTGTGTATATATCTGTATGTATATTTAAAGGACTTATGCATGCTATATATATTTAAGCTAAAAAGATGTAAGAACTACATAACCTATCAAGTCTGCCTTTTAAAAACTCTGTGTTAGACTGTCAAACAGTATTCTAGAATTTCATTTTAATGTATTCTGTTAAGATTATCCAGTGTTTTATTTTGAAATAGATATGATATTCAAAAGGAAATAATGTATTTTTATGATATAGGAATGCACATGTCCACAGTGTACTTAAGATCAAAAAATAGAAAAAAAAACATACTTAGCTTTAAAACTTCAATTAAACTCCCTACGTAAAAACAAAAAGTAACCACTGCCAAGTATCTATCTCAAACTGCACCAACTGCCAGTTACTAGATTATCTATGTACATACTTTATCTTGTTAAAAAAAAAAAAGTATAAATATAAGTCTGGGCAATCAGTGTTAGTTTAGTTGGTTAGCTCCTGATAACTATACAGGCATTAATCAACTGTGGATTGGCCCCAGTACCTGGAGACGCCTCTCGCTTGAAGTTTCCTCTCTCCACAGCTCAAGTCCAGGCATCTCTGTCCCCCAGGCCACTGGCATTCCTGGGAGGCATCAAAGGGGGACAGAGAGCATCAGCTAATGTCACCCTGGTTCTGTTACCTATGTTAAGATCTTCCATGTTATATGAAACAAGGGAGAGGTGGCCAGGTAATCAGCCAAGAAAAAAGTAAGGTTTATTTGATAGCATTATTAAGGCCTAAAAATAATGACATAGAATAAATATTTCACATCATGATGTAATAGGAAAAAAGTACCACAGGAAAAAATATTAATATAGATACTGAAAAGTAGTATTTTGAAAATGTTTTAAATCAGGTTATTCTCTTCAAAGGTATGTCTGCCACTTACCCCTGCATACCCTAACATTCCCAACTCTATGTGGAGTAATTATGGTCCCAGATTAAAAAAAATGAGGAACACCAGTTAACTTACTGCTAATACCACTTGGACATGGGAAAAATTCATGCCTGCCATGCATCCCAGTTATCTGTGAATGGATGCCTACCAGCTGCCATGTCACTCAGTGTCTGTTTCCATTACACTCTACCCAGCATCTCAGGCCTAGCAGAATCTACATCCTAGGCCTGCTTTAATCTCGTATATAAACATTAACTCACATATAAACATAATCAAAACCTTAAAAAGAGGATAAATTCCAAACCTATTAACCCTAGCTGGCTCTCAGTTTGTAGAGTATCTAACTCTTGATTTTGTGGTTTTAAGTCTGAGCCCCACCACTGGGTGCAGAAATTACTTAAAAACAGAAGCTTATTTAGTTATTTTTAATTTTTTTTTAAGTGGGCTCCACACCAAGCATGGAACCCAATGTGGGACTTAAACTCACAAACCTGAGATCAAGAGTTGGATGTTTAACCAAATGAGCCACTCAGGTGCCCCCAAAATAAAATATAAAAAGAAAATTATGTCTTTAATGATTAGACAATAACATTCATTCCAAACTGAAAATGGAAACTGTTTACAAGCAAAAAAAAAAAAAAAAAAAAAAAGTCTACATTTTTCAACTGGTTATGTGCCACATAATTTTAACAAACTGGCTGGAAAATATTTTAAGATAGATTATAAACAATATAATATTTTTTGTTTTTAAATATTTTTATTTATTCATGAGAGACTCAGAGAGAGGGGCAGAGACACAGGCAGAGGGAGAACCAGGCTCCTGTTCCAGTAGGGAGCCCGATGCAGGACTTGATTGCCAGAACCCGGGGATCACGCCCTGAACCGAAAGCAGATGCTCAACCACTGAGCCACCCAGGCCGTCCCAATATCTCATTTTCTAAGAGAGTAGCGAGAGAGAACATGAATAGCAGAGGGAGAAGGAGAAGCAGACCTCCTCCTGAGCAGAGAGTCAGATATGGGGCTCCATCCCAGAATAGTGGGATCATGACCCAAGTCAAAGGCAGATGCTTAACCGACTGAGCCACCCAGGCACACCTATAATACCCCTTTTAAAAGGCTTTTTAATATGATAAATAAAGCAATGACACCCCAGTAGCAGTGAGTACAGCTAATACTGAGATGCTGACTGATAAGTACCATTCTGCAATAAAAAGAAACAGGGCTTCTTAGGGAGGTAGTGACTACAGGGTGGGACAGGAAAAATACAAGATGAGCCTGGAGCATCTTGTAGTGCCAGAAAGAAAGTGTTCAAAAAAAGGAAGGGGGAGGGCAGCCCAGGTGGCTCAGCGGTTTAGCGCCGCCTTCAGCCCAGGGCCTGATCCTGGAGATCTGGGATCAAATCCCACATCGAGCTCCCTGCATGGAGCCTGCTCCTCCCTCTGCCTGTGTCTCTGCCTCTCTCTGTCTCTGTGTCTCTCATGAATGAATGAATGAATGAATGAATGAATAAATAAATAAATAAATAAAGCTTAAAAAAAAAAAAAAAGGAAGGGGGCATGATTAAAGAACACAGAAGCCAACCTAAAAAGGTATCTATGCTCAAAGCTGGTTAAGATAGTATCCTTGAATCCATAATGATATAGGTAGATGGACAGATGGATGAGAAAGAGAGACAACTCTTCCTCATAAAAGAATTCCAACTAATAAATATAGAAGGAATAAAGAAAAAAAATCACTACGAGAACACCAGAATAATAATTACTGTAGGTAAGATCCACTTACGGATGTTGAATTAGCAGGCAAAGTTTAGAAAACAAGATCCTGCACAGTTTCAATATCTAACAAAATAAACACTTATTAATTACAAGAAAAATAGTAACTTTATAGTGGATAAACATGGCAGACATCATCTCAATCAAGTGATCAAGGTTAAAATCACCAATAATGTGACATTTTAACATCCTATACTCCCTGATATGATGGCCTGAAAAGGGCACATCATACCTGGGGTATTCTTCCCAGTAATTCATAACCTCAGACTAATCATGACAAAATACCAGAAAAACCAAAACTGAAAGACGTACTACAAAATATATGAACAGTATTCTTCCAAAATATCAAGATCATGAAAGACAAGAAAAGGTTGAAGAGCTCCATGGATAGAAGAGAACTATAGAGATATGATACCTACATGAAATGTAGGAAACTGGACTGGATCTTGAAACAGATAAAGCACAATAGTAGAAAAATTGGTGAATCCCAATAAACTCTGTTTAGCAAATTGTATCATGCCAGTATTATATTCTTAGTTTTTATTACTGTACTATGTTTATGTAAAATGTTAACTTATGAGAAAGCTAAATGAATTACTTTTATAACTCTATGTAAATCAAAAATTGTATCAAAATAAGGTTCAAGGAAAATAATACTTCTACTTCACAATATATAAAAAAAGTAACCCAAAGTGGATTAAAAACCTAAGTGTAATACTTAAAACTACAAATGTCTTAAAGAAAATGTAGGAATAAATCTTTATAGGAATAAATAAATCTGATTAGCAAATGGTTTCTTAGACAATAACAGGATGAGCAACCAAGGAAAACATAAGTTGGCCTTTACCAAAATTCAAAACCCTTGTATTTCAAAGAACACTACCAAAAAAGTGAAGACAACCCACAGAATGGAAAGAACTATTTGCAAATCATGTATCTGATAAGGGTCTAATGTACAGAATATAAAGAATTCTTACAATTCAATAAAAAAGTCAAATAATCCAATTTTTAAATGAGTAAAGAATTTGATTAGATGTTTCTCCAAAAAAGATATTCAAATGGCCAGTAAGTATATGAAAAGCCACTCAACACCATTAGTCATTAGGGAAAATGCAAATAAAATTATAATAAGATACCACTTCATATCCACTAGGATGGCTGTAATCAAAGACACACACAAAGACAAGTGCTGACAAGATATGGAGAAATTAGAACCCTCATATATTATTAACAGAAATGTGAAAATACAGCCACCTTAGAAAACAGTTTAGCAGTTTCTCAAAAGAGTAAACATAGTTACCTTACTAAACATCAATTTCACTCCAAGACAAGAGAAAACCAAGTTCACACAAAAATTTATAAACATATGTTCATAGTAGCATTATTTATAATAGCCAAATTTCCATCAAATAATGAATGGATAAACAAAATGTTGTATTTCCATTTAATGATATAAAATTCATCCATAAAAAGAAATGAAGCACTGATATGTACCACACCATGGAGAACCCTAAAAATATACTAAGTGAAAGAAGTCAGACAAAAAAAATGCCACAGGTTGTATGATTCCATTCGTATGAAATGTATAGAATAAGAGAATCCACAGAGACAGAAGGTAGATTAGTGGTTGCTAGGGTCTGGGGAGAAAGGGCAAGGGGTCATGACAGAAAGAGGACATAAATGAAATTTCCGTGGCAGTGATAATTCTATTTCTTGATCCCTATGGTAGTGGATGGTATTATTACTTTGTGAAAATTCACCCAACTTAAGATTTGTACACTTTCCTACATGTATGTTATGCTGCAGTAAAAATGTTTAATTTAACAAGTGGGAAAAAATGGCCCGACACCACAGTATCAGAACAGGCTGGGCCTCAGTCTAAGATTCCAGCTTATTCAAGATCAAAACTAAATTATGCTCCTGGAAAATGTGATCAGTTTGAACATGGAACGGACAGTGAAACATTTCTTGCTAATAAGAGTAAAGTTTAGATACAATTGTCCATTTTTCACATAATTCTTCATAGTAAATATAAAACATAAAGCACTTGTAAACACATTAACTGGAGAGGGGAAGATCCCAGATTATCTCCATATTGGGATTATATAATTTCATAATAGAACCAGAGATTAGCAGCACTGAAGAAGCCCTTGTAAAATCTGGGAGCCTAAACTCAGGAGATCACTAAGGCTTTAACTCTCAAACCACATAACTACATCAAGCTACTATGAAATGCTGCAAGTTCACAAGGAAATGTAAAGGCCCTTATTAGTACCTGCAAACCCTCCTGTTATAACCCTCAATGTTTAATGGCCTACCATCTATGCTAAACTGGAAGCTCACTGAAGGGAGGGTTCATTAAGGCTTTATCTCCAGAACACAACAGTGTACAGATATGGTAGTTGTCCAATAAATATCTGCTGAATGGACAGTTCAGACAGTCCAGCAACATACAATTACACATAACAGCCATTTTGATTAAAACAGTAAACTTGCTGAGGATCAAATACTGAGGTTATGGAGCATCCAGTTTAAGAAGGAAACAAACAACCCTTCACACAACTGCCTTCACCTTTCTCAAAAAAATAAACAAATGTTGCTAAAATAAAGCAAACTGTGGTGACTACCTCAGGTGCTCCACTCTGCTAGAGGGATAAGGGGGAACAGGCAGTGACGAAAAAAGCAGAAGTGAAAAAGAAAGGGGAGTCAATTCTCCTGTTTTTTTTTTTTTTTTTTTTAATGACACATAAGTATGCCTTCAACCCCACAGCAGAGCTTTATCTTCAATTTGTTTTGTTTTGTTTTTTTTTAGAGGCGGCGGGGTGAAGATCAGTAATCCAAATAACATCACAATTCACCCAATATATTAATGATAAACTGTCCTTTTTGTAGATTATTTAATTGGCCTGAAATTATTTTCAGCAAGAGGTGGAATACAAATTATATATACATACAAATGTGCTATTTCATAGATTATCAGCAAAATGAAACCTAAAAAACTTGATTTCCAGGAACTGCTTTATTTTTAAGTATTTATTTATTTATTTATTTATTTATAAGATTTTATTTACTTATTCATGAGAGACACAGAGTAAGAGAGAAGCAGAGACACAGGCAGAGGGAGAAGCAGGCTCCCTGCAAGGAGCCCGATATGGGACTTGATCCCAGATCCTGGGATCATGCCCTGAGCCAAAGGCAGACGCTCAACTGCTGAGCCACCCAGGTGTCCCCCCCTTTTTTTAATGTATGTATGTATGTATGTAATCTCTACAACCAATATGGGGCTTAAACTCAACCCCAAGATCGAGAGTTGCATGTTCTTGTGATTGAGCCAGCTAGGTGTTCCCCCAGGAAGTGCTTTAAATACTTGGGTTCACATCCAAAACTGATTTTTTTTTTAATGAATTTAAAGCAAAATAATAGGAGTGAGAGAATAGCCAAGAATAGTCCTACACTGATTACTGAATGTGCAAGGACACTAACTATAATAAGGGACCAACATTTGAGCATGCATTAAGCGATAGGTATTAATTTCTACATGCATTCTCTCTCTTAGTACCTCCAACAACACTCTCAGGATATTATTATACCACTTTATTAGTTGAGAGAAATGAGGCTCAAAAAGCTGAAGAAACTAGCCAAAAATCAGGTAACTAGCAGATGTTCAAAACCCCACACCTTGTGCTCTTTTAATTAGACTGAAATTATCCAAAGAGTTGATAGGTAAAGCCTTCAAGGAAGGAAAGCTACCAATGATGCCTCAATTCTTATAAAATCAAGGTCTAAAAGGTTCAGAAGCTGACCTCAAATTACAGAAATGTAAACTTCCTATTACATTCTATAAATTCATGTGACTTTTTTTAGAGCAGTGTAGAATTTAGTGATTCATCAGTTACATGTAACACCCACCTCTCATCACTTCAATGATCACTGCCCTCCTTAATGCCCATCACCAGTACATTAAAAGGATTATTCACCACTACCAAGTGGGATTTATTCATGGGCTGCAAGGGCGGTTCAATATCTGCAAATCAATCAATGTGATAAACCTTGTTAATAAAAGACAAGAACCAGATGATCCTCTTAATAGGTGTAAAAAAAGCATTTAACAAAATATAGCATTCTTTCTTGATAAAAACTCTCCACCTTGTAGTTCATATACTTTAAAGGCTTTCAAATCCCCCCCCACCAAATAAATAGTCGTTTTTTTTTTTTTTTAAAGGGGAGGGTATCAGGGTAGCCCAGTTGGTTAAGCATCCAACTGATTTGGATGCTTGATTTCAGCTCAGGTCATTATCTCAGGATGGTAGGATGGAGCCCCCAAGTCAGGCTTCACACTCAATGCAGTGTCTGCTTCTCTCTCTCCCTCTGCTCCTCCCCTCTCCCCAATATCCCCTGCCCAAAATAAATAAATAAGTAAATCTTTAAAGGGTCTCAGAAATTCAAAACATCTCTAAGATGTATATACTGGTAGCAAATAACTCTCTACACTATGAAGAAAAAAGAAAAAGTAAATTACTAAATATCTAAACTAAGAAAAATGGTTAAATAAATTATGGTGTAAAAAACTCTATGAAGAGTCTTTAATGATCTGGCTAGTTATTCATGAACATATTTATCAATAAAAGCAGAGTCTGATAGTTAGACCTGTTTTGGGGGACTGCTGCCCAACCCATGCTTTGCAAGTGTCCCCTCCTCCTTTTACAAGTGGCTTCTACTGTCACTGAAGCTCTGTCTCCCAACACAGATGACTGAACAAGAGGGAGCACCTGACCCATGCTGAGCCAATCAGATACTTCAGTATTTGAATTAAGCTTCAGCCTGGTTCCAGAACACTAGAGTAGGTTTGGCTAAAATCAGCACCACAGTAATCCAAAGTCAAGAGAAATGGGGGAGCAGAAAATGAAACTTGCAGAAGAAACCAGCCTCAGCACAGAGAATGAAACAGACTTGCAAAGAGAAGCAGAGACAAAAGACTACACAGCTCTAGAAAAAAAAGGCAAAAAAGCCTGGGGCTTTCCAAATCCCGAGGTTCATTCCAGCTTCCTGCAACTGGGTTCCAAGAGACTCTTTACTATCAATCTTTTTTAAAAATTTTGATAGAGTTTCTTTTCTTAAGAAACAAATTAATTCTTGACAGATATGAAATTATGTAAAAAAGAAAAAGCATTAACAAAAATGTCAAATATTAATAGCACTTTTTTCTGTGTTTTCTACAGTATTTACAATTTTCTTTCCTGCCAAGTTTTCAACAATAAGCATATTATTACTCAATCAAGGAAAAAAATACTTGAATAAATGAGGCAATTCTGGATTTAGATGATTAAGGCTTTACTATATAATCAGGTAATTTCAGAGCTGGTACTGATTTAGTTTATAAAATCCACAGGATCTGAAACTTTGTTCCAGAGGGCACGTGGATTCTGCAGTGATGCTTCAGGGCCACTTTGTGGGAAAAGAAGTTAAGCACACCTCCTATTGTCAACACCTTTTATAACCTCTTTCCAACTTAAAAGATACCTTTCATTGTCCCCTTTATAGGGTCTAACAGACATTTTCTGCAACATGGACCACTCCCCTAACCTACAGGTCTTCAGCTAATTATTTGCCCCAAACCAGGCCTGAGTACCTTCCTTGGGCATCTCTCTTCACTGAAGTGGCTGAAAAGGGCAACTTCTCCACCATAAAGATTATAGAAGCTAAGGAAATAAGTTGTAGGGAGCATGAAGCATAAACAAAATCCCATAAAACAAGAGCATAAGCAAGAAGCTTCCAAGTTAGGGCTGTAGTCATTTTATGAAGCCCTACTAGGTTTGTACCTTGAATATCTTGAGAAATCTGTTGCCTTACAACGTTTCCTTTTCTGCTTGAGCTATAGCTTAATTCCTGTTGTCCACAACCAAATATACACACACAGGCCCCATCTCAACCAGGTTAGCCACTGAGGTCTCATATTAAGTTTTTATTTACACAGGGGAAAAAGTTCCCTGCTTAAAAAAAAAAGTAAGATTCTACTAGCTCAAATTCATTTTACTAATGAGAAAATTAAGATTCGAAGCCTTGCCTTTACAAAGCAAGTTAAGGACTCTCTCCACTGAAAAAGGAAATTTCCAGACTTCCCAAATACAAACTCACCTAAGTCTTACTGAGGCACAGGTACTGTTCCAGATGTTTCACCAACATTAATTTATCGAATTCTCACTTCTCACAGCAATGTCATGATGCAGGTACTGTTACAGAGGAGTGTGAGGCAAGCAAAGTTAACATGTCCAAAGTCACAGACTCAAATCTAGGCAGTCCAGCTGTGGAGTCTCAGTTCTCAACTGAGACTATGATATGCTACACTGTCTCTTTGTTGAGGATTTAAGCTTTACCAAGTGGCACTGTTTATGCATTTGTTTAAAATTTGCAAATGTTCCTTTCTGTCATGGCACAACAGATTTTTATGTCTCTTTCAACCCTAATATTCAAAGACAGTGAGGTCACATGTGGCTTCTAGAATATTATAGTCCTAACTTGGCTTTTACTTATTCTTTAATTAATTTCCCTTTTGAGTCTCCATGGTTGTGCACTACAGGAATTGGGGCTGGAGCTACTCTATGTCACTTCTCCAACCCAATTCTACATTAATGTTCTTGTCCCATTACAGCCACCCCACCTGTCTACTTTTGGTATGAATATGACCATAATACAAAAGTGAAATATATTTTTCAATTGTTTCATTAAATTCATTACTAATTTATGTTTCTTTTTCTTCTTTTAAAAGTGGCAAGGTACAATATTCTACATTTCTCAGAAAAACAAAACAAAATTAAGTTGTGCTGCAACCAATTTAATGTGTTTATCCTTTTCATATCCTTATTTATTAATTTTTTTTAAGATTTTATTTATTTATTCATGACAGAGAGGCAGAGACACAGGCAGAGAGAGAAGCAGGCTCCATGCAGGGAGCCTGACGTGGGATTCGATCCCGGGACTCCAGGATCACGCCCTGCCCTGAAGGCAGGCGCTAAACCACTGAGCCACCCAGGGGTCCCCTAGATCCTTATTTATTAAGGGAATCTTCCCCCTCCTTATCCTATGTTTTCTAAAATCAGTGATTCTTAGTCTGGGAACAGTGGAATAAAGATCGCAGATGGGGATCCCTGGGTGGCGCAGCGGTTTGGCGCCTGCCTTTGGCCCAGGGCGCGATCCTGGAGACGCGGGATCGAATCCCACGTCGGGCTCCCGGTGCATGGAGCCTGTTTCTCCCTCTGCCTATGTCTCTGCCTCTCTCTCTCTCTCTCTCTCTCTCTCTGTGACTATCATAAATAAATAAAAATTAAAAAAAAAAAAGATCGCAGATGACCCCCATATAGTCCACAGAAGTATATATATACATAATTTGTATTAGCAAGCATTTTTGTAATGGAGTTCATATTTTTTAAAAGATTCAAGACGCAAAAAAAGTTAAGAACTACTAATCTAAAGAAAACTGTTCAGTAGCATATCCCATGGGAAGTAAAATTCAAAGTAAGTCCTTTAATGATTTACATTTTTGTAACACGTCAATTATACTAAATATTATCTGGTCAGAAAAACATACTTATAAACAATGTCCTGAATGCTGAGAGCCCACAAGGATCTCCTTAGACTATTTTAAAATACAATCAACTACAACAACCCAATCCTACACTTTCTGATTAAATCGTATTGTACTACTTATATAACTTCAGGTTAACATGTCAATGTAAATGATAAATAACTTACAAATCACTAATTCAAAGCCTTGGAAATTGCTGTTTCTATCTCAAGATAAAGAACTGTTCATGTATTCACTCATTCTATCAGGAAGTATGTATGGAACACCACTATGTACCAGGCATGGCATTTGGACCTATCTGCTGCTGTGATTAATTTTTGCTTCCCCTCTTAACTGTAGTCTAAATCTATAAACACAGGTTACAGCATTTTGTTCATATTTGTATGCCCAGCATCCAGCATAATGCCTAGATCTTAGTAGAAACTTAACGTGTACCGAACTGCGTAATGATAAAGCAGAGTAGACGTGCTGAATACAAAAGCACTAGCTTTAAGAAAAACCTTCCTGGCCAATTTTCATAGACAAACTCCACCAAAGTCTGAATGAGATGGTTCATTAAAATCTGTCACCATCACCAAAACAAACTGGCAAAAATTTTCCAAACATACCTCCTTCTGATCAGGCTTTCCTTGGACACAAAGACAAGCACTGTTTTATGCCACACAAGGGACCCTAGACAACCTCAAGAATAACATTCAAAGGCCTTTCAATGAGGCATCATAAAGATAGAAACTTGATCCACACACAAGATGAACTATGAACTATGTTCACCTTGATAGCTTTCAGGCCAACTGCTTCAGAAGCAACATCAATAAATACTAGAAATGGTAAAATAATAATAATAATAATAATAATAATAATAATAATAGAAATGAGGAACAAAAGGGGGAAATTATGCTGAGATAAGCATTTCCGCTCAGACTGAGCAGTATGCTGTCAGAGTTGGTGGAAATGGCCAAAAACGGTTTAGGAGTCTAAAAAGTTGGTTGTGTAAGGCTTGGTTGGCTATTCCAGTTCACCGTATGTCAGGGGCATTGTTCGCGTCTCCATAAAAAAGTCCCCAACATCTGCCTGCAGCCTTCTCCAGGCGCCGCTAACCATTTCAGTTACTCATGTGACACCGGGTTTAAAAAGAAAAACAAACAAAACGAACCTCAACAAGTATTTAGGAGGGGCCTCGAGAGAACTTTTCACCCCTAGCCGCAGCCCATGATCCTCCCACGGGAGCTGCCAATGGACCGCAGCCCGGCCCGACCCGCGGAGCGGCGGCCGGCCACGCCCGGATGCGCGGCCCGAAGGCCCCCGGGCCACACGCTCTGCAGCGCGGGCCGCGGACGAGGCGCGGGGGAAGGTGCGGCCGGGCCTCACCTCCACGGCTTGGCCCAGCTCCAGGTCGAAGCCCACCACACACACGCAGTGCAGCCAGGCCGAGAAGCCGTCCCAGCGCAGCAGGCCCCGGCCGCGGCCCTCGTCTTCGTCGTCGTCCTCCGGCGCGCCTCCCGCCGCCACCACCACGGCCGGCGCCCCGCGCTCCTCGGCCGCCGCCACCGCCTCGTCCAACGGCCCGCGGGAGCCAGGCCCCGAGGCCGCCAGGCCCCGCAGAGCCATCGGCCGCCCCCTTGCTGTTCGCGCCGCCTCCGCTGCAGAGCGCGCCCGGCTCCGCGCAGGCGCAGCCGCAGCTGCCGCTGCCGCAGCCGCAGCCGCCGGAGACTGGCTCGGCCGGGGCGGGGCCGGGGGCGGGGCCCACGTGATCCTGGGAGCCGGGCTCGGCGTTGAGGCTCCCTTGCCACTGCGCAGGCGCGGGGTCGTCTTGCAGGCGTTCCCTTGCGGTTGAGAAACACGCCCTGGCATCCTGGCCTTAAAGCTCCTCGGGAGTGCCTTGTGAATCCGGATACCCTTCTTCGCAGCCCAACGACCGGGGCAGGAGTTATCCTTGGAATGACACGTTCATAATTGTAAGGTATCGTTAAATTATTACACGTAATGGTAATGGTGGCTAACATTTCCCGAGCTCTTACTGTGGGCGGTTGATGTGCCGACAAGCACTTTGCAAATATTTACTCCATTCATTCTACACATCGTGACCAGTAGTTGGACTTCATTGTTTTCTTTTTTACAGATAAGGAAATTGAGATTCTGAGAGGTGACATGACTAGCCCAACAAGTATTACAACTTCGGTGCCGGCTGTCAGTTCGCTCTCTCATCTGCTGATTCAGAGATCTGTGTCTTCACGTCGCTGTTCCCTCTCCACCAGGGTCCCACCCACCTTTCTTGGCCTGGTTGTCCGTGACTCATTCAACACTCACACAACATCTACAGTGCTTTCTGAAACACCACGTTGGCCTCCACAGCAACCTCTGGATCAGTCTCTCTTAGCAAGGGCCTAGTCTCAGGCAGCTTTGTGGTGGTGGTTGTCGTTGTTTAGATTTGACTTTTATGTCATCTCTTCATCTCTGTCACCAGTATGGGGCTGGAACTGACAACGCCAAAATCAGGAGTTGCACTCTACCAACTGAGCCAGCCAGGCACCCCAAGAAGCTTTGTATTCTCAGAGATCAGCACTTTGCTGAGCACCAAGGAGGCACTTGGTCTATTGACTTATTATTGATTATTGGTCCAGCATGATACCACTGATTAGGGTTTTATTTAGCACCTACTATGCTGAGTATAAATAGCACAACGAAAGTAAATAGGAAACACACAACAATACCTTAATAGAAAAATGAGTAATAATAACTCACAATAATGAGTGGATAATAACTCACAATAAACTTTTTTTTTTAAATCACAGTTTTCATGTTTTTACACATATTATCTCATCTAATCCTCCTAGCAACCCAGAAAGGCAGGTCTAGGGACACCTGGGTGGCTCAGCAGTTGGGCATCTGCCTTTGTCTCAGGGCATGATCCTGAAATCCCGGGATGGAGTCCCGCATTGGGCTCCCTGCATGGAGCCTGCTTCTCCCTCTGCTTATGTCTCTGACTCTCTCTGTGTGTGTCTCTCATGAATAAATAAATAAAATCTTAAAAAAAAAGGCAGGTCTCATTATTATTCCCATTTTTACCAGTAAGGATTCTGAGGCTCCATGAGATGAGCCAATAGGTAGCCTAACAGATTTAAACCTAGATCTCTCTGACTCAGCCTAAGCTCCTTAGCATTTTCCTGCACCACCCAGTCAAATCTACCCCATTTGACAAACGTCCTGTATACATCCATAAGATTTTTATTTGGAGTGTTATAATCAATATTTCAAGAAAAGGGTCAAGTATCATCAGACATCAATAGTGATGTTTGCTAGAGACTATTTTTATATGTAAAATGAACTAGGGACAGCATTAAAGTTAAAAGCCAAGTCTGTGGCCAAAGCAATCTGCCTTCCTCTAAAGAATCACTGTAGTTAAAAGAGAAAAAGCAGTGTTCTTCATTTAAGTTAGTCTCTCAACCCCTTATTAGGAAAGAACAGTAGCCTTTACTATTAAAAACAATTGAAAAGAGCACTGGACTAGATGTCAGAAGTTCTGGATTCTAGTGCCAGCTCCACCCATGATCATGGTAGGCCAGCTGCTCTTTGACTCAGTTTCTACAATGATAACATAGGAATGATCATTCCCAGCCTACTCACCTCACTAATTATGGGGAAGAGCCAAGCTATCTCAATGCACACATTTTACTGGATGCTACCTCATTATTAATAATTAATAAGCTTGAAACACTACTTGTTCCACAGGGCTGGTTCTTTGACATGTGGATACAGACTGCCATTCCCGGAAATACTATTGCATAAGTTAAGAGTGATCTTGCAGAGTGTAATAATATATTAAAATGAAAACAACGTATTAAGAGGACTGTAAGTTTGATGAGAAAGAGAGCATACCAGGGCTCTAAAGCATCTTAAAGGTAGAAAAAACAATCATTTGGTTTGCTTTGGAAAAAACTAACAAACACCATTCAACCTTTTATACACAAAATCCTCAACCGCTAGGAGAACATTAATTTCCTATGGCTTTTTGTTTCTTTTCATCCTCAAAACTTTGATATCTGGTCTTAGAATCAAGTTTAACCTAGTTTCTATAGTTAATACTTATATGGAGTTGAAGGGGAAAAGTACTAATACTTCCTTCCTTGTTAAGCTTCTGTCATTAGAACCTTTGATTCTGAATGGCTCATAGATCAGATCATCTCTCCAAACTTCCCATCCTGTTCATGAGTCCTCTGATATTTGGTCAGCCAGCTGCCATTCCAACACCCCCTTTTAAGGTAAAGTCACTACCTTGCAAAGCTGCTATTTTCTGGATATTCATAAGGCGAGAAAATTCTCCCTTTTATGGAGACCAGATCAGCCACTTTGTAATATATACCCCTTGGTCTAAGTTGTACTTGCTGAGATTACATTGAGGGTTTAGCACTTCTACATGATAGCCCTCCAGATATTTGATAATGGTTATCCCACATCTACATGCCTTCTAGTTTCCAGGGTAAACTACCCCAGTTCCTCCTACTATTCCTCAAAGTATGTAGTTTGTAGGCCATTCATCATCCTGTTGCCCAACTGGGGCATATTCCAGCTTGTCGACGTTACTCTTAAAATGTGGAGCCCAGGAGGAAACACCATCCTCCAGGTATGATCTGACCACTCCAGAGTGTATTCTGGGACTATTGCCTTACTTGTCCCAGCCTTCAGCCTCCTATTAATGCTGGTTCAGATCACATTTGCTTCTTTTGGCAGTCAGGTCACCTCAGTGGCTCAGGTTTCATTCACTGTCAACTAAAGCCCTGGGTCTTTTTTCATGTGAGGAGTACTTAAGTCAGGATAGGCTGCTTTAGCCAAGAGTATGACTGGATTCATGGCTCTGCTGCTCTTCTAATATTACCAATAACACTGAGCACAGGATTAAAAACATTCCAAACTTCTCTTTCACCCAAACCAAACTCTTAGCATTTCAGAAATTTTTATGTTAAAAAAGAAGGGGGTGCCTGGGTGGCTCAGTTGGTTAAGTGTGCAACTCTTGATTTTGGCTCAGGTCCTAATCTCAGGGTTGTGAGATCAAGCCCTGCACCGGGCTCTGCTTTGGTGGGGGAGCCTGCTTAAGATTCTCTCTCTCTCCCTTTCCCTCTCCCTCTCCCCCTCCCTTGAAGAAGAAGGAGGAGGAAGTGGAAGAGGAAAGAAAAAAGAAAGAAAGAAAGAAAGAAAGAAAGAATAAAAAGAACAGAAGCCGAAATACAATACCGCACAACCTGACAAGACCCAACGCAACAACCTACACAACCCGCACCCCCCATCTCCTCCCCCACCCTCACCCCCTATCCCCCCTGCCGTTCTTGATTTCGTCCTTCTTCCTTTCTTCCTTGTTCCTGTTCTTCCTTCTTTCTTTTATGCATGCCTTTTAGCTTCTTTAGATAATGGTGTGAATTGCAATGCCAGATATCTGGACTTAATTTTACTGAAAGGGAGGGAGTCCAAGTGCCCTAGATATCCACCTACATAGGCAGCCAGAGGACTTCCCTCTTTTGAGCTAAATGCTGCTGCAGCTGCTAGAGCATAACTATACTTATGGTGACAAGAAAATGCACAGAGAAATACACAGAGGCTCAGGTGCCAGTGTATTAACCACAGAGAATGGGGTTCACTGCCACACATCTCTGAGAGACCAAATGAAGAGAGAATCCAGGCAAAGAAGACAATAAAATACACTGTAGTAGTGTTTGTGAAAGCCTTAAAAAAGAGGGTGAAGAGCTTTGAGTTTTGTCTTTATCTTCCCAGTATCTCTATAGTGCCCAGTACATGACAGGCACTCAGAAAATTTTTACTGAATGGATGAATATACTTTAAAAATCTTTAATTGCTGATCTCCTATTTTACAGAGTTTTCCCTTCATGATCAATTGTGTGAACACATGAGAAGGTAATATTAAAATGTTTCTTTAAAAAAAAAAAAGAGTTTATTTATTTATTCGTGAGAGACCCAGAGAGAGGCAGAGGGAGAAGCAGGCTCCATGCAAGGAGCCCGATGTGGGACTCAATCCCGGGACTCCAGGATCACACCCTGGGCCAAAGGCAGGCGCTAAACCGCTGAGCCACCCAGGCATCCCTCACCTTACTTATTTTAAGATTTTTTATTTTTATTTTTTTTACTTATTTGAAGATTTATTTTTCCAACTGCCTGACCCAGTTCATACTGAGAGACAGGTTTAGTAGGCCCAGTAGCAGCCAACATGCAAGACAAAAAAGGTAACCTGTCAAGTTCATGCTTTTTCTTTTTTTTAAGATTTATTTATGTCTTCACGAGAGACACAGAGAGAGAGGCAGAGACATAGGCAGAGGGAGAAGTAGACTCCCTGTGGGGAGCCTGATGATGGACTCAATCCCAGGACCCTAGGATCACAACCTGAGCCAAAGGCAGACACTCAACCACTGAGCCACCCAGGCACCCCCATGCTCTTTAATCAAAAGTATGAGACCTTTACTTATGAATTATTTTTGTCTAAATTCAAGCAAAATTCTAATATGTATGTTTGCCTAGCTTCCCAGAGTAAAAGCAGCAATTAAGGAAAATGAGGAGGCTTGAGGCTGAGCATGAAAAGAGCAGAATGGAAGGAAAAGGAAAAAAGGAATCAGAAAACAGAAGAGTTCAGAAGGATACACAGTAAACTATTTTTTTTTAAGATTTTATTTATTTATACATGAGAGACACAGAGGCAGAGACATAGGCAGAGGGAGAAGCAGGCTCCATGCAAGAAGCCTGATGCGGCACTTGATCCCGGGACTCCAGGATCACGCCCTGAGCCAAAAGGCAGACGCTCAACTGATGAGCCACCCACGCATCCCCCACAGTAAACTATTAACAGTGGTTATATCATGGGGAATAGGAATGGTGGGAAATACAAATGCTGGTGAATAGAAATAGGGAACTTTGGTTTCTATTTTTTTTAATTCTATCACTTTACAGAGAGAGCAATATTGCTTTTGTAACTAAACATTACGAAATAACAAGAGTGTAATGGAGTTGCTTATAAAAGTGAAAAATTGGAAATCACCTAGTTGTTCAACAATAGGGGATTGACTGAAAAATATGATATATCCATTCAATAGACTATTATACAGTCATTTAAAATGTCACAGGAGAATATTTTATAGCAGAAAAAATGTTCAGCATAAATATTTTCAGTAGAAAAATTTCACAAAATGAAATATGGTGAATGATCCTGTTTTAATGGACTATAGGCAAAAAACATAAAAGACACTAGAGTTGATACAAAATACACTGAGATAGGAGAAATTTTTTGCTTGGAATTAAACATTTCTTTTTCTTCATCTGTATAATATCTAATATCTCTATAATGTTTTATATATATATAATGAGAAATCAGATAAAACAGAAGGGAAAGAAATTAAATTACAGTGTTTTCATTAATATCTTTGTGGCAGAAACTGCTATGCCACTATGATGATTAATTGTATGTGTCAACTTGACTGGGCACTATGTCCAGATAGTTGGTTAAATATTATTCTGGGTGTGTCTATGAGGGTGTTTCCAGATGAGATTAACATTTGAATTGGTAACGCAGAGAGCCCTCCCCAGCATGGGTGGACCTCATCCAATCCATTGGAGGCCTAAATAGAACAAAAAAGTCTGAGAAAGAATTTGATATCTGCCTTTGAACTGGAATATTAGTCTTCTCGGGCCTTCTGACTCAGACTGAAACTGGAACTTACACCATCAACTCTCCTGGTTCTCACGTCTGTGGACGAGGACAGAAACTATACCATTGACTCTCCTGGGTCTCCAGTTTGCCACTACAGGTGGTGGGACTTCTCAGCCTACAGGCCAATTCCATATAATAAATATACCTCCCTTCCCACCCACCCATCCAGTATATCTCCATCCTATTGGCTCTGTTTTTCTGGAGACTAATACAGACTTTGGTACTGTGCTACTGTAACAAACAGCTAAAAACATGGAATGGCTTTAGAACTGGATAATGGGTTGAGGCTAGAGGAGTTTGGATGTACATAGAAATATGGCTGTTAAGGGAAATGATTCTGGTGAAGACCGACGAAGAAAAGGGGAGAGCTGGAGAAGAAGCTTCTATCTTTTTAGAGAATACATAAATAATCATCAAAAGAATGTTAAGATATGGATGGGAAAGGCCATTTTGGTGACATCTCAGAAGAAATGAGGGACATATTATCAGACAACAGAGGGAAGGTGATCCTCCTTATAAAGTGTCAAAAGAGGGACACCTGGGTGGCTCAGTGTTTGAGTGTCTGCCTTTGGCTCAGGTCATGATCCCGGGATCCTGGGATTGAGTTCTACATCAGGCTTCCCCTGCCTATGTCTCTGTCTCTCTCTCTCTGTGTCTCTCATGAATAAATAAATAAAATCTTAAAAGAAAATGGCAAAAGAACTTGGCTGAACTATATTTTAGTGTTTTGCAGAAGGCACAACTTGCAAGCTACTGAGGAGATTTCTAAGCAAGGTGTTTTAGGGGCAGTTCGTTTCCTCCTGACTGCTTAGAGTAAAATACAAAAGAGAATGAATCCAAGAAGTTAAGCGAAAATTAATCAGAACTTAAAGATTTAGACAATTTTCAGCCTATTAATACTGAAAGAGAGAGAGAGAGAGAGAGAGAGCATGCACAATTGTTCTGAAGAGAACACAAGCATGTGACCAAACAATAGTTTGATTAGTATGGATGTGAACCACAGACTTAATCAGCCACCCCAAAATAAAGTGAAGGAAGGCCATTAGACTTCTTAGCTCCTACAGGGCTGGACCATAGAGCTCTGCAGGTGCAAACATGTGCTATTCTTCAAGACAAAGAAGGAATAACCACAAAGGTGATTCACAGATCATGAGGGTTGCCTCTTCAGTTTCAGTGTGTGTGTATGTAGAGGAGGGGAGGGTAGTGATTATTGCTTCAGTTCAGTACACCAGACAGCAACCACTTGAAGCCTGGGGGCAAGGGCCCCCCAGAGCTTAGGGAGTATGATTCTTACCTGGCAAAGCTGGAGAAACAGGACTACCACCTTACTGGGTCTGAAAGCAGAGCATCCAACAAAAAAGGATTATTCTCAACCATCAGGATCTAATGCTATTTGCCTTACTGAGGATTTTAGAATTACTTGGGCTCTGACGCCTTTTTCTTCCTTCTAATTTCTTTCTTTTGGAAGGAGAATGTTCTATCCTATGCCTGTGCCATAGGCAAACCATTGTAGTTTGGAAGCATATAACTTATCTGGTTTTGTAGGTTCATAACTAGAGAGGAATTTTACCTCAGGATGAATCATACCTCACCCACATCTGATTTAGATGATATTTAGATGTATCTTTGAATATTAGGCTTGAGAATTGATGCTAGAATGCGTTAAGACTCTGGGGACTATTAGGATTGAATGAATGGATTTTGAATGCAAGAAGAACACAAATTTTGAGGGGGGGGGGCAAGTGTAGAATATGAATGTCTGTGTCTCCCGAAAATTCATATGTTGAAGCTCTATCTACCAAATTAATGGTATTTGGAGCTAGAAGAAAATTAGGTTTAGATGAGGTCATGAGGATGGGGCCTCATGATGTGATAGTGTCTTTACAAGAAGAGACCAGAGCTCTCCCTCTGCTATGTGAGAACACAAGAAGGGGGCCATCTGCAAGCCATGAAGACAGCCCTCACCAGGGAACTAAATAATTCAGCACCTTGATCTTGGACTTCCCAGCCTCCAGAACTGAGAAGTAAATATCGACTGTTTAAGCCACCCAGTCTATGATATTTTGTTATAGCAGCCCAAGCTGACTTACACAGCCACTCAATATCCATTATCCCCCTTCTACTTAGTAATGCAGCCTGGTTTAATTTGGGGTGGCACTGAACACAAATAAAATGCTATTTTTCTTAGCCTCCATAGAAGATAATATGTGACCACGTGATGAATAAAATGTATGCAAAAGTGTTGATTGGGACATCTGATTGTACTCTTGAAAATCACGCAGAAAAAAGTAAATAAACACACCAAGCAAGTTCTTGCCCTTTTGTACTCTCCTGTTTTCCCCTACTGCCAACCTAGACATGAAGGTCAAAGTCAAAATTCTAGCAGCCATTCTGGGCCACAAAGAAAATTTCAAGAGACTCACATCCATAAGGCACCAAACTAATGCCAGCAACAACCTGTCTCTAGACTTCTTAAAAATTAACCCTTATGGGAGCACCTGGGCTGCTCAGTCAGTTAAGTGTACAACTCTTGATTTCATCTCAGGTCATGATCTCAGGATTATGGGATTGAGCCTCACATTGGGATTCTGTGCTCAGCACAGAGTCTGCTTGGGATTCTCTCTCTCCATCTGCCTCTCCCCTACCTCTGCTTACATTCTTTCTCTTTTTTTAAAAGATTGATTGATTTGAGAGAGAGAGAGAGAGAGAGAGTGCACACACATGGTGGGGGGGGGGAGGCAGAGCAGGAGGGAGAGGAAGAGAAGCAGACTCCTTCCTGAGCAGGGAGCTGGATATGGGGCTTGATCCCAGGGCTCCAGGATCGTGACGCGAGCTGAAGGTAAACATTTAACTGACTGAGCCACCCAGGTGTTGCCTCCCTCTTAAATAAAAATAATAACTCTTATCTATTTAAGCAACTGTAGTTAGAACTGTCACGTGCAGCTTTGTAATTCATAACTGACATGAGTCAACTTTCACATTAAAACTACAATATACAAACCTCTGATGTACAACTTCAGAAAGTTCAAATTTCTGAAAATTAGAAAAGTTAGAAACAAATTTGTTTAGAGTTGACCTCTCAGTTAATTACTTTTATACAAAAGCAGACTTAAAAATAGTTTCGTTTTGGAGAATTAGAATTTTTTGATAGTTTTGTTTTGGTTCCCCACTGCTCTTACCTGTCCATCATCCATTGCACCTTCTGCCTGAGAGTCCCCAGGTTTTCAACACCCCACTATCATTCTCAGTCCATGGGATTCAGGAGAAGCTAAATGTTATCCCTAAACTCCATTGTGGGTACCTGACCCAGGCCTAGCCAATCAGTGTATTCAATATACCTAGAACAATGACAAGTACAGGTCTCTCCTCATTCATGCCCAAACAGTGCAACTTAACTCTGGAAATCCTTTGACCTGTTCTGAAAGAGGCATTGTCCTAACATCAGGATTGCAGAGAGGAAAGAATGTAAGCTTGGGGCTGTTAGCAGACTTATCACTGTAAATGAAGAGCTGGACCCAGAATGGAGCCAATAGAGAAAAAAACAAAAAATGCAAAGAGTAAGACTAAGTCCTGATGACATCATTCAGCCGTGGATTCAGCCAAGTCTGATCTTTTCAGATTCATGAGTCAAATATGTTTTCTTTTTTGGTTGAACCAGTATGAGCTGCATCTTCTGACATTTGAAACTATGGGGGCCTGATTAATATAGTCACACATGGTAAATAATCCTGATTCATCATATTATTAGCCTTTTACCAATTACATCAAGTGTTCATATGAAATTTTCCCTGAGAGTTAATTTACCATAAAAAGCAGTATTACAAAATATTAGCATAATGAATTGCTTCTAGGTTTTTATATTATAAAATAACTTACAAGTTATTTTTTTAAGATTTTATTTATTCATCTGAGAGAGAGAGCACACAAGCAAGGAGAGGGGCAGAGGGAGAGAGAGAAGAAGCAGACTCCTTGCTGAGCAGGGGGTAGGGGTGGGCTGGATCCCAGGACCCCAGGATCATGACCTGAAGCAAAGGCAGACACTTAACTGACTGAGCCACCCAGGTGCCCCTTTCCACAAATTATTTTTAATTGGACAAAATAGGAGGGGTAACATCATTTCTATAATATAATCATTATAACCTAACCAAAGAGTATTTACCTCAACAAAAAAAGAAACAATTATCATTGAAAAATGATCTTCAAAAAAAAAAAATGATCTTCAGACAAAAAAGATAACTCATTCTCCCTTCTTACAAATATTTATTTAATTTATGAAAGTCATACTCCTGAATTATGAGGGATAGCAAACTGTATGTGATGTTTCTAGGACCTTACAATTTATCAGACAAAACGTTAATACTAATAATAGTTATATAACATTTTCTGAAAATTAGAGAATAATAAGAAATATTACATTCTATAATATTATTATAGATGCTAGAGTTCTTAGAGATCCAACAGTTCTTTCAACACATGGTTGAGGAAACTGAAACTCCAAGAGCCAGTGACTTAGTTCCCATGGCAAAATCCCACTAGAAGCCAGACCTCCTTAGACACAGTCCAACATTCTTTCTTACTACCCCACCCTACCTCAGTTAGGAGAACAGCAAAACACCAAGACGTTTCTCCAACTATAATTTTTCTTCTATGTAACCTAAAAAGGAGAATCTCAAAGACCACACTAAAATAAGTTTGATTCTCTTTTTATCATTTACAGAGACAAAATAGTAAGTCTCTGCCTTAGTATCAAGGTTTGCCTTCAATTTCTGTCATAGTTTTTCTTCCCATTGATTTTTGTTTTTTTTATTAAACTAACCTTGAATGTGTAGCATTCCTGCCTGGAAAAAAAAAAATCCCAAACAGCTTGTTTTGAACATGTTTGTTCTGTTCTGAATTCTGGGCAAACTAACAGAGTCTGATAAGCCAAACTAAAGGAGTTACCTAAATTAAACTTAATCCAGACTTCTCAACCAGGTAAACCAGCTTGCATAAAATACTAGAACACTGCGAACTCTAATTCTATTGTAAGAGTTGGGTCTATGGAAAATAAAGGACATGCAGTGATTCCATACAAGGACTGCTATTCCTAGGCACCCAAGAATTTACAAAGAAGACTAGTTCTCATTAGAAAGAATTGTTATGAAGTATGTATTTTTGCAGTGTCACTGAGGTGGGGAACCCCCCCCCCACCATGGATAATTTGAGAAAGTGGATTAAAAATTTTGTTTAAAAAAAGAACAAAGTCAGAGGACGGATTCCCTGATTACAAACCTTGTGATACAGCTAGAGCCATCAAGAGTGTGGTAGTAGCTTAAGGACAGATTGTATAGACTAATAGAATAGACTAGAAAGCCTTGGGGGTTGGTTGCTGGGAAGACCAAGGCATGATTGGAAGGCTGGAACTTTCAACCCTGCTCCTTGACCTCCCAGAGAGAACAGGGGCTGGGTGTTGAGTTAGTCACCAATTGCCAGTGATTTAATCAACCATGCTCCATAATGAACCCTCCATAAAAACCCTAAATGGTGGGATTTGGAGAGTTGCTGGGTTAGTGGACATATGCACATATGGAGAGGGTGGGACATGCAGAGAGGGCATGGAATCTCTGTAACCTTTTCCTGTATTTTTCCCCTATGCCTCTCTTCCATGTGACTGCTTTCTGTGTTGTATCTTTTATAATAAACGAGGAAGAGTAAGTAAAGTTTTCTTGAGTTCTGTGTGCTGTTACAGTGAATTATCAAACCTGAGGAAAAGGTTGTAGGAACCTCTGATTTTAAGCCAGTCAGAAGTACAGGTGGCAACCCAGAACTTCCCAGGCCAGAAATCCAAGATTAAGATGCCATCAGGGTTGGTATTTGGTGAGAGCTCTCTTCCTGGCTTGTAGACAGCTACCTTTCTGCTGTGTTTCATGTGGCCTTTCCTGTGTGTATGCAAGGAGAAAGAAGTATCTGGCATCTCTTCCTCTTCCTATAAGGATACTGACCAGTCCTATTGTATTAGGATTGCACTCATGCACTTATGACCTCATTTAACTGTAATTACTTCTCTAAAGACCCTATCACCAAATACAGTCACATTAGGTTAAGGGCTTCAGCTATGAATTGGGCCAGGGGACTGGGGTACACACCAACAGATGGGTGATCAGAGAAGGCCTTTCAGAGGAGTTGACATTTCTACTGAGACCTAAAGGATATAGGAGCTTGTTATGGGATGAGCCAGAGGAAGGTGACTATACAAAAAGAAACATATGCAGAGGTATAATCTGCATTTGCTATACTGTTTGAGAATATTGAGTTATTATGTAGAGGAAAAGAAAAAACATGGAATAGAAGAAACTCATATATTAAATATAGAGACGTAGTTAGTGGGTAGAGCACATATGTGTTAAATGCAGATAGAAAGAAATTAAAGGACCATGAGTAATATTTGAGAGGCACTAAATTTACATGAGACACCTAAGCACTAAATATTCATGACAAATTAAATATATGAGATATTTAATGCCCAGGATACACTAAATATAGATGAGCACTTAATATTTAGAGCACCATAATCCAGTCACTCATTAGTAGTAACTATTTTGGTCCTCTGCCCCAAACACATAAACCCCCGGCTCAAATAAAACCCATAGCTGTTCAGCAGGTTAATTGGGAAGCCACAGCTATCGGCAAGGTGTACTTGGCTCCATGTCTTTCTGGTATGTCTTTGGCCTACGATACCTTCTGTTTGTAGTCTTCCTTGCTTGAACTTCAACTCTGGTCCATCAGCAGAGAAGGCTGATGCAGCAGAGAGATGTAGGACATACAAACATTACATAACCCAGGATTGAAATAGCATGATCTTTCACTTCTCTCATACTGTTTCCTAATAGTGTGTTAACTTATCCCCCCCATCTCTTTTCTCTTACTTTACACTATGTATTTTAAGTAAATAAACTATGTGACTCAAGCATTTTAACAGAGTGCTTCTGTTCTATAAGTTTTGGGATATCCTGCCTGATAGTATAATTGATGTTTACCATTGCCATCAAGATAATTTCCCATACAGCAAAAGGCCTTAAAATGGGAAAAGCTCAATATGTTCTAGAACTGCACTGCCCAATATAGTGGCCACTAGCCACATGTGGCTATTTAAATTTAAAATAACTAAAATTAAATTTTAAAAAATTTTAAGATTTTTATTTATTTATTTGAGAGAGAGAGAGAGAGAGGAGAGAGAGAGAGAGCCCTCACAAGCAGGGGGGAGGGGTAGAGCGAGAGGGAGAAGCAGACTCCCTGCTGAGCAGGGAGCCTGATGCAGCTCCATCCCAGGACCCTAAGATCATGACCTGAGCCAAAAGCAGATGCTAACTAACTGAGCCACCCAGGCATCCCCCTAAAATTAAGTAAAAATTAAAATTAATTTCCTCAGTTGCATTATTCATATTTTAAGGGCTCAATAGCTACATGTAGTTGGTGGACACCAATGGCAACTGGACATTGCAGAAGAATATTTCTGTTATTGTAGAATGCTCTGTTGGGCATGATGTTTTAGAAACTTAGAGGTCAGAGGGTGATGAAGAGGAAGGTGGCTGGGGATGAGTTTGTGGGAGAAGGAGGTGTTAACATCATGCTGGGGACTTGTAGATCATGTTAGAGTTTCAACTGCAGTCTGAGTACAATAGACATAATTTGATTTATATTTTCAGATGGTTCTTTCTGGTTATTGACTGGAGAATGGATTGGAAGATGTGCAGAAAAGAGTTAGCATAGCCAGCCTGCTATCTTTTGAAAGTCTGTCTTATAAGATTGGTCCTTGGCTCATGTTTGCAAACTCAGATTTTCGAAGGATCCCCACCATCCAAATGGTAAGAATGCCTCATTTTGCTTAAACTGTGTGTACAAACAATGTGCTTTATGCTGGACACCTGCTTTGATACTCTCAAGCATTTGTACCTGCTAGGCAGAGGATGCCTGTGTGACGAGCCCTAATAAAATCCGCAGTCACTGAGTTTTAAACAAGCTTCCCTGATTGACAACATTTCACATGTGTTGTCATAACCCATTGCCCTGGGAAATTAAGCATATCCTGTGTGACACTAGTGGGAGAAGCTTCTTAGAAGGGTGAGCCTTGTTTCCCCTGGACTTTGCCTCATGTGCCTTTTCTCTTTGCAGTTTTTGCTTTGAATTCTTTCGCTGTAATCATAGATAGCCATGAGTACAACTCTATTCTGAGCCCTATGAGTCTTCCTAGCAAATTGTTGAACATGGGGCAGGTAGTCTTGGGGATCCCTAACTCAGAGGAGGAGGATACAACAATGAAGGGTTGGAAAATCATTTAAGAAGCAATTTCAGTCATCCATCCAGGTGAGATCTAATGATGACCTGGCCTGGGATGGTGGCAATTAAGATGGAGGGATATAAGTAAAAATTTTCAAAATATTATCTTCATTGCAGAAATACAGACAGTTTTGCCCTTTAAATGGTTTTCATTTCTATCCCTTCTGTCTTTGCTTTCCGAGAGCTGATCCTACCATTGTATCTTGAGTTCGTATTAATGCATGGATTTAGGAAGTCAGTCTTCCTAACATCAGGTTCACTCATATAATCTAATCTTCCTTAATCACCAACCCCATCCTACTCTCATTGCATGAAATTCCTTTATCTCAATTTCACAACTCTCTCATAACCTATCCGCACCCCATCTAACTTAACTGCCCATCCAGATACTCTCTGACACTTGTCCTCTTCTCAGGCAGATGCCTGACCCAATGTGCTCATTCCCAGTCTTAGCTTTAGTCATGTACTCTCTCTATTTTCTCTCTCCTTTTCTCTTCCCAATTTATTCAAGTTCCCTTTTATTCAGAGAGTCTTCCCTGATTGGCCCTGCCCTGATTGTGCTCCTTAGTTCCTCTCAGCCAAAACATTTAGAGTAAGTACCACATACCTTCGAATGTATGTATGTATCAGTTAGGATTTTTTTGTTTGGAAGTTACAGAAAACCCAGTACAAATGGACTTAAATAATAAAAGAAAATTTAGTAATTCATGTAGCTTACATTTCAGTAAAATTCCTTTACTGGAGCTCTATCGAAAGGTTCCAACAATATCATGAGGATTTGGTTGCTCTCCATTTTGGGGTTCTACTTCCCATTAAGTTGGCTTTATTCTTGAGCTTTATGTGATTTTCCTCCTCCTCCCCCAACACATCTCAAACCTACAACTTCACATCGTCCCAGGCTCGAGCTCAATGGGAAAATAGCATTTCTTCTGGAAAATTTCAAGCAACTCTTAAAATTCACCTTTTCTATTTTGAGTTGTTCATACCCATCTCAGGACCAACACTGTGGTAAATAGAATTCTGGGTGACTGTTGGTCAGACCTGGGTCACATGCTCCACTCCCAGGACTGGGAGTAGAGCCCTATCTGAATCAAGTGGATTCAGAATGAAATAAGGGGAGTTTCTAAAGGAAAATTAAGATAAGATTATCGCATAAAGGGACACTGAGAGGCAAAAACAATTATGACCACCATAATTCATGTAACCATATGAGCTGCTTCATGACATGCAGAAATTTCACTCCTTTTTACTTTTTTGAATCAAATTAAATTTGGCACTGGCTTCACCTGCCTAATGTTAATGACCAATCATCAGGTGCTTCTCCCCACCTGAACATACATAAATCCTGGAAATTATGAAATTCAGGAAAATTTTTTTTTAACATTTTTATTTATTTATGACAGTCACAGAGAGAGAGAGAGGCAGGGACATAGGCAGAGGGAGAAGCAGGCTCCATGCACCGAGAGCCCGACGTGTGATTCGATCCCCGGGTCTCCAGGATCGCGCCCTGGGCCAAAGGCAGGCGCCAAACCGCGGCGCCACCCAGGGATCCCAATTCAGGAAAATTGAACCAATAGCTTTGGCCTTGGTTCATCATGATAGCTTGGAGATAGCTTGGAGATACTCACTGCCCTCATTTTCCATTTGAATATAAGCAGCTCTACTGAGGTCATCTGCTCTTTCTAGACCATTGGGATTTTTACTGTCAATCCCAAGGCTAAATTGCATAGTTTTAAGGCATCCATACTCCTTTTCAGTGGTTTTGCACCTCCCTGGACATAACCGTATGGGATCAAAACTCACATCTGTAGTAGTTGTATGCTTATATACTCTCTTAGAGTAATTGCTACAGATATGTGTAGGCAATATTTTTCTTTCAGGCTAAACTCTGTTTATAATTTATGTTTTTGTGTGCCTTACTTTGCTGAGCATAGAGAACAATAAATACTTGTTGGTATGTACAAAGAGGAAAATTCAGTTTCTGCCTAAGGGAATTTATAACTGGCCAAGGAAATACAACCCAGAAGAAGACACCCAGATATGACCATGAATCGAGAAAGAATAAGGGAGAGGTGTCTGGGTGGCTCAGTTTGTTGGGCAAATGACTCTTGGTTTCTGCTCAGGTTATGATCTCATGGGTTGTGAGATCGAACCTGGTGTCAGGCCCCACACTTAGCAGGGAGTCTGCTTGAAGATTCTCTCTCTGCCTCTTCCCCAACACATGCAGGCACTCTCTCATGCTCTTGAATAAATAAATAAATCTTAAAAAAATAATAAGAGAACTAGAAAACAAGAAGAGAAAGCACTATAGGGGCTCTACGAGAATGAGGTTTGCTGAGGGTTCAGAAAAGATTACATAAAGATGGACTCATTAAGGAATGCCCTTAAAGTCTTGAATCCTTTTGAGAGAGAAAAGAGACTTTTAGATTTTCTGATTTTTTGAAAGAAGGATTTTTTAAATCCAAAACAACACTGTTGGGCATGGATACAGAAGTATGGGATACAAATTATTCTCTCTTTCTCTCCCTCTACCCAGGTCCCTCTTCATTAAGATTCAGTCTTCATTTAAATTTAATTTATAAGAGATGTCATTTTAATTAATTTAACATTTAATATCTATTAAAGTAGATTCAAACTGTGTAATTAAAAAAATAAAAATAAAAAAACTGTAATTTAATTATGAAATTAATTAAATTAATTAATTTCATAATAGTTATGCAACTAGTGCTACCATTCTTTCACCCACTTTATTTGACCTTCATGTACTGGTAGGAGCCTTTATATGGTCTGTAGGGGTAAGGAGGTAGACCAGCAAACTGCAAGCACCAGGTGTCTGCTTCAGCACTTGTCTGCCTCTTAGCTCCCAGGGTCTGGAGAATGGTATAGTGTTGAGGTATACAATATCACTAAGTGGTGAGTAATATATCTGCCATTCCCCCTTTGCTTTTCCCAGGCACTTTTCCAACAGGATTGACTATGAAACCAGCTGTCCTGTTATAAGATACTGGTGAAGAGGAACACAGTGACTTAAAGCATCAGACATAAGAAAAGCATTCTTTTTTATTACATAAAAAAAGACCATAAAGAATAGAAAATACCAAAGAGCAGAGAAATAGACATTAAGTTCTTTGATAGGAACATCTATTAGTAACTGGTAACCAATAAAAATGAAATTCTGGAATGCTATTGCATACTTTTGAAAGACAGGGATCAGATTTATGTGAAATCTCTTACAAAACAGCAATAACAATGGGGTCATTACTGCATTTCCAATAACCCACTGCAGGACTGGATGAGAAAGTGGGGTCAGAGCTGGAAAGAGAATTCAGCATGCAGAAGGGGGAGTTAGTATAGACAGAAACTGCATTTGTTCCTGCCACAGGGAATTCTCTGATTATTATGTATCAGATGTTAGTAGAAAAAGTGATTTGAAAAAAAAAAAAAAAAGTGATTTGCTCTCCGGCTAAAGAGTCAGATTTAACAGATATAAGATGGGGGGCAGGAATCTGCATTTTTAACAAACCCTCTAGGTTATTCAAATGTAGGTTGTCTGAGGATTTTACCTTGAAAAACACTGCACATTCAGAGCAGTTGATGCTTCAGATTTTCTATACAGAAGTAAAGTGTGGAAAACTCTCTAGTTTGAGAGGATGCTAGGGAGACTCATCCAGAAAGTTTGTTTAGAAAACAAACACCCTGTATGTTTATTTAAGGTGATGAGGAGCTCCTGAGAGACACTGGTGTCAAGGAATGCTTAAGGGTAGTGCTTCTTGGGCAGCCCAGTGGCTCAGCGGTTTAATGCTGCCTTCAGGCCACAGTGTGATCCTGGAGACCTGGGATTGAGTCCCACATCAGGTTCCCTGCATGGAGCCTGCTTCTCCCTCTGCCTGTGTCTTTGCCTCTCTCTCTCTCTCTCTCTCTCTCTCTCTGTGTGTGTGTGTGTCTCATGAATAAATAAATAAAATCTTTTTTAAAAAGGGTAGTGATTCTTAAACTTTAATATGCACACAAATCATCAAGGATCTTGTTAAAGTGTAGATTCTAATTCAGTGGGGCTGGGTCCTGAGGATTCTGTATTTCTAACAAGCTCCCAGGTAATGCCAATACTGATGGTCCCAGGACTGCCCTTTGGCAAGATATTAACTGAAAGTAAGGTTGTGTAATGGAGAGAGACATGGTAAGAAATTGCATGTAAAGTGGAAAAGTAAGACATGAAACACAGCCAAGATCTGAAGAAAACTTAATCCAAAGGATAAACAAATTAGAATCATGAAAAGGGAGGTAGCTGGCAACTTAGACTGGCTCAGAGTGAATCACCAAGGCTTCCCCCCCACACACACACATGAAGCATGTTTTATGTATACATGAAAAGAGGGTGGTCTTAGATAGGGTTGCAGGCCAGGTCTTATCAGCCTATACCTCGCAAAAATTCAGCTGAGTTTCTTTAAAGAAACTCATTGTTCTCTCTGATTAACAAAACCTCCTCCCACAAACTAGAAAATGCCATTTTGCAACACAGGATAACTAATCATCACCACAGAAGTTTCATAAACCAATTATCTTACATCTTTCTTTGTTGAAAATCCTGGATGGCTCCCCACAGTTAGGGACAAACCTAGGTTTCTGAGCTTTGAGTTCAATTTCTTCCACAATCTGCCCCAACCCTGTGTTTCCAGCCCTATCTCTCACCAATATCCAGTATTCTCATGAATATTTATTGCAGGTCGCACTTACCTCTGGAGTACTTCTTATCTAGTCAGTTCTTTGCTGGAATGCCTTTTTTTTCTAATCTATTCTTCAAAGCCTAGTTTAAACATAATGAGGATGATGACGTATCAACAATCTATATTTACTCAGTCTTTACTGTTTGGTAGGCACTAAGTATCAGAATGAATTCCTACTCTGACTCTGAAAGGTAATGATCATGATGATTGCCCATTCATTCATTCATTCATTCAGCAATATTTATTGTGCCCCTAAGGTATGCCAGGCACTACTCTAGGCACCAAAAACTAAACAGACAACTCCCTTCCTTCAACAGGTTTACATTGCGATTTAAGAGACCAATACTATCATGCAATATGTCAGTGGTAAGTGCTGTGGGAAAACAAAAAAATGAAGCAGTTATGGGGATACCGGTAAAGGGAAGAGTTTGTGCAAATGCTTGAATAAAGACAACTGCTACCCTTGAGGATAACTGGAGGCAGAGAAAAAAGCAAATGCAAAAGGACTGCTTGATGTGTTTTGGCAAGGAGAGCATGACTAAAGAAGACGATGGTTAGAGTTGTGGGGAGGTGGGGCTAAATCCTATAGGAGGGCTTTATAGATTAATTTAAGAGTTTTGCCTTTTCCCTTAAGTTAGATGGAAAGCCATAGTCCTTTTTCAAAGAGTTAGGGGCTACTGCCTTCAAAATTGATCACAGGGGAACAAGGGCAGAATCAGGGAGATCTGTGAGGAGCCTACTGCAAAAATCCAGGTGAGACATGATAGAGGTAGGGAGTAGTGGTCAGATCCTGAATCCACTTAGAAGGTTCAAGAGGCAGAATATAGGTGGCAGTGAAAGAATGAGAGGAGCTAAAGATAGCTAAGTGTTTTGGCCTCTACAATTGGTGGGATGGAGTTGCTATTTGTTGCTATCTTATAGATAAAGCATTTGAGGCTTAAGGAGATTCAGTAATTCCTTCAAAGTCAACTGTCTAGTTGTTGTTACAGGTTTATCTGGAAATACTGAGTGGTAGTTCCCCCTTTTCCCTCTAGGAAATAGCCTTCCTATGTAAAGACAGCACTGAATCTAGGAAGGGGTTATGGGATTTTTAGGATTTCCAAGTGTCTACCTCTCCCAGAGCATCCAGAAAAGGACAGTACTCAGGTTGGGATGGCTGCAAGATGTCTTGGAAACAGGTTACAAAGCACTAATACCCTAAGTACTGGGCTGCTTTCTGCCCGAAGTGTAAAAGACCTCTGGGGAGAGTTGTCTCTCTCCAGACAAAGGGAGGATTAATAGTATAACCCCAATTCAGTGTCCCAGGACCACTCAAACCCCAGAGGTCTTGTTCACTGCAATGGGGAAAAGAATCCCAGAAATAAATCTTTCCCACCTTGATGAGTGGGGATTCTAGCCATATTTTATTTGAAGGAGAAGGGAAATAAAGAAATATGATGGGGATGTTCATTATGGCATTGCTTAATTAAGGGAAAACCTTGGGAACAAACAATGTTCAACAGCATGGGAAGAGCTGATTAAATTAAGGTATTTATATAGAGTATAATTCTATGTATCTATTTAGAAACCTGGAACAGATCTATATTTATAGATGTGGAAAGGTGTCCACAATGTGCTACAGAATGAAAGGATCAGTTTACAGAACAGAATGTAGAGTATGATCCTATGCAAGTCAAACCATGGGCACACGTACGCATACACAAATAAATATATGAAGAGACAGTTGGAAGCAAATTCACAAAATGTTAATAATGCTTATCTGTGGCTAGTGAGGTTTATGTAATTTAACTTATTTCCTGTTTTCCTAGATTAACTGAACTTTTTTAAATGAGCATGTCTCAATTATGTAATCAGAAAAAATGTTTTCATCTTAGAAAAAATCTATTAGAATTCTGTAATTGTACCTTTAATTATGCTGTAAAAATTTTATCTAAAGCTAAGTTTAAAATATTAATTAGACATTTTGTTACTTGAAAAATCTTTATTAAGCCTCCATTTTTATCAATTAAATGTTGAAAAGTGAGGTACGTTAAGTGGTATCTCTTCATGCTAACCACTAAGCACTTTGGTAAAAACACTCAGCTCCATTTACTCATTTTTAACATTACTTTCCCTGGGCTTCCTTGCTAACAAAAATTAAGTGGTTAGTTTTTAAAAAACCACAGTTATTTCCACCAATAAGATGACATGAATTCCACTGATATTAAATTTTTTACAGAGGCAGAAATATTTATGAAACAACCAAAGAAAAAAATACTGTTCAAAGTCTGGGATTTTATCACATTTTTTTACAATAATTGTTTTTAACCTGATTACAAGACTATTTGATCTGAAGGTTACTTTTTCTATAATCTTTAAAATGCTAAGGATATGGACACTGCATTTATCTGCATATTTCTAAATACACGGTTCTTGGATAAGTAGATCAGGTCAAACTAGGTGAATTGGTTGAATTCCAACTCTTAGAGTATTAGGTTCAAGACCATAATTAAAGATGAAAATCACTATATTAGTTGAAAAACAATTTCAAAGAACTAGAAGACTATTGACAATGAAATTGAGACCTGGAAAATACTGAATAAAGAATATCAAGCCACACTTGTTATATATTCAACAAAGGGAGATATTTTATTTTCTTTTGTTCACAAAAAGCAGAAAGAGGAAAAAGGAAAAACAGAAAGTAGAAAATCATGAAACTGATACAGATTTACTGGAAAATAGGCAAAGTAAACAGAAATAGAATTAAATTTGAAAAAAATTTAGAACAGTGATATAGATGGGGCATAGACTATAAGATATTAGAGGTAATGAAACAAGTAAATCTAAATAAAAAGGAAACTTATTTGGAAGGAGGAATAATAGTTATTTAGTCTCTGCCCTATCCTTCAATCTCTATATCAAATTAGTCACCAGGTTCTGCTGATGGTCGAATTCCCAGCAAAACTGGAAGATATCAAAAAATGGTCTTCAAGGGGTGGCTGGCTGGCTTAGCTAGTAGAGCATGCAACTCTCGATCTCAGGGTTGTGAGTCTGAGTCCCACATTGGGTGAAGAGTTTACTTAAAAAAAAAATAACGTTCTTTGAGTTAATTCTTACTACCTGGTTCTAACTCTCTTCCTTCAATCTCATCCCAGGTTCTTACTGTAAATCTCATTTCTAAATGGCTTTGCTATTGGTGAAAGATAAACTCAAAACTCTAAGTTTTATTGAGATTTTATTCACCCATGGGCTTACTTTTTAATTAAGAGATGTTTGCATGAAAAGGCCTTCAAAATTTAAGTGTTTGTCTTCAGCCTGACCTTGCATTTCTTTTTGGGTTCCATGCCAGACCAGTGTTTCCAGTGGCCCACTGTACATACTTACCTGGACCACAGACCACTGAAACTCACTGGCTCAAAACTTGCTCCTCCTAGCTTCCACATCTTTCCTCATAATTCACATTCTAAAAATTATACCTCCTAAAAGCTCCCTCATCAATTCTCCCCTTCTTTGTTCACAATGCTAAGGGCTTACTTCAAGCACTAATAACTTAGCACCTGGACTTGCAGTCGTTTTTTTAAATGGCCTCTCTGTTTCTAATTCACCTTCTATTTGGCCATGACTCTAGAATGTACAATTTATAATTGTAAATTTAGGGACGCCTGGGTGGCTCAGTGGTTGAGTGTCTGCCTTTTGCTCAGGGGGTGATCCTTGAGTCCCGGGATCGAGTCCCACATCAGGCTTCCTGCATGGAGTCTGCTTCTCCCTCTGCCTGTGTCTCTGCCTCTCTCTCTCTCTCTCTCTCTCTCTCTCATGAATAAATAAATAAAATCTTAAAAAAAAATAAAATTGTAAATTTAAAAGTGATCATGTCAGTTGCCTGCTAAAAAAATTCTTCAATGACTTTTCATTCCCGTCAGGATAAAAGGACAGACACTGGGGCACCTGAGTGACTGAATTAGTTGGGGGCATCTGCCTTCAGCTCAGGTCATGATCACCAAGTCCTGGGATCCAGCCCCACCTTGGGCTCTCTGTTCAGTAGGGAGTCTGTATTTACCTCTGCCTGTGCCTCTTGCCCTGCTCATGCTCTCTCTCTCTGTCTCAAATGAATATATAAAAATTTTTTAAAAGATTTTTTTTTTTTAATTCATGAGAGACACAGAATGAGGGGCAGAGACACAGGCAGAGGGAGAAGCAGGCTCCTTGAGTTGGGAGCCTGATGTGGAACTAGATCCCGGAACCCCAGGATCACAGCCTGAGCCAAAGGCAGACACTCAACCACTGAGCCACTCAGTTGTCCTAAATAAATAAAATCTTAAAAAAAAAAAAAAGACAGACACCTGGGCATAGTATATAAGGTTCTTTCTGAACTGGTTCCTGTCTAATCTTCTAATCTTTTTCTATCTCATTCTTTAAACATACTGCACCCCAGTCATGCTGAACTGATTGTTGTTTTTCAAACAAGTTATGCCCTCTTACTTCTGGCCCTGTGGTCAAGCTGTTCCTTCAGCCTTAAATGACTCCCCTTTATCTTACATCCACCTGCAAGCTCCTACTTGTGCTCAACTCATGTTCCTTTTTCTGAAGACTTTGCTGACCTATTTAAGCAGAGTTTCATGTAGACATTTATTCTATAGAATCTATAGTGTTTTATTTATTGCTGCCTAACAAATTATTCCAAAACTTAGTAGCTTAAAATAATAATAAACGTTTATTATCTTATAGTTTTTATGGGTCAGGAATGTGGGAGCCACTTGGCTGGGAAGCTCTGGCTAGGGGTTTCTCATGAGGTTCAGTCAGATGTCAACTGGGGCTGCAGTCACCTAAGGACTTGAATGGGGCTTGACGACCCACTTCCAATTTCTTACTCACATGGCTGGCAAGTTGGTGCTGGCAATGTTGGTGGAGGCCTCAGTTTCTCCTCTTGGGGGCCTCTCCACAGAGCTGCGTAAGAATCTTCATATGATGACTGCTGGCCTCTCCCAAAGCAGCCAATCCAAGAGACCAGAGCAGAAGTTATAAGTCCTTTACAACCTACTTTTTGAAGTCACCCACTATAACCTCTGCTATAGTCTATTGTTCACATAGACTAGCTCTGATTCACTGTGAGAGAAGACTATAGAAGGACATGAATACAACAAAATGAGAATCATTGGGAGCCATCCTGGAGACTGGCTAAGGTGTACAGAGTTGTGAATATACATCCTATTTCACTAGCCAGTGATGACAAAATATCATACATAATTTTAGTGTTCAAATTATGATGGCATAAGCCTTCAGAAACTTGTTCTTCTGCATTTCTGAGATAGTTCTTGTGTTCTTAGAGTTAATCCCTTCTGTTCTGATGCCCCGACTTTCTGGACCTGCTATAGCCCTGCCATCTCTCACTCCTATGAGGATACAGCGCCACTGGGCACCACTGTCTTGCACAGATGACTTTCACCATTGTTTCTAGCAGTGACTTTGTGGAATGCTTGATATTCCTCAGAGAAAGTGGAACAAGCTCAAGGGTACAACTAACAGCAGGCTGTGATGTTAAGTCTTTTCCAAAGGCTTAGTAAATACTTGAAAAGAAATGTAATAGAGCAAGGGGTAACTCTGAGAGATCCACTGTCTAAACTTATCCTCAAATAGCACAAACCTAGGTCCTCTGGAAACTCTATCACTGCCAGATGATGTTGTTTTGCCCTGTGTCCTACAAAAGACAAAGGATAACATAATCTGTCATCAGTCCAATTCCTAAGGTCCTGAATTTTCAGTCTTTAAATAACACCACAGGTGGAACTCAACAATCCACACCATGGCATCCTGGGCCAAGCACTCTTTATTTTTTGTTCACAGCCTCTCCTCTAGCATTGGCTAAAGGAAATAAGCCTGTCTTCTCCCAGTGTTCCTTTTCATCTCACTTCCGTGACTCTCACAAACAATTGCCCAAAGAACGGTTCTCTCAACTCTGCAAATACACTCAGTCATGAATGAGCATAGGAGAGTCTAAATTCACACTTACAGAAATTATAATTTGTAGTGGCAGAGAACTACTAAGAGATGTCTTATTAACAGCTCAAAGCATCTACATTTGCTTTATCTTAATTATTTTGGGCCTTCCCCCAAGAACTAGACATGGGTGATTGCTTTACATTTACATAGCCCAAGAAATCACATCAAGGCGTTTCCCAGAATGAAGAAAGAGTTAGTACCAAAGGAAACTGGATCGTTTACTTTTAAAGGGTAGCATTTCCAGCTGTTTCACTCATCAAGGTTAAAAAATAAAACCCTGGCTACAGCTAGCCTGGTTATGTCACCTGCTGTAATTACTTCTTGGAAAGCATGCCTCCTCTTCATTAGAGAACCCGGAGGTCAGACAACAAAAATAGGAGCTGAAAGAGATACTAAAGGAATAAGTGGTGCCTAGAAACAGAAAATAATGTCAAGCAGATTGTGATGTGGAAACAGTGGGCTTCAGTGAAATGATGAGAGATTTTGGAGTAAGGCAAATGTAGGACCATATCATAGTGATGCTTCCCCTATGGTGGGGTAACTCAGACTTCTCTGAGCCTTGCTTTCTTCATCTGTAAAATGATGATAAAAATCTATACCTCACAAGATTGAAGATTAAATGAGAATATATATAATCAATAAAAAAAAAGAAAGTATATAATCAAAATTTGGCAGGAAGACAGGCTGTGCTCCAGGTATAGCGCTGTGTGTTGAGAATAGAGTGGTGAACAGATAACAGTGTGCCACTGTCTTCACTTAGATTCCAGTCCAGAAGGAAAGACAGACATTAAACAAAGAACTACCTAATTACATATGTGATGAATGCTATAAAGAAGAAGCCTAGGGTATCATAAAAGGAGACCTGACCTAAATTAAGGTGTCAGGGAATGGGGCCATGAGGTACTAAGGCCAAAGGTAGGGAGTGTGGATTAGGGAAGATCATCTCAGGTTTCAGTAAGAACATTCTAGGCTCGATAAATGGAAACCATTATTGTTATTATTTACCCAATAAATATTTATTGAATATCTACCATATGTACTGCATGACTATGTATACTGAGGGTACAATAAATCTGTGAGCTTGAGAAAATAACTTAATTTCTTTGAGCCTCAGTATGTTTATCTGTAAAATGGGGACATTAATAGTACCTACTTCTTTAGTCCTTTTTTTGAGGATTCAATGAGATAATGAATGTAATGTGATTAACATAATGCATGACATAGGGAGAAGATAATATGTGTTAGTGATATTATTATTCATTAGTCAAGACTGGCTACATAATTTGCAGGGATCATTGCAAATGAAAATGTTGAGCCTGGGGCACCTGGATGGTGTAGTCAGTTAGATCTCTGACCTTTTTTTAAAAAATATTTTATTTATTTATTAATGACAGACACAGAGAGGGAGAGAGAGGCAGAGACACAGGCAGAGGGAGAAGCAGGCTCCATGCAGGGAGCCTGACGTGGGACTCAATGCTGGGTCTCCAGGATCACACCCTGGGCTGAAGGCTGTGCTAAACCACTGGGCCACCAGAGCTGCCCAGATCTCTGACTTTTGATTTTGGCTCAGGTCATAATCTCAGGGTCGTGAGATCAAGCCCTGCATTGGGCTCTGTGGTCAGTGTGGAGTGTGACTGAGTTCCTCTCTCCTCTCCCTCTGCTCCTTCCCCTCCATGCTTGCTCTCCCTCTCTAAAATAAATTTTAAAATCTTAAAAAAAAAAAAAAAGGAAAAAATGCAGGGTCCCATATTAAAAAATTGTTAAGAATTTCAACATAGCAATAGCACAGCATTGAACTCAGTGTGGGGCCCTGGGTGACTGTATAGTCAACGCACTCATGAAGATAGCCCTGTCACTAATTATGTCTTATGTACATATATGTATTTATATAGATTATCTATCCAAAAAGGTTGAGTTTTTCTTGGGAGCAACTTCCAGAATTCAATTTGCTGAATTTACTTTACAAGGATAAAATATACACCTATTCAGTATATTAATAGATAATTGGTGCTTACATTTTTCTCAACATTTAATTATGAAAAACTTTCAAACAGCAAAATTATACGAATTTTTATTATAAACACATGTATACATCCCACCTAGATTCCACACTTAAGTTTTATTATAGTTGCTTTATCAAGTATCTATCCATCTATCCATTCTTTAAACCATCTAATCTGTCTTATTTTTGATGCATTTCAAAGTAAATCCCAGGCATCAGTATCACTAACTGAAATATAATCTACTATTTTTTCTTTTGTTATAAAATTGATATAGAGGAATGCACAAATCTTTTTTCCCCTCAATTTTAGTAGGAATGCACAAATCTAAGAGTGAATTTGCTGAGTTTTGACAAATGCATACACTTCTGTAACCCAAACCTCCAGAACATACCATCACCCTAACATGTTCCTTCATATCCCTTCCTGATCAATATCTCCATCCCAACCTCTCTCAGAGACAACTATTATTCTGATTTTTTTCCCTGATGCTTAAGTTTTTAAAACTTTAAGCTAAGTTTAGGAACAACTTAACTTCAATATCTTCTCGCATGGGTACATAGAAAATTCTGCAGACTGTAAAATAGGAAAGATAAGTCTAGGATACTCTGATGTATTCAAAAAAATATTTATTGAATCAAAGAGTAAAACTAGGGAAATCACTTGAGTGCTTTTTGTTTGTAATAGTTTCAGTTTTTGGTAAAAGTGATACAATGTAAATAATATGAAAAATACAGAGAGAAAATAATATGAAAAAATAGAAAATATTAAAAATCACTCATCATAGAGGGATAAGCATTTTTAGTATTTTTTTTTTTAAATTTTTTTTTTTATTTATTTATGATAGTCACAGAGAGAGAGAGAGAGGGGGGGGCGGGCAGAGACACAGGCAGAGGGAGAAGCAGGCTCCATGCACCGGAAGCCCGACGTGGGATTCGATCCCGGGTCTCCGGGATCGCGCCCTGGGCCAAAGGCAGGCGCCAAACCGCTGTGCCACCCAGGGATCCCGCATTTTTAGTATTTTGATAGAATTTCTTCCAGGTATCCAATTATATATAAACATAGTGAAGTGGTCTGTGTTGAAATTTGATAAAATGGGATCATAGATATGTACAGTCTGTTTCTATCACTTGACAATATGCTATAGATATCTTTTCCTCATCAAGAGATATACAGTGGAATCATCATTTTTAATGGGCATGCTAGATGGATATACCATTCTTTAATCAACCACTTATCTACCCATGAATATTTAAGACTGTTTCCAAATTTTCAATACTATCAGCAATATTGCAGCGAACATCCTTGTGCATACATCCTTTTCTGAACTGTGTAATTATTTCTTTAGGATAAGTTGCAACCTGAACATGTTTTACATGTTGGTTTATGATACCAAAATGCCTTCCAGAAAGGAGGCAAAAATTTACATCCCCTGACTGGCAAATCTTAAAATTCTTAAGAACACAAAATGAACACTTTATTATTTTTCCTTTAGGATAGAAGAGAGGAAAATACATGAAGGGCTAAGATTTAAACCAGCAAGTAAGAATGTATACAGAAGTTCCCCTATATGTGCACTGCAAATCAGTGGAGTTGAACTCTATTCAATAAAAAGATTATTGGGATACCTTGTTGGCTCAGTCAGAGGAGCATGTACCTCTTGATCTTGGGGTCATGAATTCAAGCCCCACGTTGGGTGTAGAGATTACTAAAAAATAAATAAATAAATTTAAAAAATAAAAAGAGGGGATCCCTGGGTGGCTCAGCGGTTTGGGGCCTGTCTTTGGCCCAGGGCGCGATCCTGGAGTCCCGGGATCAAGTCCCACATCAGGCTCCCGGCATAGAGCCTGCTTCTCCCTCTGCCTGTGTCTCTGCCTCTCTCTCTCTCTCTCTCTCTCTCTCTCTCTCTGTCTATCATAAATAAATATTAGAATTAAAAAAATAAAAAATAAAAAGATTAAGTGACTTCTACATGCAAAGATAAGGCTAGCTTTCGTAGGAGCAAAAAGATGAGAAGCCATGAACTCAGTATTCAGAATACTCACACCCTAATAGCACAAATTCCTTGGGTACAGTGATTTATCTTCACGTAAGCCTATATGATAAGAATGGGCTCTAAGGATTTATTCTTAAAGGAGCAATGACTCCTACATTAAATTTGGTACAAAACTCAAAAGATATTAGGTGAAAAGCAAATCTCTCTCCCATCCTTATTCCCCAGTTACATACCTTTACTGATTGCACTTCTCTTCAGAGATTACCACTGTTACTAATTTCCTGTATATCTTCCCAGAAAATGCTCTGGATATGTGTATACAGGAATATGCTGAGCAGGCAAAAAATTGTCTACTCATCGCTTACTCATTCAAGCAGGTTTTTAATACAATAGTATTATAATCACACATGATTTTACATGTTGCTTTTAAAATTATACCTTGGGGATTGTTCCATATTCATTCATATAGAATTGCTTCATTTATTTTTAACTTGAAGATTGTTCCATAGCCATTTTAGGGAGCTGCTTCATTCTTTTTTACCGTCAACCCAATTTTTCATTGCATGAATGTATTTAACCGGTACTCTATTTAATGGACTACTAGGTTGCTCCCAACATTTTGCTAACATAATCCTGCAAGGAATACCCCTCTAGATAATGAAATCATTTTGGAATCAGAAATTACTGTATTGGGGGCGCCTGACTGGCTCAGTCGGTAGAGCATGGGACTCTTGATCATGAGTTCAAGTCCCACATTGGGCATGGAGATTGCTTAAAATTAAAAAACTGAAAAAAGAAATGACTGCGTGAAGATAATAATATTTGGCTTCAAATCAAATTAATAAGTACTTGGTAGAAACATTTGTTGGGTTTTAGATGAGTATTAAAAGAACAAAGCATTAAAGATATGCTGTGTCTGAAATATGTTCCCCCAAACAACTGCTGAAACAAAAGAAAAGCATAAAAGCCAACAGGAAATCTCCACCCACTTAGTCAGACTCCCTAGGAGGAGTGAATAGATAGGCCTTACCCAGTGTCTTCCAGGTCCACAGTGGAGCTTTGTCAACACTAACTGTGAGAACTCATTGTAGAATCAATGTCTTGGCACTACCAACTTGCCCTAGAGAGTTTGGATCTAGCAATATGGACATACAAATATTCACTTGTCACAAATATAATTCATCAAAAGGCCTTTGGACAGGCAAGTGGAGGAGCAGATTCCCTTTTGCCCTTCCCATTGATTTTTTTTGAACTTCATTTTGAAATAATCACAGTTAAAATTTCAAGAATAGCACAAAGAACGCCCACTTTATTCAAATTCATTATTTTTAAAAAGTTTGGCCACATTCTCCTCTTTTTATATATATATATATTTTTTCTGATTTAAAGTAGGTTGCATGCATATTACTCCTTTACCCCTTAATACTTCAGTGTGTGTTTCCTATACACAAGGATATCCCACTGATTTTGTGGGAGGAAAGACTGACCTGGCTACTCCCATCTAAGAGCTGGAAGGAACTTAAAGGTGTCTACTTTAGGAAACCCAGAATTGGCAAATGAGTCAGCCAAGGTCATATCGTCAGCATCTGGGATGACATCCTCTATTCTGGCTCTTTCCATTCCACAAGCCATTAGGAACCATTTGGTCCAAACTGTTCAATAAATTTTATAAATGAGGAAACTATAGCTCAGAGAGGATTTATGATTTGTCTAAGGTCACATAGGAGGTTACTGGCCTCAATTCCATAGTCAGCAAAACCTCTTTGCCAAAGGGCACAATGAAGACTAATTTTCCTGAATGCACACTTAGTGAGTAAGCTGATAAGTGAACATCTAGGACTTTTGCATGCCCCTAAATCCTTCCCCTTCTCATGACAACAGCTTTGGAAAAATCATCACTCTTTTATTGGATACAGTTAGTGGGATGGTCCTTCAAACTACCCCACCCTTCTGCAGTGAAATGAACATGTAACCCAACCTGTCTCAGTGGTCTCTGGTTCATTTGAATCTCAAAGATATGGACTCAAGGACTGAAAAAGGGTGAGTTGATTGATTTCTCTTGAAGTTGGTGCTAAAGAGGCCTCCTAAAGACAGGCTGCTTATTGGCTCTTGTTGCTCATTAACTTTGCTTCCCATCCTTCCTGAGATTTGCTTCTTCAGCCTTTAGTTACATTCTCTGAGATCCTCCTCTGTCTTTCCAATAGTTTCCACAGGCTTAGGTTGACCAGGGGTGTTGCTTGCCTAGCCAGTAATAGCTGACTAGAGAAAAAAAACTATTGCCTTCAGAAACACTTGTCCAAACAGAGCCGTGACTTAGGTTGCATAAAAAAAGTTGGGCCTGGGTACACCCTTCCCTCCTTAAGGCTTAGCATGGAAGTACTTTTCAGGCTTATCACACTGCTGTTCAGTTTCACTAATGATGCTCCACTTTCACACCCCCAGAAGTGACTGTTCCTGGGAAAACAGAGCAAACTTTCTGTTAGTTGTGGCTTTTAGAAAAGTCTCTAGCAAGGTTCATCAGCAGTTTTAACTCCACTGCCCCGACTGCTCCATCTGGGTGTTTAGTGTGGTGAAACACAATCTGACTTGAGCACAAGAGCCCAGGGTGGGCTCCCTGCCTGATGGACTGTAAGGCCAGCTGCCAGCCAGAAGTGAAGACACCACTCTGTCTTTCCTGACAATCTGTTCCTGACCTCCTGAGAGGGCTTTCAGAAGAAGTTCGTACATACACAAGAACACATTAATGTCTCCAGAATGACATTCAGACAGTGCAGTCTGAATCTGTATCCAGGAAAGAAATCTCCATAAAAGCATAATCATTGCGCAGCTGGGCTCAGGTCATGATTCTGGGGTCCTGGGATCAAGTCCCATATCAGGCTCCCTATAGGGAGCCTGCTTCACCCTCTGCCTATGTCTCTGCCTCTCTCTCTTTCTCTGTGTCTCTCATGAATAAATAAATAAAATCTTTAAAAATAAAGCATAATCATTGGCAAAGAGGTTCCCAAGCTCATGTTGAAAACAGCTTTTTTTCTACAAAAAGAGTTAATATTATATATAATTTAACATTATTTTAAATACTAGTATGTAGAACAGTTTAGCTTTATTTTTTTTATTTTTTTTTTAGCTTTATATTAGCCACTCAAGAACCAGAACTTTCATAGCCAAAGATCCAATCATTTAACAAATGTGTTTGTGCTTACTATATGTGCCAGGTACTGTGTTAGGTGCTGGAAAAACAAGAGAAAATAAAACCAGACAGACTCCTTACTCTTAAAATGCTTACAGTCCAGAGAGAAAGCAAACAGTAATGAAGATGTTCTACTTGAACCTCATTATAAATTGTTACAAGTGCTGTGAAAAGCAAGTACAAAGATCCATGAAAGAAATTAAGAGGAAACTATTTTCCTCAACTAATAGTTTCCATAATTCCAAGTGAATTTTTTTTAAGTAAACTCTATACCCAACACGGGGTTCAAACTCACAAGTGTGGGATCAAGAGTCACATGCTCTACCAACTGAGCCAGCCAAGTGCCCCTCCAAATGAATTTCATAAAAGGACTGTAGAGCAATCCCTCCCCTACCACATTAATTTATAAATGTATGAGCCCAACCCGGGTGAGAAACACCATAGGAGATCTAGTTGTCCTCTCACAGCAAAACCAAGGCATTCTGCCTTTATTTTTCCATTGCGTTAATCATTATCATTTTCAAAGCCAAATGAAGAGGAAAAATCACTCAAAAATATCCCAAAGAATAAAAGATTACCATTTTAAAGGCAAATACAGATGGGGAGATGTATTCATTTTTACCGTTGGTATAATGAATTACCACACATTCAGTGGCTTAAGACAACACAAATTTACTACCTTAAAATTCTGTGGATCAGAAGTCCAACTGGGTCTCACTAGGCTAACATGCAGTGTTGGGAGAACTGAGTTCCCTTCTGGAAGCTCTAGGAGAGTATCAGTTTCCTTGACTTTTTCCAGTGTCTTGAGGCTTCCTTTATTCTTTAGTTCATGGCCCCCTTCCTCCCTTTTCAAAGCTAGCAAGAGGGTGAGTCCTCATGTCACATCTCTCTGACCTACTCTCTGCCTACCTCTTCCACTTTTAAGGGCTCATATGATTTAAAGTAGATCTATCCAGATAACCCTGAATAATCTCCCCAGCTCAAGTTCTGTACCCTTAATCATACCTTTTGCAAAGTCTCCTATGCCATAAATTCTGGGGATTAGGACATGGATATTTTTTTTTTTTTTTGAGGACATGGATCTTTTTGAAAGGACATTAGACTGCCTACCACAGAAAGCATAAAAAATGTTCTTGTTAAGGGTGAAAAATGTAAAGGTGCTTCATTCTGTGTGGACAAAGCAATGGGTAAGAGATGATGCCATTTTTCTGGGTAGCACCAAACTGCTTATGGTGATTATCTCTGGGCACTGGAAACATGGCTGGTTTTTCTTTGTGTTTATCTGTTTTCCAAGCTTTCTGCATTAAAAATAAGATACTTAAAAAAACTCCAACTTCAAATGTTGTGATTATTTAGGAGAATGTTATTAGGAAATGCATGTTGATCGTTTCGGAGCAAAGTATGTTGGTGTCTGCAACTTGTCAAAAAGTTCAGAAAACATAAATAGATAAAGCAAATGTGGCTAAATGGTAATGACTTTGAATCAAGGAGGGGTGGGTATATTTGTGTGTTCATTGTAATTTTATTTCAATTTTCCTGTACATTTGAATTTTTTATAATAAAATGTTACAATAAAATGTAAAATTTTAATGAGCAGAGATTCTATATTGATTCTATATTATTCTCATTATCATTTCCAAGAATAACTCCAGAATCTAATCTAGAGTGAGAAGATAAGCTACAAAATCAAGGCAAGTTTTCTTCTGCAACCATCTTTCCCATTGATACCGAGCTATATAATTAGATCTTTGGAAATGGGGAGATGGACCTGTCTGGTTTCACCTAAAAAAGTCTCATTTCTATAGGGATGCCTTTTCACTAATTTCTCTTACAGCATTTCATGTGTTGTGTTAGTCAACATGCTAGACTCGTACAGAGGAGACTGGAAGCAGGACCAGCTCCATAACTTGAAGGGTTTAGAGCAAAATGAAAATGGGGTCCCCCTTTTTTTAAAAAAAAAGTATTATGAATTTCAAGACAGCAGAGTCCTTCTTAGTACAGTCCCTGTGTTAGGTCACACACCCATGAAATTGGCCATTTGCAAAGCTCAGCAGACTCCACAAATGGTCTTTCCACCAAGCCTTGAGCATACTTGGTAGGAATGAGGGTGGAGGAGAAGCAGGGACTCTAGACTCATCTTCCTTCTGGGTATCTTCACTCCATTTCCAACAGTGTTCTTAGGGCTGCTTAAAACCAAAGATCTCTGAGAAATCTATCAATTTCCTGAATTATAGCCATTTGGTAAGATACTGTTGACCATTATCTGTGACAGTGTTGTATAGCAGTAGGGACAATGCACTTGTCTGAAACAAAAGCTCTGATGGAACTATTAAAAAGACACGCAAATAATTATATTAAAAGACAATGATTCAAAAGTCATAGTTTTCCTAGAATAAAGAATATACTTAAAATATTTTTTAAAAAATCACTAGACGAACAAAAACACCACATATAAACAATCTCCGATATTTTAATTGGTAACTATTTAAAAACAAACCCAAATATACCAATAAAGAGTCATAAAAAATGCCTTATGTGGCATTCTGACTCATGCCTTTTATTCTTATGCATTTACTGCATTCCAAGTAACATTCTTTTTTTTTTTTTAAAGATATATTTATTTATGTTAGAGAGAAAGAGAGAGAGAGAGAGCGAGCGTATGCATGTGGGGGCAGAGGCAGAGGGAGAGAGAGAGAGAGTCTTAAGCAGATTCCACACAGAATGTGGAGCCCATTGTGGGGCTTGATCTCACCACTCAGAGATCATGACCTGAGCCAAAACCAAGAGTCAGACACTTTAACTAACTGAGCCATCAAGGCACCCCCCTCCCCAAGTAACATTCTTAAATTGATAATAAAAAGCAAGAGAACACTTCAAGTAATCAAAAGTGGACTTACACAAGATTGAAAAAATAAACATAATTTCTTCCCTTCCTTCTACTACCTATAGGCATTTTGCTATTTATTTAAAGTATCACTTTTAGGTATAAGGCTCCTAGTGTTGAATTTCCCATTTCTCTCTCTTTTTAAAAAAAATATTTTATTCTAGAGAGAAATAAAGAGTTGGGGGGGGGGGCGGTGAGGGCAGAAGGAGAGGGAGAGAGAGAATCCCAAGCAGATTCCCCGCTGAGTACAGAGCCCGAGATGGAAGTCAATTCCAGGACCTCAGGATCATGACTTGAACCAAAATCGAGTCAGATGCTTAACTTACTGCGCCACCCAAGTACCCCTGATTTTCCCATTTCTAGTAAATTATATGGTACTTTCTTTTAATGTTGCAAGGGGCAGAATGAGAGGGAAAGAATCTTAAGCAGGCTCCACCCCCAGCACAGAGCCTGATGGTACTTTTAAAAGGGCGTTCCAGGGGCTCCAGAGTGGCTCAGTGAGTGAAGTGTCCAAGTCAATTTTGGCTCAGGTTATGGTCTCAGGGTAGTGAGACAGAGCCCCACGTGGGTCTCCATGTCCAGTGTGGGATCCTCTCTCTACCTCTGCCTCTCTACCCCCACTCTTGCGCTTGCGCTCTCTCTCTCCCTAAAAAAAGGGGGGGGACATGCATTGTGTGGCTTAGAAAAATATCTAGAAGGATATAGTTAACTGTTAATAGTAGTTGGCTCTAGACTGAGGATTTGTGATGAAGCTAGAGAGGACTTTTATTTTCCTTGCTTTGCTTATCTGAATATATGCAATGAATATGTATTGTTATATCGAGCCAAAAAACCAGTAAAGATATTTTTAAAAAGAAAAAACCCCCAGCATGTACTTTACATTTAGCATGCTGATTTACGATCATTTAATCTTTTTGAGCCTCATTTCCCCTATTTATAAAATGGGATTAATACCACATAAAGATGTCATGAGAAAAATTCCTTATTACATGGTAAATACACATTCAATGAAAGTCCCTTTTCTGAGCCGCAGTTTCCTTGCCTGCAAAATTAAGGAGCTGGATAAGTTGTCCATGGTCCTTTTGAGAATTAATATTCTAATTCCTCTATTTATATTCACAGAAAAGGATATTAAAAGAAAAATAAATGTCTTTACTTGTCTTTAGGTAATTACTTTTCTTCTATTTCCTGAAGAACCAGGAAACTAAAAACAGATGAGCAGTACCTCTGGAATGTCTGGCCACTCCACCCTGGGCACCTGGGAAATGACAGGGTATTTCCACTCATTAACATCTCCCTAATGAGGAAAGTATTCCTTATTGAAAAGAGGATGAAACTTTAGTTTTAATAAGCCATTATATGCTATAAAAAGTATTACATACTCTCAATTTTAATTTTTGACTACTCTAGGCCTCCTCTTTAATTAGTTTGCCTACCCATATTTGTAATCCAGATACTCTGCTTAAGCAGTTATGCAAATTTTCCATAATTCATTATATCATGTGTCATTGGTTAAAGTCTAATTAGGTCATTATCACTTGGGGGGGCTTGTATATTAAGTGAGTTTACAGAGCTGTCTCCTACAGGTCTGAAATGCTAATAATGGCCTATCTTTCATGGTACCAGGGTAATGATTTTACAATTCTCTTTGCTTTTCTAAGATTGAAAATTAGCATGGATCATAACTAAAAAGATAAAAATTTTTAAAAGGAGAGAAAGCTACAATATTGGAAAATACTACCATTCCAAAGTTCTCAAGATGTGACATATACGTTTATTTTATGTAGGCTCCATGCCCAGTATAGGGCTTGAACTCACAACCCTGAGATCAAGAGTCGCATGCTCTCCTGACTGAGCCAGCCAGGCACCCCAAAACATGGTATATTTTTTTGTTTAATTAAAATATTGTATGGATACAGAATCAGAAAGCAGAACACCCACATGGCTTAGAATTCAAAATATCTCATGTATGAGATTTCTTAATTTAAGACTTTTCTGTGCCTGCCGAATACCAGTGGGTGAAGAATGCCTTCAATGCCATTTTGGCATTTCTAGCACCCTGCATAGCTTTGTAAGATTTTTTACCATTCCAGGTTACAGCGATCCCAGTTTTTCTCACAGAAAAAAAAAAAAAACCTATTCTGTTTAGCATTAATTTTTAGGAGATATTGTAGTAGAACTTAACATATGGAGATACTTTTTATCTCTACATTTATAAAAAAGTTTCTCCATATACAAACTGGGATAATACAACTTGCTCCTTACTATATGTGAAAGGCTGGAGAAATTCTTACTGTTAGTAAGAATAAAAAAATAATATTGTTTGAATATCCACTATTTTCTAGGCATCAAAGAAAGATGGCATTTTGCTTGCATTATCTTACTTAATCCTACATAATCCTACACAACTCTGTGAGACATTATCTACTTTTTTCAAATAAGAAAACATACTTAGAGAAGCTAAATAATTTACGGTTTATAGTGCTGGTAAATGGTGATACAAGGTCTGATTCTGAAACCTTGGTTTTCATTAATCTACTTTGACCTAGGAGAGAGATGAAAATGTTCTGAAGTTGGTTGTTTGTCTTCAAGTCCTTCAGCAATTGAAACCCACTTCTGTTTGCCTCTCCTTGACCAACTCCTTCCCCTTATGCTTCAGTAATAGAGGCCCACTTGTAATTCCCATAAAGTCCTGTTCTCTCAAGTTTCTAGGTCTTTGTTTATGATGTATTCTTGGCCTAAAATTTCATTATCCCACTACTACCAGAGTAGCTGCCCTACTCCTACTCATTTTTCAAGTCTCAGTTTAAACTCCTCCACAATGTTATATGGTCAATTAATCTTCGACAAAGGGAGTGAGAATATGCAATGGGAAAAAAGTCTCTTCAACAAATGATGTTGGGAAAACTGGACAGCCACATGCAAAAGAATGAAATTAGACCACTCTCTTACACCATAAAAACAAAACAAAACAAAACCTTGAAATGGATTAAGGACCTACATGTGAGACCTGAACCCATAAAAATCCTAGAAGAAAGAGCAGGTGGTAATTTCTGTGACAGCAGCCATAGCAACATTTTTCCAGGTATGTCCCCCGAGGCAAGGTAGACAAAAGCAAGCATAAACTATTGGGATCACATCAAAATAAAAAGCTTCTGTGCAGCAAAGGAAATAATCAACAAAACTAAAAGACAACCTACTGAATGAAGATTAGTATTTAAAATATATAAAGAATTTACACAACTCAACAGCACAAAAACAAAGAATCCAATTTAAAAATGGGCAGAAGACATGAACATTTCTACAAAGAAGACATACAGATGGCCGACAGACATGGAAAGATGCTCACCATCACTCACCATCAAGGAAATACAAATCAAAACCCAATGAAATAACACCTCGCACTTGTCAGAATGGCTTAAACAAAAAACACAAGAAACAAGTGTTGGTGAGGCTGAGGAGAAAAAGGAACCCTCGTACACTATTGATAGGAATGCAAACTGGTGCAGCTATTATGGAAAACAGAATGGGTATTCCTTAAAAAATTAAAACAGAATTATTCTACAATCCAGTAATTGTACTACTGGGTAAATACCAGTAGTATTTACGCAAAAGGGAGGAGAGTGGGGGATGGGTGAAATAAGTGAAAGGGATTAAGACTACACTTAGCTTCACAAGCACTGAGTAACATAGAATAATTGAATCACTACATTGTACACCTGAAACTAATACAACACCGTATGTAAACTATACTGGAATTAAAACTTAAAAAACAAACTACTCTGCCATGCTCCCATTACTCTTGATATACTCTGACAGCAAGTATTTTACTATGTCATCACCTAAATTGTGAGCAGCTTGAGGGAGTCACAGTTTTTTTCACTGTTGTAGGGCTTTTCAAAGTAGCTGTTTTCCAGTCGGCGTCCAATTAAATATTTATGGCATGGACAAATGAAAGTAGGCACAAATAACATAAATTCATGCACAGAACTCATTAGGGATTTGTGGAGGGGCCTTTATTACTTTGTTCTACATAAGCCTAAAAGTTACCAGAAATGAAAACTTTTCATCTTCTTATATTAAAACTTTTCAACATAGCTTTATTTATTTATTTATTTATTTATTTATTTATTTATTTCCCAGAGTAAAGAACCTGGAACACAGTAGTAGTTCAATACCTATTTGCTGAACTAGTGGAGTCCTAGCAAAGTACACAAATACACAGGGTCTCTATACTTTATAATCGAATGCATATTCTTTTCTCCAGACCCACTTTGTGCCATCCCTACTTTATCCTGTGATGAGTTACAGTATGTAATTTTCATTCATGCATCAAGTATTTATTGTCACTATTATGTGCCAAGCATATGGGTCCACTGTTTCGAATAGCTTTGTTCCTTTCTCGCTAGTCTCTCTCCCTGGAAATTTAAGAAGCTCTTCAGCAAATACTGCATTGACCGTGGTTTCCCTACCTTCCTTCAGTTCAGTTACCTCCCCCAGAAGGCCATCCCTGTGATACCTCTAGTACTCAGGGCTTGCTTCCATCTTGGCCCTCATTACATCAGAGTGAAACCATCTGTGTCTATGTTTGTCCCCTCCCCCCCATCCCCATCCTACAAAACCCGAGGTGCGGTTTCAGGGATTGAGGTTTTTTGTTCACTTGTGTCCCCAGGGCCCAACACACAACTTTAGGACAGGTAAGAAACGGCCCAAACCCTAGATCCCACAATAACAAGTGAGTTACCCATGATCTCCAAGTTATATAGATGAGAAAAGGAGGCTTGAAAGGGTTTAGCAAAGTTTCAGAAAAAGCCCAAGGTCACACAGTGGTAGAGCCTGTTGTCAGAGCAATTTGAAGAATGAAGCCACCCTTGGTTCATAAATGAATAAAACTCCTTCCCACCATATCTTTTCTTGAAAAGTTTTCCTTTAGACCTCTGGAAGTAACACGATTTTAAACTTTCTGAACTCACACTCTTTCCGGGGTAGAATATGCTTTGGAGTCCTTGGGGGTGCGTGACAGGTCCCAAGAGAAGAAGGGCCATTCGAAATGGAATGCGGGGACTAAGTTTCTCTCTGAGGAGGATTCACAGAAGACTAATTTTTGATGCACAAGTCCTGAGACTTGTGGGAATTTGGGCACACCTAAGGCGGCGGTACGGGACTGTGTTGCCCACAGCTAAGATGACTGCAAATGAACATCTCCTTCGGATGGGTCTGCTCTCTTCGTTCATGGGTATTTTCACTGAGAAGTATAGTGAATACAATTTAGCAAAAGTTGGGGTCTTCTAGCCGAGCTGGTAACGTAGGAAGCTGGCACGTTTTGTCCGGAAAACCTTCAACAGGTCCACTTTTCCCCTGCCCTTAACAAAAATGGCCGTAAGGGTTGTCCCCAGGGTCTGAAGCTCCCAGCCCTTAACTAACATGGCGTCCGGAGGCGCGTTAAAAAGGAGCTTGCCCTCTCTTCTGCCCTTGACCATCATGGCCTCCGTGGCGTCGAACACGTGACGACCCCGGACTACGGCGCGGGAGAGGGGGTAGGAGGGCCCTTGAAGGGTGCGCGTTCCCGTGGCGGTGCACCGGGTAGGTTTCAGTCAGAGTCACTATGGCGGCCGGCGCTGGCAAGGTAAGCTGAGGCGGCGGCGGCGGCCGGGGAGGCTGGACCCGTCGTGGCGTCCGGGCCTTAAATCCCCGCAGCTTGTCCGCGGAGAGGTCGGCCGAGGTCGTGGCCCATCGCAGGGACTGGCGGGGGAGGGGGGGGGCGCGGGTGGAAGGGGGTGCGGGCTGAGGCGGGCGGGCACCGGCGCCTGACGGCCGTTTGTTTTGATGTTTTCCCCACCAGGTCGGAAAGTTTCCTGCCTTGTCGGGCACAGCCTGAGCCTGCCCCACCGGCCGCGAGTGGTGGAGGCTGCGGCGGACCCAGCCCGGGGCCTCCAGGCCTCTCCCCCAATCTCCGGGCCAGCCTCCCTCCCCCACCTTCTCGTCCGCTGGGAGCCGTGGCCGCCGTCCCTGAGATGCGACCCTCGCGGGGGCAACCCTGAGACAAGGCGGCCGGTGTGCTGAGCCACTGCCCGGAGCCCAGGCGTCCAGGCGTCCAGGCGTCCAGGCGCCAACTTCCTGCGGGCCGAGACCCCCGAGCCTCCCCGGGCGTGCGCCTCGCTCGCTCCGCACCGGCCTGCCCAGCCGGATCCCCGCCCTGGGCGCGGGGACGCCCGCCAGGTGCCCGGGAGTCCCGGCTCGGCCGCTGCCCGCGCCTTTGCCTGTCCCCGCGCCTCGCGCCGAGGACCCCAGCCGCCGCCGCCGTCTCGGCTCGTGCCGGGGACCCCGTGCCAGCTCCCGGGCGGTCCTCCGCGCAGCAGGAGCCATGCAGACCGTCCCGCTGGCGATCTAGACCCCCTCGCCGCCCCCCTCGGCCCTGCCCTTCCACTCCCGAGGCCCTTGAAGACGGGCGGTGGCTGCCCAGAGGTGCTCGGCGACACCTTCCTTCGCCCCGAAAGGACCTTCCTGGCCGCACGGAACCGACCGTTCCTTCATGCTGCAGTGCTGCAACGTTTCCGCCACCGAGGGGGAAAAGCGGCCGAGATCCCAAACAAAACACAAGAACTGGCGTGTGACTCATCTGCTTGGATACCTCCAGCCCCCAAACTGTCTTCCAGGAGTTTTCTTGGCCGAAGCTGTCTGATGTTCGAGCCTTCTCTTCCCAGGGAAGAAGATGGACTGAAAGCTGCCAGTTGGGGACTTTGTGCGATCAGGGCGCTGCTGAGTTTTAAAGGAGGTGATGGGGCTTGCGCTGGCTTGTCTTCCCACTCAAGTGAAGAGTTGTTGATGTTCACTGGTTATGCTTAGACAATGCGCAGTTTGTTTTAATTTAAAATTTTGGGGGGGATAGGAAGATAGGCTTGTGAAGGGCAGTCCGGATCCGGTGGAACTCCTCTTTGTCCTCTGGTAGGAGAGACACCCCCCAGTCTGTCCTCGATGCCGTCAGCCTTGGCCATCTTCACTTGCCGCCCGAACTCGCACCCGTTTCAGGAGCGCCATGTCTATCTGGACGAGCCTATTAAAATCGGCCGCTCCGTGGCCCGCTGTCGACCGGCGCAGAATAATGCTACCTTTGATTGCAAAGTGCTGTCAAGGAACCATGCTCTCGTCTGGTTTGATCACAAGACGGGCAAGGTAATGTCACCGTATTATCTAACAGTCTTTCCTTTTCGTTTCCCTTTGCTCCTTTTGCATAATGTATGCAGAATCCCAGCGTTTGCACCCAAGCGAGGCTTTTCAGCAAGGCCGTGGAAACCAACTTTGTGTGTGTCTAGTTCTACTGGAAGTTTAGTTGAGGTGGTTGAATGGAAAACAGAGAAGGTATTGTAATTAAATGCCTCGGGAGGGCGATGGCATCTTGATAATGTGGTCCTTCCCAGTGAAATCCCAAACCCTAATTCATTTTGGGGAGGGGGGTGGAAACTAGATAGTGAAACTTGGCTTCTCGCTTCCAGTCTTTTTAGAAAGGTGAATTTGCCGTTCAGGGCTTGAGTAAGCAAGCAGCAGTTCCCAAAGCAATGCAGGGAATCTATGGTCAGTGTTAACACTGAGGCTCAGGTGTCTCAGTGGTGAGATGTAGTTAACACAGCTTTTAGTTGAGTCCAGATTGGGGTCTTTCTAGGAAGGACAGATGTTTGTGTAAACTTAACATTTTTGACAGATTTGATACGTGTATTTACCCACGAAGGAGTAATTTGCAATTTTCAAAGCCAATTTCATTAAGCATAAACAACTGTAACTTTACATTTTCAGAGTTTTGTTTGCAGCTTGAGTGAACAGACATATATTGCTTTTGAAAATCACTTTTTGGCATTCCCTGCAAGAACTTATTAAAAATACCTAATGCATACTTACAGAGGAGATACTTAAAAAAATCAGTGTTAGGAAATTAATTTATTTTCTGAGATTATATCCAATTGTATCAAATACTGCATTACCTAGATGGGATAGGATGAATTTAATGCTCTTTAAGTGTGACCCTTTTGCATTTTTGTGTTGGCACCCTAATTTCCTTACCTGTAGGTGCTTATATTTTAAGAATAGAAGAAAACAAATAAGTCCCTTTCAATTTTAAGAACTTTTTATGTGTGTGGAGAATATACTAAAAAAAACTCATTTTTGTGCTTTTACCTCGGGTTTTAGTTGAACTACTGAATCAGTTCCAACTTTAGAGTAAGTTATGTAAGACTAATAGGAATACCTTGGGTTTCACCTCCTGACTTTTCCCTCCCTCTTTGAGTTAAATGATTATGTCTTTTTTAAAAGAAGAATTTAAGTTTTCAGTAGTAGTATTTTGAAATGAAAGAGACCTGAGCCTCAGAAAAAAAGAGAGAAAGCAATACTTCTGTTGCTACTGAATTAAGGAATTATTATATAAATCATTTTTCAGGAAAGGAGGAAAAGATTGTGCTTGCATAATACCTATGCCCTACTCTGTGTAGGATGAGAACTGAAAAATATGTTAATTTTTCTGTATAACACCAGATGTTCACTTACCTATGGAACAGACTCTTTTTTTTCTTCCCTGGAAACTAGAGTTTGGGTGTCTGAAAGACTTCATAGATTACCCATAATCATTTAAAATGAGTATTCATAGAACCCATCTTTCTAGCTATTAAATTCAAACATCAATTAACTGCTAGTGCCCTAACTCAGCCAGCTTTTTTCTTGTCTAAGCAAAGGTCCAACTTAATCAAATAATAGGTTTGCTTAAAGTACATAATCTGCAAATGCACCTGCTTTACTTTGGTACATTACTCAAAGGAGACTTAGATATTTTCTATTACTTATTTAAAAAATAGTGATTACGTGAACAGTAGTGCTTTTCATGGCTATACCAAAACCCCCACAGTAAGGTTATTCTGTGATGGCTAAGGCTAGATCCATATTGAGTATTGTATAAATTGAGATGACATGTTAAAAAAAATTTTTTTTAAAGATTGTATTTATTTATTCATGAGAGACACAGAGAAAGAGAGAGGCAGAGACACAGGCAGAGGTAGAAGCAGGCTCCCTATAGGGAGCCTGACGTGGGACTTGATCCCAGGTCTACAGGATCAGGCCCCGGGCTGAAGGCGGTGCTAAACTGCTGGGCCCATCAGAGCTACCCACATGTTAAAATTTTGAATGTAATTTGTAATTAGAAAAACTTATTTTTTAAAGATACACAGCTTATTTCCACCATTTTCACTTTTTTTTCTGCTCTAGCTAAAAACAGGATATGAGACCATTACTTTAGGTATAAATATAATTATTGATTATTGTACAACCTAATTTGTTAAAACAACCTATCAGGTTTTGCCATGTGATTGAATTGTTTTAGGAATTATTTAAAATTTAGATTTGAACAGACAGGTTTTTATTGAGCACCTATTATGTGCCAGATATCCTGAGGTACACAATTCCAAAGAAAACCCTCAGTTTGATCAAATATCATTTACTGTTTTTTATGTGTGAAATTTCCAGTTTGAGGATTTCTGCTATAATTGTCTCTTGACAAATAAGTCATTGAGCCTAATATATATTCCCAGCAAATTCCTTTATACAACACCAGAATCCCCAACTATAAGCATCACCTCAGGCAAGTTTTTATTTTTCAAACATCTCTAAGCCTTAGTTTTCTTTTCTGGGAATAATAGTGGTACCTACTATTGTTTTGAGGATTGAGATAATCATGTAAATTACTTAGCACCCTTTTCGTGGCCCTTATTAAGGGCTTAATACTTAGGAGGGTGTTTGAGGTGGTAGGAAGAGGGATTCATCTAGGCAGCTTTTTGCAATTTGCTCTAGTGCTGTGGAGTCTTAGGAAGGTAATGAGAATTGTTTTTCTTTCTTAAGAAAGAAAGTTTTTCTTTCATATGTGATAGCATATGTAGAAGTAATCTTTTAAATTGAAACATATGAAGTTGAGAACTTTGTTCAAATTGACACTTTCCCTGGGAGGTGGAAAATTGGAGTAATATACCTTTCTGATGACTTTTACCTAATGGTTTTTGCATTCTGCACTGGCCATTGTAGGAGACCCATTAAAAGTTGGAAGAAGTAATAGATGCTGAAACTTTCTGATTATTCAAGGAATACATATTCACTGCAGAAAAGCTGCAAAACATAGGCACATGGAAATCTAGGGCACATTTTTTGGTGCTAAGTTTGTGGAATGTGTTATGGTACTGAAAACCTGCAGGTTGGAGGGTGACTGTTTTGCCACAAAGTGGAACTCAATAAGCTTTCCTAAATCATCTGCTCAGGGGTGTAGGAGTCCATTATTGCCCTGCTTGAATGCTGCCTCTCTGAATCATTCTTCACTTCTTTTGGGAGGTCAAAATTAGATGGCAGATAATAGAATAGTTATTAGTCCTTTTGTTGACCAAGGGTACCACTGAACAAGCAAATCTGCCTGTATGGTGGTTACATAGAAGGTGTAGTGAGTAGACTGCCTTCTTCTGATGGTCCCACCTGATTCGAGGCTTTGTAGGCACATAATAATCTAGTGCTTGATACAGTAGTCCATTTCCACTCTCATTATAGTTTACATAGTAATTAGTAATACGTGGTAGTAGTATTCTACTTTTAGCTTCACATTTTTACTTAAATTCAAAACATATTTTTGAGCACCTGTTCTATCATGATCTGTTTTGGTGGAGGGCACAGTGGTGAGAGGGAAGAAAACAACAAGAATTGGTTAAAAATTGTTATTCCTTCTTTCTGGGAGCTAGTGTTTTGGATACAGAGGGGGACTGCTCCCCTTAAGAACAGTTGATTGAGATAAAATAGTATTAAATAAGTTTATTTTATTTTATTTTATTTTTTTTTAATACTCATCTTTATTTATTTATTTTTTTTAAAATTTTTATTTATTTATGATAGTCACACAGAGAGAGAGAGAGAGGCAGAGACACAGGCAGAGGGAGAAGCAGGCTTCATGCAGGGAGCTTGACGTGGGATTCGATTCCGGGTCTCCAGGATAGCGCCCTGGGTCAAAGGCAGGCGCTAAACTGCTGCGCCACCCAGGGATCCCGAATTAGACTTTTTAATAGGGGTGGATAGGTACATGTTAAGAAAAGGTGTCTTTTGGGGGTGGTTTTTGTGTGTTTTGAACGGATGAGAGTAGAATAAAACAGACCAAAGCAGGTAGTTTTGAAGGAGTTTGACATCTTCCAGTCACTGATGAAATTGATTTTGTTGGCCTGGAGAGTTTTTTTTTGGAGAGTAGCTATATGTGAACATCCATTCTGTATGACGTTTTTATGTTTGTATCTCTTTTTTTATAAGTTGTCAGACCCTGGAAGAGAGAGTGTCTGCCTTATATGTCTGTTTTTTATTACTCTGTGTAAAGAAGATGCCGAATAGCTGGAGCTGAGGAGATTATTGTGGAGTGCCTTGATTACCAAGCTAAGGGCATGGACCCATGTACTATGGAAGGTCAGGGAAAGTTCTGTGCACAGCACTGACATAACAGAACCATCATTTAAAAGTGATACAACAACAGTATGTAGGAAGGCCTGGAGCAAGAACAAATGGGTAACAGCTTAATTAATACTTGTTGTGTGCTATGTACAGTGCCCAGTTCTAAATGCTTTACATGTTAACTTAATTAATCCTTAAATAACCATTTAAGATAGGTACTTATTTTTCCCATATTAACCCATGAGGAAATTAAGGCCCAGAGAGATTAGATTAGATTAATTTGCCCCAGTTCACATAGCTAATAAATGGTGGAGTTGGGATTATAATATCCGTATTCCGACTCTTGAGAGTCTAGAACTCAAGCTCTTAACTGCTCTTCTACTTTAAGGCTTTGTAACAACAGTTTAGATATGATGTCGTTTTTTCAGGGCATTGACCATATTCACACTGGTAATAAAAATGAATAAATGCCAGAAAGCGAAAAAAGACAAGTATATTATTAACGTGCCCATTAGGACTTCAGCAAAAAGAGAGATTCTGTAGGTATTGGAGATTTTAGGGATGATTCATGGATAGGAAACAATTTAAACTAGACCTTAGCATTTTTAAAATAAGGTGGATGTAAGTAGAGTTAGGGGAATGAGTTTTGGGTGGGAAGAAGTGCTGAAGTAAGGGCATGAAAGCAGGAATGATATGTCACATTGCAAGGAAGTCATTGCAAAGGAAGAGTCTTCAGAATTTGACGATCAAGATAGTTTTTTCTTCTTCCCCGTATCTGAACATGACAGCAGAGATCCTGGTCTCAGCTTTTGGGAGAAGAGCACATCATTGATTTTATTTGTGTATTGTTTTACCAAATTTTGTTGTTGATAGAAGTAAATGTCATTAATAGGTGCTGGTTTTTGTGAGAAAGTAATATAATTGACAGATGTTATGTTTAAGGCATATTGATGTAAACATGTTTAGAAGGCCAGGTTTGGATATACATCCAAAGCACAGCTTTACTTTATACTTTTCACAATAGTGGAAAATTGATGAAGTATTTTATCTATGCAAGTTAAAAATGTGGATGATGTATATACTTGAAACCTTACTTCCCCCCTGCTTAGATATTTGACTTTTCTTCTTAGGTTGAATGTACTCTTTGCCTTCTCAGGCTCCTATTTGGTTTTCTCAAGTGGTATATATGTTAGAGCTTAGTATCTATTCCATAAATAGGAGAGTGTCTGTCATTTAGACTTTTAAGTGAAAAGATTGTGAGATTGGTTCTTAATGTATGTCAGTTACTTGAATCAAGAAAAATGATGGCATTTGTTAGCTGTGGAAATGTTCTAAGGACTCTCCTCCCTATGCTTCTCTCATTGCTACTTCAAGTGAAGGAACAGTTTACATGTCTGCCCAAAAATCTTGGTTTGTTGTCCTATTAATTTTTTTTTGTCCTATTAATTTTTAACATGATGTACAACCCCTTCAAAATCTGTCTCTCGTTTTCTTTTTTCCAGCTCCATCTTCTATTAATCTTTCTTTCCCTTTGCCCCAAACTGTGCAGTAGCTGTGTGACAGTACTCTCTGTTCCTAGAACAAGTGCCTTTTTTGCTGTTTTGTCTTCCAGAATGACCTTTCCCCTTCATCCCTTGAGGCCCAGTTCCAATGTGAAACCTTCCGTAACTCCCACTGACTAAGGAATTAATTGCTTCTTCCTTTATACTCCCATAGAACTTTGTATATAATTTCATTATGGGACACAGACAACAAAATAACTATAATGCAAATGTGCTATTGCCTTGCCAGATGTGAGCTCTTGAGAACAAGAGAATAGGCACTACATAAATGTTTGAATGAGTGAAATGTGAACAATGGAGCGGTCTGTACTTCTACAAACCCTGAGGAGGGTCAAAGAGCAGAAGGTCATTTGGGTTAGTCCTTAATTTGAGATCATGGACTCAATTACCAATAGGTAGTCTTTGTAAAAATCATTACTTACTGAGAATTTGCAGTGTGCATGACAGTTTGCTAAGCATTTTGGGACCATAGATAATCTTGTGTTTGGTGATATTCATTTTGAACTATTACATATATATCCATTCTCACACAAAATAATACTTTTAAGGGTTTTATAGTCAGAGTACTTTCTTATTTCACTTTATCTATATAGCACTCTTAGAGGTAAGCAAAGCAGCTACAGGCTGGATACCTTTTATCCAAAAGGGGTTGGATATTTAGAGGTTATTTGTACAAGGTCACCTATTAGTAACTATGGGAGTTGGGACCAAAATCTGGATTTTCCCCCCTTGAAATGAATAGACATTTATTCTAAGCTGTCTTATTATGGACTGAGCAGTTACTGTAATGAAAATCTGTCTTTTGCTCTCTTGAAAGATAATCTAAGCTATTATTTTCTGGGTGCATAACTAAAATGCTTGTCATATGACAGACTTCTAAAGACTGCAAGAACCTGAGTTAATTATTTCTCTGAGTCAGCTTTCATTTTTTAAACATACCTCTAATACTTTCAGCAATAAATATATTTTTTTCTTAACCTTCATACAGGCAAGTGATTCAGATTTGGCTGTTTATGCAAATGAATTAAACGGCCTTGGAAAAACTTACCTCTCATGTAAATTTTTTAGTCTTTTTTTTTCTTTTTTTAAAGGTTTTATTTATTTATTTGAGAGACGGGGAAAGGGAAAGCATGAGCAGAGGTAGAAGCAGGCTTCCCGCTGAGCAGGGAGCCTGATGTGTGGCTTGATCCCAGGACCCTGGGATCATGACCTGAGCCAAACACCCAATGAACTGAGCCACCGAGGCACCCTGGATCATAATTTAAAATGTACTTTTTAGCTGATAATATCAAGTGAATTGTGGTAAGCTTATCTGAAATATGTTAATATGCTTTGAGTTTTGACCAGCATCCAAACTGCTGTAAATTATCTCATTTAATCCTTACAACAAACTTTTGAAGTAGATGTTGTTATTGTCCTGTTTACAGATGAGAAGACTGAGATTCAGAGAGGTGAAGGAATTACAAGAAACAAAGATAGTGGTGGAGTCAGGATTCAAATTCTAGTCATCTGATTGCAGAATGCACACTTCTGACCACTTTGCTGTTTGCTACCTCAGCACTCTTAGTCATTAATCACATCACCAACCTGTTAGTAAGAAATAGAAGAAAAAATGCATTGAGATAAAAACCTTATTGTTTATTAACTTTTTCTTTTTGAAGATTTTGTTTATTCATGAGAGACACAGAGAGAGGCAGAGACATAGGAAAAGGCAGAAGCAGTCTCCCTTTGGGGAGCCCGATGTGGGATTCAGTCCCAGGAACCCCAGGATCATGCCCTGAGCCGAAGGCAGATGCTCAAACACTGAGCCACCCAGGTGCCCAATTGTTTATTAACTCTTAAATATTTTGGTAGTGAATCAGTTTATAGTTTTATTTATTTATATTTTTAATTTTTAGGGATCCCTGGGTGGCGCAGCGGTTTGGCGCCTGCCTTTGGCCCAGGGCGCGATCCTGGAGACCTGGGATCGAATCCCACATGGGGCTCCCGGGGCATGGAGCCTGCTTCTCTCTCTGCCTGTGTCTCTGCCTCTCTCTCTCTCTCTCTGTGACTATCATAAATAAATAAAGAAAAAAATATTTAAAAAAAATATTTATTCATGAGAGATACACAGAGAGAGGCAGAGAGACAGGCAGAGGGAGAAGTAGGCTTCCTGTGGGAAGCCTGATGCTGGACTCCATCCCAGGACTCTGGGATCACGACCTGAGCCAAAGGCAGATGCTCAGCCAGTGTGCCACCCAGGTGTCCCTCAGTTTAGAGTTTTAATTGAATATTAGTTCTTCAAACAGTATTTATTAGTCACTTAACATTTTATAGTTGAATAAAAACAACTCTTTACATGAAAAGATATTGGAGTCAGATGCTGTAGTATATGAAAAAAGATATATATTTTTTCTATTGCATAGTTTCTAAGTTTAGTATATTCGGAGGTTCTGTGTTTTAAATAGAATGTGTATATAAATATATACGTACATATGACCCCCCAATATGTAAATCTAATGTAGAAAAAATGACTACATTTTGGTTTTTAATGGTGTTATTGAAACACTAACTATAGGGGCGCCTGAGTGGCACAGTTGGTTGAGCATCTGCCTTTGGCTCAGGTCATGATCCTGAGGTCCTGGGATCAAGCCCCATGTCTGGCTCTCTGCTCAGTGGGGAGCCTGCTTCTCCCTCTCCCTCTGCCTGCCGCTCCCCCTGCCTATGCTTTCTCTCTCTCTGTCAAATAAATGGATAAAATCTTAAAAAAAAAAACTATATTATTAGATGCTAGTTATGAAATTGCTTTCATTTTTTTAAAGATTTTATTTATTTATTTGAGAGAGAGAGAGAACATAAGCAGGATGAGGGGCAGAAGGAGAAGCAGACTCCCTGCTGAGCAGGGAACCAAATTCTGGGCTGGTTCCCAGGACTCCAGGATCATGACCTGAGCCAAAGGCAGATGCTTAACCCACTGAGCCACCTGGTGCCCCTAAAGTTCCTTTCATTTAAAAAATTCAGGGATAGAAAATAAGATCATGCTGTATGTTACCAGTATAGCTATGGTAGTTATGCTTGTAAAAGAAACTTTGTAGTTCTGAATTTTTTCAGTTTGCTTGGTGAAAAGGAATGTTACAGAGTTACTATATAACCCAGCTGTTCTATTCTTAGATATATACTCAAGAGAAATGAAAGCATATGTCCATACAGAAACTAATATGAATGTTCAAGTAGCGTTATTCATAATAATAAAAAAAGGTGGAAAAAAAGCAAATTTGTCATCAGCTGATGAATGGATAAATAAAATGTGGTATAACATATAATGGAATATTATTCAGTAATAAAAAGGAATTAAATACTTAAACATACTAGAGCATGGATGGACCTTGAAAACACTATGCAAAGTGAAGGAAGCCAGACAAAAAGGCCGTGTATGTTGTATAATTCTGTTTGTATGAAATGTGTAGGATGGGCAGATCCATTCAGAGAAAGTAGATTAGTGGCTTCCAGGGTTTGTGAGTAACAGGGAGTATGTTGGTTAATTTTATATGTCATTTGGCTAGGCCATAGTAGTCAGTTTTTGGTTAAATGCCAGTCTAGATGTTGCTCTGAAGGTATTTTTAAAATGTGATTAACATTTAAATCAGTAGACATTGAATAAAACAGATTACCCTTCAGAATGTGGGTGGGCCTCATGCAGTTAGTTGAAGCCCTTAAGAGAAAAAACAGGTTCCTCTAAAGGAATTTTGCCTTTATAGAACCATTATACTTAAGACTGCAATAGCAGCTCTTGCCTGTGTCTTTAGCCTGCTGGTCTGCTCTGAAGATTTCAGACCTGACAGTCTACACGGTCACATGAACCAATTTCTAAAAATTAATCTCTCTCTTCTGTATTTATACACGCATCCTATTGGTCCTGTTCCTCTGAAGAACCCTGACTAATATAGGGAGTGACTGGTAAATAGGTATGGGTTTGTTCTTGAGGTCATGAAAATGTAATAAAATTAATTGTGGTGATGGTTGCGCTACTCTGAAATATATACTTTAAATAAGTGAATTATATTTCAAAAAAGCTCTTCTTAAAAGAATATTAGATGGAGTAATAGCTTTGTGAAAGCAGATTAGGGTGTAGGAAGTAGAATAGTGCATAATAGCTGTTCACATGTGGGTGGGATTAGCAGAGCTGCTTTTGAAGTACCATGTAGCTTAATATTTGTCACTACTTCCTTAGTGTATCTTATTGGTTAAACGTTTGTTCCAAAAAATTTATTTTTTATTTTATTTTTTTTTAAATTTTTTTTTTTAAAGATTTTATTTATTTATTCATGATAGTCACACAGAGAAGAGAGAGGCAGAGACATAGGCAGAGGGAGAAGCAGGCTCCATGCAGGGAGCCCGATGTGGGATTCGATCCCGGGTCTCCAGGATCGCGCCCTGGGCCAAAGGCAGGCGCCAAACCGCTGCGCCACCCAGGGATCCCTGTTCCAAAAAATTTAGTAGTATGTTTCCAGTATTAAAATGTTTGTTAATAGGGACAGTTTTGATATTACTAGGAACCTGTAGTGCCAAGGTCTTAATGTGGGAGTTGGGAAATGGTGGAAAGATACAGTTTAAAAGCCCCAATCTGGGGGGGATCCCTGGGTGGCGCAGCGGTTTGGTGCCTGCCTTTGGCCCAGGGCGCGATCCTGGAGACCCGGGATCAAGTCCTATGTCGGGCTCCCGGTGCATGGAGCCTGCTTCTCCCTCTGCCTATGTCTCTCTCTCTGCCTTTGGCCCAGGGCGCGATCCTGGAGACCCGGGATCAAGTCCTATGTCGGGCTCCCGGTGCATGGAGCCTGCTTCTCCCTCTGCCTATGTCTCTGCCTATCTCTCTCTCTCTCTCTTTCTCTCTGTGACTATCATAAATAAATTTAAAAAATTAAAAAAATAAAATCTTTAAAAATAAATAAATAAATAAAAGCCCCAATCTGAATCTGGGAAGTTTAAGATAATGATTTTATTCCCAGTAAATCTTTTTTTTTTGGGGGGGGGATTGAAATATAGTTAGCATACAATGTTACATTAGTTTCAGGTATACAACATAGTGATTGTACTACTCTGTGCATTATGTTATGCTCACCACGGGTGTCATTATAGTACCATGGACTATGTTCCTTATGCTGTACCGGTTATCCACATGACTTCTTCATTCTGTAACTGGAAGCCTTTATCTCCCACTCCTCTTTACCCATTTTGCCCATCCCTCCATACTTCTCCTCCCTGACAATCATCAGTTCTCTGTGTTTATAGGTATGCTTCTGCTTTTTGTTTGTTTATTCTTTTTTTTTTTTTTTCTTTTCTTTAGGATTCCACAAGTAAGTGGAATCATATAGCATTTGTCCTTCTCTATCTGGCTTATTTCACGTAGCATAATACCCTCTAGGTCCATCCATGTTGTCACAGAAGGCAAAATATCAATCTTTTTTAATGGCTGAGTAATATTCCACTGTGTGTATATGTGTGTGTGTGTGTACGTACATATATACACACTACATCTTTATCCATTCATCTGTCATTGGATTTGACACTTGAATTGCTTCTATATCTTGGCTATTGTAGATAACGCTATAATAAACATAGGGGGCTGTTGCCAATGAATCTTTTGTATGTGGACACGTAGAGGATAGTAAAATATTAGAATGAATAATGTCTTGACTAGAAGAAAGTATTCACTTAATTTATAGTTGAACTGAAACTGGGACCATTATGCATTCCTACCTTTAACAAGTATCTGAGTATCTCATGCTCACATTGTGATATAGAGCTCAGTAGGTAGTATTGAAAAGTAGAATTATAATACAAATAAGTCTAATGATTGACGTATCTGTGAATCATTGTTTCCAAGTAGTTAAGGGAGTGGTGTATTCCTTCCCCCAGGATTGAGGGCAGAAAATATGGAAGGAAGGAAGAGGGCTTCACAGAGAAAGTTGTTTTTAAAAGTGCTTCTATTTGAAGAGTGAGTAGGGTTTTGCTAGCTGCGTAAATAAAAAAAGAGCAGGACACTCCAGGGGTGCCTGGCTGGCTCAGTTGGTGGAGCATGAAACTTTTGATCTTGGGGTTGTAAGTTAGAGCCCCATGTTGGATGTAGAGATTACTTAAAAATAAAATCTTTTTTTTTTTTTTTTTTTTTAATGATAGTCACAGAGAGAGAGAGAGAGGCAGAGACATAGGCAGAGGGAGAAGCAGGCTCCATGCACTGGGAGCCTGATGTGGGATTCGATCCCGGGTCTCCAGGATCGCGCCCTGGGCCAAAGGCAGGTGCTAAACCTTGCGCCACCCAGGGATCCCTAAAAATAAAATCTTAAAAAAAAGGGCGGAGGGGGGAGGGGCAAGGCATTTCAGCCAAGGGAAGAGTATGTATTTGAGGCAGAAAAGCCTGAAAGAAAATGATGTATTCTGGGAATTGCAAACCCAAAGTTAATGGAGTTGGGGAGGGGAAAGTAAATCTATCAAATCTTTGGGGCATTTGAGCACTGCTAGCAGGAGGAGCAAGAAGAGGCAATGTGGTTACAGGTTAAAGATTCTGGAGCTGGACTACCTGAGTTGGAATCCTGGCTTCACTGCTTGCCGGATGTGTGACCTTTAGGAGTCACTGTGCCTCAGCTTCCCCCGTCTATGAAAGTAGGCTAATAGTGGGATTCACCTCATAGAAATATTACAGAGATTTAATGAGAATTCATGTAAAGCAGTTAGCAGAATGCGTGGCACAGGATGAGTACTCGATAACTTGTTGTTGTTGTTAATTTTTCTTTATTTTAGTTGGTGTGTTTGCACGATAAGACCTGTGTGCCTATTTTCAGTAAGTGGGCTTTTTCATTATTAAAATTAAGTGTTCTTTGAATGTCTGTCTGTAGAGTCTCCTGAAGTAACTACATTCTTTGAAATCGTGAAACTCTTTTTAAGGTGTTAAAGTGGTGTAATATAATAAAATAAATATTCGAGCTTCCTCCCAGATTCTCGGTGTACTACTCCTAAAACTTTTGCAGTCTCCATAGTGATGAATGTATGCTGATAAGATGACTGGTATTTGGGGGATCCTAGCTTCAGAATGGGGCTGGTCACCAGAAGGACCACGTGATTAGAGGGTTGGAACTTTCAGCCTCATTTAACAATCTCCTGGAAAGGACGTAGGCTGTAGATTGAGCTCTATAAAAACTCTTACACATTGAGATTAAGGGACCTTTGGGTTTGGTGAATAATATGAGGTGCTGGGAGGGTGGCTTCAGGAGAGGGTATGGAAGCTCCTTCCCCTAGACCTTGCCCTGTGCATCTCTTCCATTTGGCCGTTCCTGAGTTGTATCATCTTTAATAAACCAGTAGTATTAAGTAAAGCACTTTCTTGAGTTCTGTGAGTCATTTTAGTGAGTTTAGTGAGGTGTGAATTAGGCATCCTCTGAATTTACATGTAGCTGGTTGGTTGGAAGCATCAGTGACAACTTGGAACTTTTGACTGGCATCTCAAGTGGGTGCAGTCTTGTGGGACTGAGCCCTTAACTTGTGGGATCTGACATTAATTCCAGGTAGTGTAAGAATGGAATTGTAGAACATCCAGCTTGTATTGGAGAGTTGGAGAAGTGGTGTTATTATTATTTTTTTAATAATAAATTTATTTTTTATTGGTGTACAATTTGCCAATATACAGAATAACACCCAGTGCTCATCCCGTCAAGTGCCCCCCTCAGTGCTCGTCACCCATTCACCTCCATCCCCCACCCTCCTCCCCTTCCATCACCCCTAGTTCGTTTCCCAGAGTTAGGAGTCTTTATGTTCTGTCTCCCTTTCTGATATTTCCCACACATTTCTTCTCCCTTCCCTTATATTCCCTTTCACTATTATTTATGTTCCCCAAATGAATGAGAACATACAATGTTTGTCCTTCTCCAGTTGACTTACTTCACTCAGCATAATACCTTCCAGTTCCATCCACGTTGAAGCAAATGGTGGGTATTTGTCATTTCTAATGGCTGAGTAATACTCCATTGTATACATAAACCACATCTTTATCCATTCATCTTTCAGTGGACACCGAGAGAAGTGGTGTTAAAAGCCACCATGCAGGGATCCCTGCGTGGCGCAGCGGTTTGGCGCCTGCCTTTGGCCCAGGGCGCGATCCTGGAGACCCGGGATCGAATCCCACATCGGGCTCCCGGTGCATGGAGCCTGCTTCTCCCTCTGCCTATGTCTCTGCCTCTCTCTCTCTCTCTCTCTGTGACTATCATAAATAAATAAAAAGTTAAAAAAAAAAAAAAGCCACCATGCACTTAGTGTCAGAATTGTTGTATATAAAAATAGTTCAAATAGGGGTGCCTAGGTGGCTTAGTCTGTTAAGTGTCTGCTTTTGACTCTGCTCATGATCCCGAAGTCCTGGGATTGAGACCTGTTTCGGGAACCCTGCTACTCTCTCTCCCTCTGCTGCTTCCCCTTCTTGTGTGCACGTTCTCTCTCTCTCTCTCTCTCTGTCAAATAAATAAAATCTTTTAAAAAATAGTTCAATAGTTTTATAATTAATATCCATTATCCAGTACTACGAAGTTTGTAGAATTTCCCTGTTAATAATAGCAATAAAAATGAGTAGTGTATTTGGTTTGCCTTACTTGAAGGTTTGAAAAGAAAACAGTAATATGATGAGAATCTACTCAGGGAATATGTAAAAGAGTGTATGCCCTGTATTAGGCAACATAGAACATAATGAAGGTATTAAGATGTTACTTCAGTCTTCAAAGAGCTTAGAGTTTAACTGGGAAGCCAAAATTAACTTCTATAAACAATTAGGGAAGAATTAAGTTCTAAATGGAATTAAGAGCTCTATGTGATTAGGGTTGGGACAGCTTGTTTATCTAGGAAGGGGGACTTAACTAGATCCTAAAGATTCAGGGTAGAAGATAACAGATGTCTGGGGTACATAAAGGTCTACATAAAAGGCATAGGTTCAGAAAGAGAGTCAGGAGACAGTTAAATGTTAAGGACCTCTACTACTAGATTGACCAGATAGTTTAGATTAAATGATAGAGGTGAACCTGAGTCAGATTCTATTTTAGGAAGGCTATGGAGGTACAAAGGTTAGTGGGGCAACAGGACAAAGACCTTGAGACATAAACCTTGGAGGTAAGAACCTTGGGTTTGCAACTTTGGAAAAGCCATACTGCCCCTTTATCCATCTGTCTAACCCTAATGACTGATATGTTTTACAGTGTGGTATAAAACATTCATCTGCTTTGATATGTTGACTTCTTAATAGGGTAATTGGGAAGTGGTGAAGATTGGATTCATAGGTGTAGTGAGTAGGCAAGGTTTAAGTATGAGCTTATTCCTTATGAGTTCCAAGGTATGAGTTTTTATTTTCAAAACTGTTTCTCTTTTGGCAGATGAAAGGATAGCAGTTGTATGCATCATTTTAAGGTGTATTTCTTTTGTCAGTCATTTTAAGTTCTGGAATAAATTCATTTAAATACCATTTCTGATATTGCCAGAAGTATAGATTTAATGTTTTGAATGAACAATGAAGTTACAAAGGTAGTGATGAAAAATAATGTATACCAATGTCTAAGTCAGAGGCAGATGTCAGAATTTCAGTAGAAATATATTTTAAAGCATAAAACTTATCTCGTAGTAATAGTCTTGCCATTTTAAAGATTTTATTTATTTATTTTTTTAAAGACGGAGAGAGAGTGAGTACGAGTGAGGGGATGGGCAGAGGGAGAGAGAAAGGAAAAGAATCTCAAGCAGATTCTATCCTGATCATGGAGGTGGATGCATAGCTCCATCCGATAACCCTGAGATCGTGACCTGAGCCAAAACTAAGAGTCAGATATGCTCAACCTACTGAGCTACCCAGGCACCCCTTGCCATTTTAAATTGATACTCTAAGCTGACTTTTTGGTTCATAATTGCCAGTTCCGTGGAGGCAGTTTTCAGATAAGCATCAGTTAAATTTTTTTTTTTTTAAGATTTTTTTATTTGTTTGTTCATGAGAGACAGAGAGAGAGAGAGAGGCAGAGACACAGGCAGAGGGAGAAGCAGGCTCCATGCAAAGATCCTGATGTGGGACTCTCCAGGATCATACCCTGAGCCAACGGCAGACACTCAACCGCAGAGCCACCCAGGTGTCCCAGCATCAGTTAAGTTTACTGGCATTATACTTGGTTTTAATCATTCTTCCCTCCCATTTCCCTCACCAGTGACCTGATTTGAGAATTGTATCAAAATGTTATCCTTTGTTTTAGCTGCAACAATTTTGAAAGCTGATATAACAATAGGTAAACTGTTAAGGTGTGAGAAAGTGATTAAAAAGCACTTTCAGGGTGCCTGGGTGGCTCAGTCAGTTAAGTGGCTGCCTTCCACTCAGCTCATGAACCCAGGGTCCTGGGATTGAGCCCCATGTCCTGCTCTCTGCTCAACCAGGAGCCTGCTTCCCCCCGCCCTCGCCACTCCCCCTGCTTGTACTCTCTCAAGTAAATAAATAAAATCTTAAAAAAAAATTTAAAAGCATTTACAAATATTAGGTGGTAATGTTACAAAAATTAGTCATTATTTCTTCCTACTTCTACTAATTTTTATTATTATTGCTTTGTCATTATAGCAGTATGGAGGCTTATTAGGTGAGTCTAATAATTTTGAGGATTATTTTCTGAAATGAATGTTTTGTTATAGGCCTGCTGATTCACTGTTACCTTCTGTGCTTCATATATATAAAGTATTCTGCTTCCAAAATATTCCCCTGAAACAAAATATTTGTAGTGTTGGTATCTGAATGTTGGTGCTGGAGAAAAACTCTTCAAGTTTTTAAGTTCAGTCACTTTTAAAAAGACTTGCTAGAAGAGGGTACTCTTTCTTTTTTCTGGAATCAATGTTATAACTCCAATTTCATGGCTATATAATACTTTGATAGTAGCAGTTAATTCTGTTATCCAACTCATTTAACCTGACAGCTGTATTTGTTTTTGAATTTTCTGATTGTGTGCAGAGTTGGGCTATTTAAATTTGATTTTTGTAAGGCCCTAAGCATTGTAATGTTTATATATGTTTTATATTGTTAGTTATATTTTCCATTTTCTGTTGCTGTCACATGCAAGTTTGCATTAATTCAGACTTTGTAGTTTTTACCTGTTGGCTAGTTTAAAAAATTTTGCTGTGATTTTTTAAAAGATTTTATTTATTTGACAGAGAGCACAAGCAGGGGGAAAGGTAGAGGAAGAGGGAGAAGCAGACTCCCTGTTGAATAGGGAACCTATTGTGGGGCTTGATCCCAAGACCTTGGAATCCTGTCCTGAGCCAAAGGCAGATGCTTAACTAACTGAGTCACCCAGGCATCCCTTTTATTACCCCTAGACCTAGAGTCACATGCTCCACTTACTGAGCCAGCCAGGCACCCCTCTGTTGACTATTATAAATATGGATATGTTTTGGATAAATTCTATCTTTTGTTGTTATTCCAAGTCAGAATTGTTAAGTGAAATTTTAATGCTTTTCTTCATGTAATTTTGCTGATTTTTACAATTCTCACTGATTTATCCCTTTTGTTAATATTTTGAACTTTGATCATATCACAAAACTTCGCCTTTGATTATATATTATTCAGGGTTAGCTCCTTATTATTATTATTGTTTAGTTTATGGGCTCCTTAAAGGTAAGGGTAATAGCCTATATGGCCTTGGAGCTCTACAATATAGGTGCAGTGCCTAGTATTTAGTAGGTAGTTGAAAATTTATTGCCAACACAGTACTTTTCTCCAAAGAAATTATAGAAGTACTAACTTAAGAAACTTTTCTTTTTTTTCTAAGCCTCTTAGAAGACCGTATGGAATATCTTTATGACCTTGGGGTAGGGAAGGACATAAAGAATTCACAGAAAGTGCACATTGGAGTAAAAAATTGATAAGTTCAAATACATTAAAATTATTGCTTTCGGGCAGCCCCAGTGGCTTAGCGGTTTAGCGCTGCCTTCAGCCCAGGGCCTGATCCTGGATACCTGGGATCGAGTCCCACATCAGGCTCCCATCATGGAGCCTGCTTCTCCCTCTTCCTGTGTCTCTGCCTCTCTCCCTCTCTGTCTCTAATAAATAAATAAATAATCTTTAAAAAATTTAAGAAAAAAAACTAGGGGAAGATATTTGTAAAACATATGACTTGCAAAGAATTAGTGTCCAAAATATAGAAAGGATTTGTTCAAATTAATTAAAAATACAATCCAGAGAGAGAAATTGGCTAAAAGACACAAATAAGAATTTCACAGAAGACAAAAGAATGGCCAGTAAACTAACACCAGATGTTCAACATAACTAGGAAACTGTACACTTAAGCCTTCAGATACTATTTACACTATTTAAAAAGTTGAATAGGGGCACCTGGGCAGCTCAGTTGGTTAAGCATCTGACTCCATTTCAGCTTAGGTCATGATCTCAGCGTTGTGAGATTGAGCCCTAAATTGGGTTCTGTGCTGGGCAGGGAGCCTGCTTGAGATTCTCTCTCTCCCTCTCCTTCAGCCCCTGCCTACCCCCAGCTCCTGTGGGCTCTCTCTTTCTCAAAAAAATTTTTTGAGTAATATTGGGTCTGGCTGGGACAGTCAGTAGGCAAGAGACTCTTTCATAGTCCTGAGTTAGAGCTCCATGTTGTGGGTAGAGATTACTGAAAACAAAAACAGAAGCATAAAGACTTTAAAAAGTTAGATAATATCAAGTGTGCATGATGCTGTAAAGCAATAGGAACTCACGTGCTCTGTTGATCTGAGTTACAGTGATTGTTTTTTGAATATTAAACCATCTTTGCATTCCTAGAATAAACTCCACTTGATTATACTGTATTTTTTTATACACTGCTAGATTTGATTTGCTTTTATTTTGTGAAGAATTTTTGCATATGTGTTTATGAAGGATTAGTTTTAAGTAGTTGGTAGAATTTACTAATGAGGTCATTTAGGTATGTTTGTGTTTTATTTATTTTTGTGTGTGGGGAAAGTTTTAAACTATCAGTTCAGTTTCCTGGATAGATACAGGTCTTTGTAGATTACTTTTTTCTTCTAAAGTTGACTTTGGTAGTTTGTATCTTTCCAGAAATTTGGCTGTTTCATCTAAGTTGTTGGGTTTATTGGCATAAAATTATTCATAACATTACCTTATTTTTATTATCCTTTTAAAAATAGTTTTTAAAATAGATTTATTTGAGATAGAGAACACACAAGCAAGAGGAGGGGCAGAGGGAGAGGGTGAAAGGGAATCCTTAAACATATTCCCCACTGTGTCATTCCCTACTGAGCATGGAGCCAACATTGGGCTTGATTCCAGGACCCTAAGATCATGACCTGAGGCAAAATCAAGAGTCGGACGCTTAGCTGACTGAACTGCCCAGGGGCCCTGTATTATCCTTTCAATATCTATAGAATCTTTAGCGATACTACCTCTCATTCCTGGTATTGGTAATTTGTGTGTGTGTGTGTGTGTGTGTGTGTCTCATTACTTTCACCAGACGTTTATCAACTTTATTGGTCTTCTTAAATAATCAATTATTTTAAATAGTTTTCCTCAGTTATTTTTATTTTCTAATTTATGTATTCCTGTTCTTTCTTTTATTTATGCTTCTTTCTGCCTGTTCTGGGTTTATTTTCCTCTTCTGTTTTCTATTTTCTTAAAATAGAAGCTTAGGTCATTGATTTAAGACCTCTCTTCTTTTATTTTTTTTTAAAGATTTATTTATTTATTTAAGTAAGCTCTACACCAAACATGGGCTTGAACTCATGACCCTGAGATCAGGAGTCACATGCTCCACTGACTGAGCCAGCCAGGCACCCAAGACCTCTCTTCTTTTTTAATAAAAGCATGTAATGCTCTAATGTAACCATTTTGATAAACAGTTTGACATTGTTATAATGCTAAACTGTGTATACCTAAGGAGAGAGCAGTTCTTCACCTACGTGTATACTTTAGAAAAACATTTGTATATTTGTATCAGGAGACATGTTCAAGTATAGTTTTTAGTAGTATTTTCTGTAATAGCGAAAAACTGGAAGTAATCTAGTTGTTCATCAATAGGAATATATAAATAAATACTTCTGTTAATTTATGCCATGGAATATGGTATGGGAGTGAACATGAATAGACAATAGCTTTGTATATCAGTGCAGATGAATCTCAGAAATGGTGAATGAAAAAAGTAAGTTGCAAAGGAATACTTAGGCCATGGTGCCAATTAATATTATACATAGAAATTATGGTACTTACTCAGATATATGTTACTTCATACATAGTAATATGTATGTAGAATGATAAACTATTTCCTTGAAGAGAGAGGCAGAGAGTCAATACACAAATAGCTAAATTTTGCATAATAAATGCTAGAAAGTGTTTTAAATACTTTACAAACATATACTTATTTAATTCTCATCATTAAATGAGTACCTGCTGTGAAGTAGGAACTATTTTTTTTTTTTTAGTAGGAACTATTATTCTCATTTATGAATAAAGGAGCTTATAAATAAGAGTGCAGAAAAAAATCTTAACTATCCTAAATTACTCAATAATGAGAGGTAAATCTTGTAATGAAACCCAGGCAGTCAGGCTCCAGAGTCTGCACTCTTAACCATTAAGTCATACTGCTTGCCTTATGGGAGGGGCAGAGGTCTTCTCAAGTTGGCTGCTAGGTACTTAGAAGTTTATTTTAATATTCTTTAGTTCTTATTCCTATGTTTCTGTTTATTTTTGTATGTATGACGAAATTAAAATTTTAAAAGAAAAATAACAGGTCAAGCCAACTGAAAAGGAGTGTAAGAAACATAATCCCCCTGAACTATATCCCAAATGAAAGTTTAGGAAGTCATTATTATTAATTTTCTCTAACATGCATCCTAGATAACTAATAGATCTTAAAATATTAAAAAAAGTCAGATAAACGATATGTTATCAATGTTTTTATATCTTGACATGGGTGGTAGTTATAAGGTTGTGTTCACTTGGTGGTGATTTATCCAGCTATATACCTTTGATTAGTTTACTTCTTTGTAGGCATTCCAAACTTCAATAAACCTTTTTTTTTTTTTTTTTTTAAAGATTTTATTCGTGAGAGACACAGAGAGAGGGGCAGAGACATAGGCAGAGGGAGAAGCAGACTCCCTGCAGGGAGCCCAATGTGGGATTTGATCCCAGGATCCTGGGATCATGACCTGAACCAAAGGTAGAGATGCTCAACCACTGAGCCACCCAGGCATCCCAAATAAACTCTTTGTAATAAAAATATAAGATTAGTTTTTTTTTTTCTTTTTTAAAAAAATTTACTTAACATAATCTCTACATCCAACATGAGGCAGGAACTTGACCCTGAGATAGACAGTCTCATGCTCTTCCAATTGAAACTGTCAGCTGCTCCGCAGAACTTTTAATGAGAAACCTTTTTTTTTTTCTTTTTAGAGATTTTATTCATTCATTGAGAGAGATTGAGAGAGAAAGAGCATGAGCTGGGGAGGATACAGAGAGAAGCAGACAACCCCATGAACAGGGAGCCTGAAGCAAGGCTCGATCCCATGATCCAAGGCAAAGGTAGATGTTTAACCGACTGAGCCACCCTGGTGCCCTGAGAAAGCTTTTTGTTAATAATATGACCTTACATTTAAACAGTTTTGTAATTTATTTTTTATTTTTTTTAAGATTTTATTTATTTATTAATGAGAGACACACAGAGAGAGAGAGAGAGAGGCAGAGACACAGGCAGAGGGAGAAGCAGGCTCCATGCAGGGAGCCCGACGTGGGACTCGAACCCAGGTCTCCAGGATCAGGCCCTGGGCTGAAGGCGGCGCTAAACCGCTGAGCTACCTGGGCTGCCCCAGTTTTGTAATTTAAAGAGTGCTTTGGTACTGTGACTTTGAGCTCTCTGATATCACTTAATTTAAAGCAAAAAATGGGAAAAGTTAGTGTTTAAGTGGCCAAAGTGTCCCCTTTTTCTTTTTAAAGCTTCACTTATTAAGACACATTTATTTATTTATTTTAAAGATTTATTTATTCATGGGAGACTCAGATTGAGAGAGAGAGAGAGAGAGAGAGAGAGAGGCTCCATGCAGGGAGCCTGATGCTGGACACGATCCTGGTACTCCAGGATCATGCCCTGAGCTGAAGGCAGGTGCTAAACTGCTAAGCCACCCAGGGAGCCCCATTAAGACACATTTTATAAGCATGATAAAAATTACTGTTTAAATCAAATCCTCAGAAGTTGAAATGGAAAGTAAGGCTATAAATCTATATTCTTTTAAGGAAATGTTTAAAGCTATTCACTTAAAATCCGGTCCAGAATTAAATTGAAAGGAAAAAATTGTTAATCTTTTGTAGGGATATTGAAAGAAATATACAATATGCAACCTCAGCTACATATTAGAATTATCTGGAGCTTTTAAAACATGATGCCCAGACCCAATCCCCCAGAGATTATGATTTAATACTTATAAATTATTCATATTTTAAAAAATCTGTAAATTGTTAGTATCTATGAAGATCATGTTGGCTGCATGAGTATGATATTTTGATGGAATATTGAGAAGTGAAAATACATCAACTTAACCATACATTTCTGTATTAAGTGGAATAAAGTAATAATTTTTGTCATAGGCATTTATTTTCCTATTCAGAGTGCTGATATCAGCTAAAAATCCCCTACTTAAAAAAAGAACGAACGAACGAACGAAAGAAAGAATATATAAAAGATCCTGTGTGACTTTTGGTTAATGATGTTTGTAAACTTACTATATGTTGTTGTGAAGTTTACTTGTAAAATGAGTGTATAACTCATTTTGAAGTACTATTATAGTTTTAGATGCTTTAGAATAAAAATAGTAAAAGTGTTTAGGAAAATCACAAAGATTGAGACTATAGTATCAACTTAGTATTAAAATTTCTTTTCCTATCACTGTGGTTTTTTGTTTTTGTTTTTGTTTTTTGAGAAAGAGAGAGGAGGGGGGAGGGAGAGACTCTCAAGTTGACTCCATGCTGAGTGTAGATCACTGAATCTCAGTCAGGACACTGAGATTGTTACCTGAGCTGAAACCAAGAATGGCATGCTTAACTGACTGAGCTGCCCAGTCACCCCTGTATGTGTTTTTTAATGCATATACTCCAGAATAGAATAAAATACTAGCAAAATTTAGGCAAATATAAGTGTTTACCTGATTTTAGGGAATTTGAGGCACATATCAATCTAAAATTTAGAACTCAAATATATTGTAATAGATTAGGAATTATATCAGTTCAATTATGCTATTGTTTCCTGACACCCTGAAGGACATGAATCATTTTAGAAAATACGATTTCCTGATGAGATGAAAGTGTAGACATTTTATAACCAAATCATTTTTGGATGGAAATTTTTCTAAAGTGATTAAACATTTCCCTGTCACCTTCAATAAAGGACAAAAACTTTTCTTAATAACATAGTTGTATTTACTAATAGATTTATGCATTAAGAGGCATTAGAGGTTATAAGTTTTTTTACCCTTGTGCTAGGTGAATTTATGTTTATGTTTTAAAATTATGTTTTAAAATTACCAAATTAGGCATTTTTGTAATGTGTTGGTTCTTTTGGATTATTTCAGTTTTTTGGGTCAGCCATTACTATAGGAACTTTCGAAAGGAAATATGTTATAAACATATATATATGTATATATATACACACACGTGTATGTATATATGTATAAAAATATATGTGTCTAAAGTATGTGTAAATATGGATCTGTGAGGAAACATGAATTTTACAGTGCATGAATTTAGACATCTGCTACATACTTCTCTTCTTTCCATCTGGTTATCAAGTGAATATGTTTTAAGTAAAGCAATATTATTGGAATCTTCGATAAATATATTGTTGAAACCTTTTAGAAAAATGTTATTATACTAAGATCAGGTAACAAATGGCCACAAAATCTCTTCAGCTTTTTACAATATAAGTTATTTTGATTTCTTCAGTCTTTTCTTCAATGTTATTTTTGTGTTACATGTTCAAAATTTTCAGTAACTATGTAGCTTCATTTATTGGCAAATATAAAATGGGTACCTTTGTAGTTCTTCAGCAAACATTTATCAGTTTTCTCTACTAGGTGCTAGAGATGAAAAAAGAAATGTCTGACTTATTGAAAGCATAAGTCTGTTTGAATAAAACAATAAAAATCTTTGACTATAGTATTTTTATAGTGACATATACCTAGATGTTATGATATAGAGGAGGAGCGCCTAATTCAGTGTACCAGTTTGTTTATGCTAGTTATTCTGTGAGTAATGAATAACCCAAGTCACCTTGGTGACTTATTTTTTGCTCATGTTACATGTTTAGGTAGATGGCAGCTCCATCCACAGTTGTTTTCCTTTCTGAAATTCAGGCTTAAGGAGCAGTCCCTGTCTGGTACATGTTTAGAAGGGAAAAAGCTATGCAGAACCATGGAATTATAGTTAAAGATTCTGCTCAGAAGAGGCACATGTCACTTCCATTCACATTTTATTACCTAAAGCAAGTCGTATGGCCAAGTGTGGTGAAATTGAGCAGGGAGGTATAATTAATATTCATATAGGAAGAAGCAGTGAAATCATTGAGCACAGTCATACATTTTGCTACATTCAGCTTACTTCTTGACTCAAAGTGAAAATTATATAGCTTTGGGAACTATAAAAAATATATTTTAGCAAAAATAAAATTGTTTTCTAGTCCCTTATCAGAGTTCTAATATCTGTAAGGTAAATGGTTTGTATTCTCTTAGAGATGAGAAAGTTAAGACATAAAGAAATATAATTTGAAGTAGTGGTTTTTTTGTTTTTTGGAGAGATCCAGGACTGTATCATTGATTACTACTTAGTATCTTTTGCGAATATTTCTGACATCTGACATTGAATTATGGGATTTAGTCATAAGTGCTTTTTTCCCAAACATCTCTTCAGTCTATCTTGCTTATTTATCTGCTTTGTCACGGACTGAATCTATTAATCATATTTTCAGATGAAATACTGGGATATAGGAGTTCATATGTCAAACATTAGGTAGAGAGTGACATAAATTACATAGCATTTGCTCGTTGAACATCTCTTTATTAAGCATTTCCTGTATGACATGTTTACAAGCTGATAGGGATAGAGATGACAAGTTGTGATTCCTGCTTTTAGTGATTCTACATAAGTGGACATGTGTACAGTGAATTAATACAGTAATTACAATACAGTGAAATAATTGCTAAGAGAGGTGCTGTTTGAATGAATTGCAGTAGAGATCTTGAGGATGGAATCACCAATTGATAAGGCAATGAAGGAGGAAACAATGTCACCAGAAGTGACGTATAAAACAAGTTTTAAAAGAAGAGAAAGATTTTAGCATGCAAATGAGGGGGAAGTACATTTTAAGCTGCATCAATAAATAGCATGAGTAAAAGCATGAAGGAAAAAAAGTAGGTGGCTTGTTTGAGAAACTTTTTTTAAAAAGTAGTCTCTATGTCTAGTGTGGGGCTTTAACTCCCTACCCTGAGATCAGAAGTTGCATGCTGTTCCAACTCAGCCAGCCAAGTGCCCCTTGTTTGAGAAACTTTGAGTGATTTCGTTTGACATAATATGGGAGAAGGGAAAGAGGATGAGGCAGAAAAGGTAGGTTAGGATCAAATCATGAAGGATTTTAATGTCATACTGCTTTTATCCTTTAGAGCTTTTGGTGAGTTCCAAAGAATTTTAAAAGAATCACAGGGTTAGATCTTTGTTTTTAAAGCAGCAGTCTCAGTAATATTGTGGAAGACATTGGAACTGTACCTAGATAGAGTCAAGGAGACCTGACAGACTGATATAGTAGAAAGGACATTTAGAAATACAGTTTAGGGATCCCTGGGTGGCGCAGCGGTTTGGCGCCTGCCTTTGGCCCAGGGCGCGATCCTGGAGACCCGGGATCGAATCCCACGTCGGGCTCCCGGTGCGTGGAGCCTGCTTCTCCCTCTGCCTGTGTCTCTGCCTCTCTCTCTCTGTGTGTGACTATCATAAATAAATAAAACAAATTAAAAAAAAAAAAAAGAAACAGAGTTTAGTGCAACGAAATCATCTGCATGGAGGGAGACAGATTGGGAGTCATCAACCACAATAATGAAGGCTGTAGAAAATATACTCCCAGGGAAGTTTGTACATCTGTAGGAAAGTAGAGGCTAGAGAAGAAAACCCTGGGGATGATCAACATTTGAGCAGTTGGTGGGGGAAAAAAAATAGAGTTGGAAGAAGAACCAGAGAAATAGGAAGACCGGCAAAGACTGACTAGATTTGTGAGGAACAAGGCAAGGGAAGGTTTTCAAAAGAAAATTGTTAATAACACTCAAATGTCACTTTATGAGGAGTGAAAGTAGTAAAAGGTGGGGCTATTGAGTGGAGTAGTGAGTATAGAAACTTACTGGCCTTGGGTAAAGGGCTATAAATTAGTGAATGTTATAGCCCTTAAACTGCTTGAATAAGGATACAGAGAGTAATTGAGAACATTTCCATGTAAAAGATATGTGTATCATGTACACTTCCATGATATTTTTTCCCCTCCAGTTTTAGTTGTTGCTAATTCTGAGGAGACTACAGTGGTTCCCTACATGGTTGGGGCAGGTGATGTGGAATGAGAAAAGCCTTATAGGTTAGACATTCCCTCTCCAGATTAATTTTTCAATAGATGTAAGTTGAGATCTTATTGAGTTAAATACAATTTGTGCAAATGGGACATGAATCACAGATGTCAAAAATGTATAGGAATGCTAAAATGTTGTAATGCATACATTAGAAATTGAGTAGCATAGGGCATCCCGGGTGGCTCAGCGGTTTAGCGCCTGCCTTCAGCCCAGGACGTGACCCTGGAGACCCTGGATCGAGTCCCATGTCGGGCTCCCTGCATGGAGCCTGCTTCTCCCTCTGCCTGTGCCTCTGCCTCTCTGTCTCCTCTCTGTGTATTCTCATGAATAAATAATAAAATCTTAAAAAAAAAATTCAGTAGCATAGATGATATTCTCTAATACTTTTTTGATATTCTTAATTTTTAAAGCTAGGAATTTATCTTTGCATTTCTCTTGGTGCAAAAAAAGTCTTGATCTGCAAAGTATGTGTGTGTGTCTGTGTGTGTGTAGCTGAATATATATCCAGATCTTACTATGTCCAAAATATATGAATGAGAGATACTCAAGGACTGCTTAATTTGGGGATGATTGATAGTTATTTTATATTTAGCCAAAATTAAATTCTTAGCATAAATCCTAGTATTCAACAAAAGGGTTAAATGTTTTTGTATCTACCCTGATGAACTATTCTTAACTATTAAAGAATGGTTATAGGAGCTTATAAACCAAGATTTTTAAAAAATGAAACACTGATGAAATCTGAATATTTTTATAGTGAGAGGTACATTTTATGATTTATCAAATTCTATTACTTAATTTTATGTTACTTTGGTCACTTCATTTCTTTTCTCTTTTTAAAATCATTTATTTATTTATTTATTTAGCGAGAAAGGGGCAGAGGGAGAGAATCCCATGCTGACTCCCTATTGAGTGTGGAGCCCAATGTGAGGCTCAGTCTCACAACCCTGAGGTCATGACCTGAGCTGAAACCAAGAGTTGTACACTCAACCGATTGAGCTACCCAGGTCACTCTGGTCATTTATTTCCCATTCATATAATTTTATAATAGTTTTTCAATTTTGCATTCTTGTTTTTGTGGTAGATGCTGAATATGTGACTTTTTTTTTAAGAGAACACACATGCAGGTGTGGGGGAGAGGTAAGGGGAGGGACAAAAGGAGAAAGAATCTTTTTTTTTTTTTTTTTTTTTTTGAGAGAGAGACTGGGAGAGAGCAAGAGGAAGAGGGCAAAGGGAGAAAGAATCTTAAGCAGGCTCCATGCCCAGGGTAGAGCCGGATATGGGGCTCCCTCTCACGACCCTGACATCATGGCCTAAGCTGAAATCAAGAGTTGGTCTCTAAACCAACTGAGCCACCCAGTATCCCAACATGTGACTTTTAAAGCATAGTTTCAACATTAAATAAAAATGAAGATATCAAGCAATTATTAAATGTGTAAGACTAATAATTCCTCTGGATTTATACTACATAAAATGAGATCATGTATGTGGAAATGTTTTTAGAAACTAGGTAGTTATAAATTAAGTAGCTAATTTTGAATATAGGAGAAATATTTAAAATTCACTCTAAGTTTAATAGAAAAACATAAGTTACTCTGGAGCAAAGGGGTCAAATGAAATATTTTCAGTGTCAGAGAGTTTTATCCATAAATGTAAAGATAATAAAGATATACAGAAATGTATTTTAAAAATATACTTTATAGGAGTTCTAGGATGGAAAAATTTATTTTGAGTGGGGAGGTAGGAGAAGATAACTTAGGAGGAATGGCCTTTTTGTGAGTTTTGGCTCAGTGTAAGTTTATAGCAGCAGTCTTACTTTTAAAAAGTACCATTTTATTTAGCATGTGTTGCAGTTCTAAACCTTCATACTCTTTTACTTGCACAATGTTTTCTCTTGTAAAGCGTGTATGTCAAAACCCAGAACCTGCACTGTCACTTCCTTGTAAATCCGGCTCTGCTACTAAGATAACACTCCTGAAACTGAGTGTAAATTTCTCAGGGTCTTGAAAAACAGTTTGAGAGCGAAATAAAAGTTAAGGTATGATTAATTTTCTAAGTTATGGCTATTTAAAAGTTCATTGCATTATTTTCAGAAAACTATCAAATAAACTCTTGTATCAGCAGAAAACTCCAAACATAGCATTTGGTCAGATTAAGTACTCAAAAATTGTAATTTTAATTAAACCAATTTATGTTCTTTACTAAACTTTGGAGTTGAAACTCTTTAAAGACATTTCATCTCAAATTTTGCTTGATATTTTAGATTGTAAATAAAGTACTTAATTGAGGTAAATCCAAAATAATATTCAAATGTGAGACGTGTAATAGGACTTTTTAGTGGGATATCTTTTTTGATGTTTTCAGAGAGAATTGCTTGAACTTAAACTACAGCTTTAATTGCATATCTGTTGCCTGCAGGTGTCTTGTTTAAAAAGAAAAGTGAAGTAAACTAATGACATTTGTCATTTTAACAATGGAGTACTTTGATTTAAGAAACAAAGTTTTGTCATAATTGTGTTAATTAAATATTTAAATGCAAACTTGCTAGTGATATTTTTATATGAAATACCTTTTGTGGGTATTGATTTTAGTATTTATGTGGCAAGCCTAGAAACTTTCTATAAAGCACTAATGCTTTACAATAGGTTGTGGCTTATTTTATTCTCCATATAAGCTTATAAGTAAATTAGCTGAATTGGTCATTGTTAGAAATTGTCCTCATCTCTGTTATGACATTATTATTTTTCTTCTTGTCTATTTTGAATTAATTCCTTTAAGGTGGGGAACTTTGTCTTTCTTCTGTACTCATTGTTCTAGGTTTAGTTAGTACTGAATAGGTTTTAGCAGTTAAGTTATATTTTCTTCTTAGGTCTTGTAAGTACTGATTTTGTCTATTGTATTTTACTTAAATCATATCTTTTGTCTTTAGGGGATTTTATTTTCTGTATCATGTGTTCCTTTTACTTGACTGGTGAATTCAGAGTGTTTATTGTTATTTTTACCATTTAAATAATGGTAAAAATTAATTAATTCCTTAGAAGTATATAGAGCCATTTGTATATTTCATCATACTGATGAGGTAAAAATTAAAGGAAATTTATGACTGTGTTTAAACATTTAACAACAACAACAAAAACATTTAACAACATAAGGAAGTTATATAGGCTTCTTACCTGCCTCCAGTCAGTGTGGTATTTAAAGAGAAATTCTTTCCTTCCTGAAACTCTAGTTTTACATTGCATGTATTTCCGGCTTTTCATCCATTACAATTCCATTTCTAGATGTATAGAATTCCCTAACCTAGGTGTAAATTCCTAAAACATATGCAAAGTATTCTACAAATTTCAAAGTCCTGTTGATTCATTCAGCCACCATTATTGAGCACTTCCTTTGTGCTAAGTGCTATTCTAAACAAAACAAAGTCCCTGCCTCCATGAAATGGACATTCTAGCATGCAGGTACCATCATCCATCTTTCACTGTCAAGTTAGCCTATTTAGGATAAATGGGAGTGCTTCTAATTTATCGACAGGGAATGCAACATAGTTCAGTTCATCCTGTCCTATAAATCTGTGTGTAAAAGCAATGCGATTGTATGGCCCCAAAGTATTCTGATTAAATTTGAGTTTTGCCATCAATACTAGTGTTCTGCATTTGGTGAAATCTGTACATATCTCCTTTAATTTTATAAATATGTGTCATATATGTATCTTCTTGACCTCCTCTTTACTAACAGGTGAACCTTAAATTATTTTTTAAAGTCATCAGGGAACTGCTTAGATGGATGAGTCATTGAGTGATTTTGTTTTGGTGGGTTTTTTTTTCTTTTCTTTCTACTCTGAAACTCACTTTTTCGTCTTCAATATGATTTTTTAAAAAGATTTATTTATAATGAGCAGGAGAGGCAGAGGGAGAGGGAGAGAAAATCTCAGGTGACTCAATGCTAAGTGTGGAGCTCTACTTGGGGCTTAATTTCAGGACCCTGAGATCATGACCTGAGTCAAAAGCAAGAGTCAGACATCTCCTTCAATATGATTAATAGAACTTGTAAAGCTTTTGTTTGTATGATGTTGTACTTTTCTGGTTCTTAACTTTTTGATAGTTTTGATATTTCTGTCTTTATTTCCATAGTTTTGATATTTTTGTCTTTATTTCCATTGTCTGTAGTTCCCAGAAAGTCTTTGTTTTTATCCTTTCAATTCCCTCACTAATTCTCTCAAAATTCACATACTTACAGTCTTTTTTTTTTTTTTTTGAGATTTTATTTATTTATTCATGAGAGAGACACAGAGAGAGGCAGAGACATAGGCAGAGGGAGAAGCAGGATCCCTGGAGGGATACTGATGTGGGACTCGATCCCAGGATCCTGGGATCATGTCCTGAGCCCAAAGATAGATGCTCAACCACTGAGCCGCCCACGTGCCCCCACATACTTACAGTCTTAAATGATTACTTCTGAGAACTTTATTTCAAAATTTATATATTTAGCATGAATTTTATAATCACATTTTTAGTTCATTTTTAATTATTTAAAGTGTACACTAGTGATTTTTTAGTGTACTCACAAAATTGTACAGCTATAACCACTATTTATTTCCAGAACATTTTTATTGCCCTTCAAAGAAACTCTGTACCCATTTAGTAATCAGTCTTCATTTCTTCCTCTCCTAGCCTCTGGCGATCATTAATCTACTTTCTGCCTCTGTAGATTTGCCTATCTGGTACATACTTCATATAAATGGAATCATGTAACATGAACTTTCATACCTGGCTTCTTTCATTCAGCGTAGTGTTTTCAAGGTTTGTCCGTGTTGTGGCACGTATCCATACTTTATATGTTTTGTTGCCAAATAATATTCTTTGTAGGGATATACCACATTTCATTTATCACATTTACCACATACCCAGTTGATGGCCATTTGGGTTGTTTCTGCTTTTTGGTGATTATGAGTAATACTGCTGTGAATATATACATGTACAAGTGTGTGGACATATGTTTTTAATTCTCCTGGTTATATACCTAGGAATAGAATTGCTGGTCATATTGTAACTCCATATTTAACGTATTAAGAAACCACCAAACTGTTTTCCAAAGTGGCTTTACTGTTTTGCATTTCCACCAGCAGTATGTGAAGGTTCAATTTCTCTATTTCTTAGTCAACACTTATTACTGCCTTTTTTTTTTTTTAAGATTTTTAAAAAATTTATTCTTTTGAGATAGAGAGAGAGAGGAGAAGCAGACTCCCTGCTGAGCAGGGAGCCTGATATAAGGCTTGATCCCAGTACCCTGGGATCATGACCTGAGCCAAAGACATGCCTAACCAACAGCCACCCAGGTGCTCCTGTTACGGTCTTTTTTATTATAGCCATCTAGAATGAAACGATAGGACACTGTGATTTTGATTTGCATTTCCCTAATTAATAATATTGTGAGCATCTTTTCATGTTCGTACTGGCTATTCGTATATTTTTTTTGGAGAAATGTTCATATCCTTTTCCCATTTAAAAAATTATGTTTTGGGATCCCTGGGTGGCGCAGCGGTTTGGCGCCTGCCTTTGGCCCAGGGCGCGATCCCGGAGACCCGGGATCGAGTCCCACATCGGGCTCTCGGTGCGTGGAGCCTGCTTCTCCCTCTGCCTGTGTCTCTGCCTCTCTCTCTCTCTGTGACTATCATAAAAAAAAAAAAAAAAAAAAATTAAAAAAAATTAAAAAATTATGTTTTTATTGCTGAGTTGTATATTCTGGATATAATTCCCTTATCAGTTGAATGATTTGTAAATATTTTTTCGATTCTATAGATTGTTTTGATGGTGCCTTTTTTTGTTATTACAGTAAAATATACATAAAATTTAGTATTTTTTTAGCATTTTAAGTGTACAGTTTAATGATATTAAATACATTCACAATGTTATGCAATCATCACCTTTATTCATTTCCAGAACTTTTCCATCATCCCAGACAGAAACTCTGTGCCTATTAAAAAATAACTCCCCTTCTTCATCCCCCCTAGTCCCCTGATAACTGTTATTTCTACTTTGTGACTTTATGAATTTGCCTATTCTAGGTGCCTCATGTAAGCGGAATAATATAATATTTGTCCTCAAGGTGTCTTTTATGGTACAAAAGTTTTTAATTTTGATGAAGTTCAACTTACCTATTTTTTATTTTTGAAGTAATTTTTAATGATCTTAAAAATTCTTCGTTTATGTTGTAACTTGTGCTTTTGATGTCATATTTGAAATATGATTGCCTAATCCAAGGTCATGAAGATTTATTTTAATCATTTTTGAGTACTCTCTTACTTGACTCTTTCATCCACATAACTATCAAAGGTTTTATGAGAAGGGTTTATTAAATATTCTCTTCTAAAATTTTTAGATTGGGGCACCTGGGTGGTTCAGTTTGTTAAGTGTTCAACTCTTGATCTCAGCTCAGGTCTTGATCTGAGTCATGGGTTCAAGCCCTGTGTTGGGCTCCATGCTGGGCATGGACCCTACTTTAAATTAAATTAAATTAAATTAAATTAAATTAAATTAAATTAAATTAAATTAAAACATAAATAAAATAAATAAATAAAATAAAATATTTAGATAAGGATAGTGGGTTTTAGATTTTAGCATCCCCTGGGATGCTTTCTGAAACTACAGGTTCCTCAGAGGATTTTTGTATATTTGTAGTAGGTTTCTAGGAGACTTGATCATATTGAAAAAGTATGGAAATAAAATAGGCTAGGATAATGATTAAGAGCACGGATCCTGGAGCCTGACTACTTATGAATCCTGGCTGTCACTTTCTAGCTGTATGATTTTGGGCAGGTTACTTGTTCTCTGTGGGCATTCATTCCCTCTCTAATTGGGTCCATTGCTCTCTCTGTTACAAGGATCAAACAAGTAAATATCTTCGAAGGGCTTAAACAATTTGGCAATAGTGTTAACCACATACATGTTAGATGTTGTCATACTCCTTAACTTTAGTAATGTCACTTCTAGAGATTTAATCTAAGAATATTATCAGAGATTTTGCATAAAGATGTAAGTATAACAGTTTCATCACAGGATTAATTGTAAAAATTTACCATGTTTGGTTTAAATTAATGAAATTTATGAAATGTCATTTGCTATTTAGTCATATTTTCAAAAAATATTTAATGCCATGAAAAATGATGATGTAAGTGAAAAAGGCAAATACATATACAACTGTATATAAAGTTATGTCTCTAAACTTCTTTGAAAATATGGGGCAGAGAAGCAGTATTGGTCTTACAATGCATATAAAGAAGTATGTTAAAGTGTTGATAGTGGTTATTCTTGGAAGCTAGGAGTAGTGAATTAAATTTTCTTCTGTACTTTATTGTACTCTCCTGCCTTCAACAATAAGTACTTTATATTAGAAAAAAAAAACAAATTAATTAAAAAAAAAACAAATATGGCAAAAATTGATCTTGGGATTGTGAGTTTGAGCCCCACTTTGGGTAGGCAGATTACTTGAAAAAAAAAGTTTTGAGCCTTTAGTGAATTTTCTCTCTTCGTTGGGGGACAGTTTCCTCATCTTCAAAATGAGGAGTTAGGCTAAAATTAAAAAGCCAGTGTGCATAGTGGTTAAGAGTTGGGAGGTGAGAGAGGAGAGTTAGGGACTACAGTTGAAGAGATCATGGTATGGATTCATGTTCTGGTTCTTCTTCCTATTCACTTGATGACTTCTGGCAAGTAATTTAACCTCTTTGTGCCTGAGGTTTCTTGTTTATAAAGTAAGGATAATAATAATACCTCCTGGGGGGTTGTGAGAATTAAATGAGTTGATAATGCATGTAAAGGACTTTAAAAGAGAGTCTGGGGACACCTGGGTGGCTCAGCGGTTAAGCGTCTGCCTTCGGCTCAGGGCCTGATCCTGGGGTTAAGGGATCGAGTCCCGCATCAGGCTCTCTGCCCCCCTCCCCCCATGTCTCTCATGAATGGATAGGTAAAATCTTAAAAAAAAAAAAAAAAAAGAGAGAGAGAGAGAGAGAGAGAGAGAGAGGAGTCTGGCACATAGTAAGGACTCAATAAATGCTAACGATTTTTACTGGTATATAGGATTCTTTCTAATGCAGTCATTATTTCTAATGATATTTTAGTCAAGTGAGTGCTTCTTAAATTTGCCTATCATTTGATAACTTTTTTTTATTTAGATATTTTTGATATTGTGGAGGCTTTTGATTTGTGAAATTGAATATTTTGAAGTCCCTGTTCCCTTACCTCAGCTTTACTTAAATGTCCTGTGTCAGTACAAGCATCTTCTTTGGGCCCCTAAGTTAATCTCATTGTTGAGGGTATTTTATAGATCTTTTTAGCAGTAAAAATCTCATTTGATTTTATAGTTTTTTTTCTGACTTTTTGTTCTGAAGCTAATGTATGCAACTTAATATATTTGTAACTAAGTTGTATAGGTTGTTATGTTGTACCTGTTTTTCTTCAACTGATGTTTCAATTTTAAACTTAGGAAATGGCTTAAAGCCCAAGGGAATGTTATAACCCAATTGACTAGTCCGTTCTAGGAAAAGTTAATGTTATAACACAAAAGCAGCTGGAAGTTGTTAGACCATGACCTATATATCATGTGACTTGATTGATGCATAGATGTTATTTAATCCCTGAAAAAGGATGTATCCAAATGCTTTAAGAGATAAATCCAAGTATGTGAAAATAATTTTCAGAGTCAGCAGCCATGTTAATTCATTTTGGAACTCCGAACACAGAAATAGATCACTTTCATAATATTATATCATCTTCCTTCACTGACTATATGAGATACTTAATTAAGTCTTCAGTTGAATAGTGACTCAGCTATTCCATTGCTTTGGAAATTTTTGTCTGTGAGCAAGTCACTGTATGGTATCTCAGTTTCTAATGGCAGTCATAATGATGATGATTACATTTTTCCCTACTGGGGATAAGAATGAAAGTTGTATTTTAATACATTTATTCTTAGATCTTTAAAAGCTCTCCCCTTCTCTGCAGGATTCTAGCTGTATAGTAGGCAGCCCACTACAGGGGTCATTATTTCTGTGTCAGAGAACAAATTAGTTGAGTAACATTGCCAGGAAGCAAAAGGCAAGAGTTTGACTTCCACAATTAAGGGATACAATTTGTTACCTAAAACAGATATTAGAGGATATTTACCTCTAATTATAATAACTGTTGTTTATAAAACATACCTAGATAATTCCCATAGCAGAGGAAAAGTGCTGTGTCTTCTGCTTTGATAGACAAAATCAGTTCAAGACAGCTTTGTGACTCATTGACGAAGGGAGGAGAGTTCTTTTTGCCTTAGGGATTAGATTTTATTTTAGGTTGAGTTGTTTGTCTCAGTACAGATATGAGAGAGTTCCTCCCCTACATGTCAAGTATCTTATTCTGTCTTCCCTGAGATTTAACTCAATGCCTGTAAATTACCCAGGTGTGTACTTTTGCAGCTTTTGCTACTTGGGTCATGTTAATTACATAGTGTTTATATTTCTCCTTCTATATTTATCTTCTTGAATGTAAGAATTTGTGAACTTTTCCTTTAGACATTTGAGCTATGTTTTTGTGTTTGTTGGTTTGTTTCAGTTAAAAATCCATTTTTTAATATAGAAGAGACTGATAATGTGTTTTCTTCTATGGAGGGAAATTGGGAAACTGTAGGACATAGGAAAGAAGTTGTACTTCCACTGCACCACTGGACCTTCGAAACCCACTTACATTTTCCCCCAAAATTTTAAACTTAATTTTATGGCATGGGATAAACATTCACAAAAGTTTTGTTTTATGGGTTTTATTCCTTTTAAAGTTGAGATGACAAAATTTTAAAAGTTGACCATGAATGTTCCATTGAAGGCATAATAATAAATTTACAGTCTTCCTTTAAATGATCCACTTAAACTTGATTCACTGATTTACCATAAACTTTATAAGGTGTATTGTTGGGGCGCCTGGGTGGCTCAGTTGGTTAAGCATCTGACTTTTGGTTTTGGCACAGGTCATGATCTCTTTTTTTTTTTTTTTTTTAAAGATTTTATTTATTTATTCCTGAGAGACAGAGAGAGAGAGAGAGGCAGAGACATAGACAGAGGAGAAGCAGGCTCCATGCAGGAAGCCTGACGTGGGACTCGATCCCGGGACTCCAGGATCACACCCTGGGCCGAAGGCAGGCATCAAACCGCTGAGCCACCCAGGGATCCCCAGGTCATGATCTCAAGGTTGTGAGATCCAGCCCTGAGCCCGGTTCCACACTCTGTGTAGAGTCTGTTTGAGATTTTCTCTTTCCCTCTCTCTTTGCCCCTTCTGCCACTTGTGTGCACACACGCATGCTCACTCTCTCTCTCTCTCAAATAAATAAATACACCTTTAAAAGGTGAATTGTTTCTGTAGATATGATGGCTTAATTCTTCCAATATTGGTTCAAAATCAGTGCTACAAACTGGACTGTATTCTTAATTTCTTTGCTAATAACCTCAGTTTTATTTAATTCCTCAACACTGAGAGTATTGGTGTCTACTATTTTATCTTTGAGAAGTGCTCTCTTCTTGAATTTCTTCTTGTGTATGATAACTAACTCCAGGATCACTCAGACTATGTCCTTGATATTGGTGAGTCTGCAGCTCCATCAGCATGGCCCTCTTTACAGATCTATAATAGGCAGCTGCAATCTTTGTTGCTTCCTGGACACATAGAACATACATTCCATCTGCTCTTAGCCCAGGAATAAAATTGTCTCTCTTGTAGTAATCAGTGCTGGCTGCTGCTCTCTCAGCAGATGCTCCCATTTCATAGCAGTTATTCTCACAGATGAAAATAAATGGTGATTTCCACAAAACTGCCATATTGTAATTTTCAAATATAAAGTTGGGCAGAACTCCTCTTTTCCGTTGTATTTATAGGCCAAACCAATACCAGCACCCAGGGGAACTAGAGCTCTGACAATGCCATTGCCCCAGTACAGTTTTTGGTGTACATATGCATTGATCCTTCCTTTTCTTTAGTATAACCTTCTCTTTGTCTTGTAAACTCTGCAAATTTCTGGGACAGAAGGTCCACAAGTAAAGCTAAAGCAGTGAGCCCAGTAGGCCTAGATGAGATAGATGATCCATATTTATCCAATCTCAAGTTCCCCACTACCTTCCTGACATTTCACAAGTGACAAAAAAACAGGAATAATGTTGTTAATGCTCTTGGCAAACAGTGTGTATTATTTTGTACTATTTGAGTCCCTCTTCCCTGCTGAGCACTGTTGTGATACGAGGGCCCTCTTATAACTTATGAAGGTCATATTTCTTGATTTCAAATGTAGCATCATTTATAAAGTTACAGGATATGCCAATAGCAAGCACTCTGCTAGCTGTGACAGGCAGGAAATGGTGAGTATTGTCCCCTTAGAGTGCATCTTAGAGCATCTTCTTGAGTTCAGGCCATGATGGTAGCTGCAGTGGTGGTGATGATGTCCTTCTCTACACTGGGCCATAGGCCCACAAATATTTTTTTAAGGGTGTATAATATTCATGAATGGGTTGTAATTTTTTAAATCATTCTTCTGTTGAATAGTTACATAGTTTCTGTTTTTTTGAAACAAGCAGTCCATTCTTTCTAGAAAAATATACGTAGCAAATAAATATTCATTCTTGCCTAGTGATCACAGAAATAAAGGTTTTATATATTGGTTATAGTAGGTTAGCAAAATTCATAGTGCTAGGAAGATTGTGGTAGTGATATTGATTTCTTTATATGTTGACCTAGTTCATGTGCAAAGCAATGTGGCCTGTCCAGATCTTTGGAATAGTAAGATTCTGAGGTAACTTTTATTTTAGCTTCCTTGAATATAATTAAAAGTTTTTAATAGTAAATTACTAAGGGAGGGAATGAATCAAAAGATAAGAAAACAGCTGCAAATTTTCCCCATGTGCTGAAGTAGAGTCTGGTTGTGCTTTCCACTCTGTGTTTGTGACTCATCCAAACTCCTGAGACACTAACCCAATGCAGCTTTTTTTCTTTCTGGCCCAGAGAGCGCATGTTTGCTCTGCTATAGTGTGAATCCTGCTTTTACAGCTTTGGGTAAATCCTGGATCCAGGTGTTCTTTAATCCAGTGATTCACACCTTGGGAGTCTACCCCGTTCCAAGAAAAAATGCTATTAACTTTCCCATTTGGAGTAAATCTGTCTCATTCTTTCTACATTTTGCTGATTTTGCTTTAGGCACTCATATGAAAATATGCTTCCTGTTGATTTTTTTTTTTTAAGTTCCTTGTGGAGTTCTTCTGTATGGATGGAACCAAACACTTGTGTCACTACCAGTTAGTACATTGCAGTACAGTTATCCAACAATAAGTGCTTTTTTAGTCTGATGAATTGTCTGCCTAAAAGTGATAAAATCAAGAAATGGAAATTGATCCTTGTTCTATTTATTTTCCTCCTGTGTCTTTTATCTTTTATCTTCCAACATCAAAAATTCTATTTCTGATAAGTTTTTATTGCACTGATAATATATTTCCCTAATTACTAACATTATAGGTTTCTACATCATCTGTACTTATAAATACTTTTCCTTGATGTATAAGGCTGTAAGATTTTTATATTGTTAGTTGAGCTTATGTGAAGTCATAGGTAATATGTAATAATCAAGAAGTTAGGAATGATAAAAAGCAAAATTCTTATTTTATTATGCTTGTCAGTGATTTTGGTTTATTAAGAAATATATTGCCAGTTTTCTGTATATAGAGCAACAAATATTTTTCTACTAAAACTGGAAATGATCTCTTCCTGTAAGGTAGTGATATAACTGTGTTTAGTCTCTTTAGGTGTTTCCACTCAAATTGGCTTGACTACTTAAGGATCTCAGGAAGAGAGGGCCCTTTAGATTCTATAATTTTTGAAAAATTAATGGAACAGAATCGGAAAGTTCAGATTGTTACTTTATTTGACTTTTCTTGATCTCTGATTTCTGCCAGCTTATTCGGGTCACTTACAGCATCTCTTTTTACGCTGGGAGATGTATTAATTAGCACTTGGCTATTTTTCTGGCCTGTTGAATGTTTCTTTCCCTGATTTTTCTTATGCTTTTCCGACCTGATATTCCTTCAAGCATTTTCTTCACTAATTTATCCTTAAATGCTAGTATTCCTAAAAGTTCAGTCATTGTTTTCTGTGTAATTATTACTTTTGGATCATCTCACAATAATTTTAATAACCATTCAAATGCTGATGTCTTTCATATGTCTTGAGCCCAAAGGTCCAAGTTTTCTATCCTCTGCCTGCTTACATTTACTCACTTGGATGTTGAATAGAGATTCCAAAAGCAATATTCCCCAAACTGAAATGAATCATTCGCACCCCCCACCAGTATTTCGAAATATAGATAATGGCATTAAAAAAAAAAAAAAAAAAAAGATAATGGCATTATCATCTGCCCAGTAACCCATTGCCTTCAACACTGAGTGCATAGATCCATCACTAAACCCCTTTCACTACTAATACTGCCCTAGTTTAGAACCTTGTTATTTATTTTTTAGTAGCCTCATAACTAGTCTCCCTCCCTTCAGTCTAGTACCCCTCAAGCCATTCCCTCCCCATGTGCAGTGTCAGTTTGATCTCAGTACTTTTTTGCCTTAACCCTGTAGTGGCAAGTCCCTGTACAATAAAGATTGTCCTGCTAGATGTCTTAAAAGGCTTGGCGACTGCTTACCTCTCAAGCTGCAGTTCTGTACTTCACATGCCAGACCCCTCCTCAGTTTCCCCTTACCCCCACCTCATATTATTTCTTACCTCTCTTTGCTCATTCTGTTTCAGTCCCCTCTCTACTCATCTTGACTCACTCCTACTGAGCCTTCATGACTCAGCATGGACAGCTCCTTTAGGAAACCACTTCTGAATCCTCAGAGTGCCCTTCTAAGTGCCCTTCCTTTCTACTGGGTTATTTTTGTAGTATATGAAATTGTGATTTTTCTCGTATTTAAAGAAAAAATTATCTTGGTCTTCACTTTCCCTTCTAGCTACTGTTCATTTTTTTTTAATAAAAATTTTTCTTGAGGTATAATTGATATACAACATACTAGTTTCAGGTATACAATAAAATGAGTCAGTATTTGTATATATTGGGAAATGATCACCACAATAAATCTAGTTAACATCCACTATACAGAGTTACAGAATTTTTTTCATGTGATGAGAAGTTTTAACTTTTAAGATCTACTCTTATAGCAACTTTAACAAGTGCAATTCAGTATTATTAACCAGTCACGGGAGCTATATATTTATTACATCCCTGTGGCAATTTATTTACTTTATAACCAACATTTTGTATCTTTTGCCATGCTTTACCCATTTCTCCTAACCCCCAACCCCTACTTCTAGCACCACCAGTCTGTTCTCTGTAGCTATGAACTTTTTTGTTTGTTTTTAGATCCCACATGTATGTGAGATCATATGGTATTGGCTTTCTCTCATTTATTTCACTCAGCGTAATGCCCTCAAGGGCAATCTATGTTGTTATCAATGGCAAGATTTCATTCTTCTAACAGCTGAATAAGGGTGTGTGTGTGTGTGTGTGTGTGTGTGTGTGTGTATAAACATAGGCCTATATATAATCACATTTCCTTCATCCCTTCATCCATCAATGGACACTTAGGTTGTCTCCATATCTTGGCTATTATAAATAATGCTGCAATGAATATGGGAGTACATATATCTTTTTGAGTTAGTGTTTTTGTTTTCCTCAGGTAAGTACTCAAAAGTGGAATTCTTAGATCATGTGGTCTATTTTTAGTTTTTTTGAGGAACCTCCATACCATTTTCCATAGTGGCTGCACCAGTTTACATTCCCACCAACAGTGTACGGGGATCTGTTTTCTTTACATCTCTACATCCTTGCCAATTCTTTATTTCTTGTCTTTTTGATAATAGCCATTCCAACAGGTGTGAGGTGATACCTCACTGTGGTTTTGATTTATATTTCCCTGATGATTAGTGATGTTGAGCATCTTCTCATGTACCTGTTAGACATCTGTATGTCATCTTTGGGAAAATGTCTATTGATACCCATTTTTAGTTTGTTTCTTTTTCTTTTCTTGTGTTGGATCAGTTTTTTATATATTTTGGATATTTACCCCTTATTAGATAAATGATTTGCAAATATTTTCTCTCATTCAGTAGGTTGCCTTTTTCATTGATGGTTTTCTTGGCTATGACTGCTCATTTCTTTGCTTCCATATAGAGCAAAACTCTTTTTTTTTTTAAGTTTTCATTCATTTGAGAGAGAAAGAATAAAGAGAGCACATGAGCAGAGGGGAGAGGCAAGGGCAGAGGGAGAGGGAGAAGACTCCCCACCAATGAGGGAGCCTGATGTGGGGCTTAATCTCAGGACCCAGAGATTATGATCTGAACTGAAGGCAACCAGCTGAAGGTTAACCATTTGAGACACCCAGGTGCCCCTAGAGCAAAACTTCTTAAAAGATTTGTCTATATGTATGGTTTTTTATTCCTCTTATTCATTTTCTCTTGAATCATTCTGGTCTGTTGTTTTTGTTTTTGTTTTTTGTTTTTTAAGAGTGGGAAAGAGAAGCAGAGAGAGGTGGTGGGAGGGGCTCGAGAGAAGGGGAGAAAGAATCTTCAGGCTCCACACCCAGCACAGAGCCCAGTGTGGGGCTCGATCTCACAACCTTGAGATCATGACCTAAGCCAAAATCAAGAGTCAAATGCCTAACCTACTGAGCCACCAAGGTGCCCCTTTCTGGTCAAGCTTTCATTCACTTTCATTCAAGAACTATTCATATAGTTCTTGTCAAGGTCATCAGTGGCTTTCAGGTTGCTTTTCCAGTGGTCAGTTTTTGTTTATTATCTTACTTGAGTTTTCAGCATTATTTGATGTAGTTAATTTCTCCCACATTCTTGGAAAACATCATTCTCATAGCTTTTGGGACACAGCACTTTCCCTTGGTTCTTCTCATACTTTACTGTCCATCTCTTAAATTTCTTTTGCTTGGTCTTTTTCTCCCTGACTGTAAGTTTTGGACTGCTTAAAAGCTCTATTCTTGGTCTTGTCTGTCTTCTTGCTGTTTTGGTGATTTCATCCTGTCTCTTTAAACTCTTTGAGTTTGCTGATGACAGCCAAATTTTTATCTCAAGCCCAGACTTCTTTCCTGAACTGTAAGCTCATATCCAACTGCTTTTTTACATTTCCACCTGATGTCTAATAGATACCTCAAATTTAGTATGTCCAAAGCCAAACTCCTAGCCCCTTCTTCAATCTCAATTTAAAAAAAAAAACAACAAACAAAAAAACAGGGAAACAAACAGAAGAAACAAAATCTCCCACCTTCAGCCCTTCTAGCTCACATAGAGGCAGCTACTTGCTTCTAAATTGCTTGGGTTAAAAACTTTGGTATTGCTCTTGACCCCTTCCTTTCAGATTGTACACTCAATCTGTCAGGAAATCTTGTACTATACAAATTACATTTCCTGTATGTGCTGTGTTGTGTAAAAGGTTAATTTGCTTTTTCAGTTTTATAACACTTTTATATTAAGGGCAGAAATCCCGAAGACCAAAGTTTTACCAAGTCTCTTAGTTTGAATTACCTCAGATAAAGAATTCTGGTGGTGGGATGCCTGGGTGGCTCAGCAGTTGAGCATTTGCCTTTGGCTCAGGGCATGATTCCGGGGTCCTGGGATCAAGTCCCGAGATCGAGTCCCACATTGGGCTCCCTGCATGGAGCCTGCCTCTCCCTCTGCCTATGTCTCTGCCTCTCTCTCTCTCTCTCTCTCTCTGTGTCTCTCATGAATAGATAAATAAAAATATGAAAAAAAAGAAAGAATTCTGGTGGGCTGCTGAAACTATTCCATTCAGAATTGAATCCTGTAATCCGAAGGAACAAAAAGGAAATGAGCTGCAAAAAACTCTTCAGTTCAAAAGTCAGTGATTTTACCTCTGAAGTCTGTTTTTCATGTGTGGAAGATGACTAGTTTACTAATCCTTTTGAATTTATTGAACTTCTTTCCTCTTTAATCTCCCTTGATTGTTTACCTCTTTTCTTTCTAGCAGATTCTGTTTTTGTGTGTTTTTCTCTCGTGTAGTTAAGTGTGTATCCCTATTTTTTTTTCTTCCTTTCATCTTCCTTTCACTCTCTTCCACTAAATGACTATAGTGGAATTGAAAATTTACTAGGCTTATTTATTTATTTTAAAAAGATTTTATTTGTTTGTTTGACAGAGAGAAAGAGAACACAAACAGGAGGAGTGGGAGAGGAAGAAGCAAGAGCAGGGGAGACTGATTCCCTGCTCAGCGGGGAACCTGATGCTATGCTTCATCCCAGGACTCTGGGATCATGTCCTGAGCAGACACTTAACCCACTGAGCCACCAGGCACCCCTGCTAGGCTTATTTAATAAAATTTTATATCTTTCTTAATGTTAAAATATATTTAGGATTTCTTTTTGTGGATATAAGGACTATGAACATTTTATATGTATTCTTTTAGATCTTTGTTTTCTAATGGTGCATTAGCATTTGAATCTACCTATATAGTATATATCATTCTTATTGTAAACATATGTATCATTTTTGTAAAAAGGGATCACTGTATATGATATATTTTAAGTACCAATATCTATCATTATTTTTTGATGATTGTGATATCATGATTGTGATGTCTGATATTTCATCAGATCAGCATAATGTAGTTTGGTTTAGACATTAGCTGTTTCCAGTTTTTAACTTCTCTTCACCTTGCATAGTGAACATGCTTATGCATTTGCCATTGTACGTGTGTGTGAATTTTTCAGTGTTTTTATAGATTAGATTTTTTTTTAAGATTTTATTTATTTATTTGTGAGAGACACACAGAGAGGGGCAGAGACACAGGCAGAGGGAGAAGCAGGCTTCATGCAGGGAGCCCAATGGTGGGACTTGATCCCGGAACTCTGGGGTCACACCCTGAGCTGAAGGCAGACGCCCAACTGCTGAGCCACCCAGGCATCCCATAGGTTAAGTTTCTGAATGTAGAGTTTCTCAAAGAACATAAGCATTAAAAGTCTTCATAGGTATTGCTGAATCATTTTCCAAAGAGATAGTAACAGTTTATATTCTCATGCCCAGTATATGAGACTGCTATTTCTCCACATTCTTGCCAGAGCCAAGTATAACACTAGTTTTAATTTTTGCCACACTGATACTGAGCACTCTGTTAATTGCCCATCTCTCTGGGCTTCTAGGTCTTTGAGAGTTTTGGAGTTAGATGCTTATTTACCCCTTCCCATACATGTGTCTCTTTTTATTTTTTTATTTAATTTTTATTTTTATTTATTTATTTTTTACATTTAATTTTTAAAAGAGATTTTTATTTACTTGAGAGGGAGAAAGCAAGGTCAGGGGTGGGGAAGGGAGGAAACAGGGAGGGGGCAGCTGGAGAGGGAGAATTCTAAGCAGGCTCCCTGGTGAGTGCAGAGTCTGATGTGGGGCTCAATCCCACGGCCCTGAGATCTTGACCAGATCGTGACCTGAGCCAAAATCAAGTCAGATGCTCAACTGACTAAGCCACCCAGATGTCCCCACCTCTTTTATTTTATTTTATTTATTTATTTATTTTTTTCCCCACCTCTTTTAAACAGAAAATTCAAATAGTACAGGAGGGTGTAATGGGAAGATCTCTGTCTCTGCTCTGATAGTTTAAAGGTTGGCCAAGTAGATTTTGAGTTTTGAATTCAGTGAGTTACAGCCTTCTGTTTGCATTATTCTATAACTTGACTGGGTTTCCAGCCCTGTCACTCAGGGCCAGGAATATAGTAGAGCTTGTATTTAGAAATGGAATTATGATATCTGCTAAATATCTTGTGGCTTAATTTATTCATAAGTTGGTTCACAATGTTAATTGAACTCTAGATTGCTAATCTATGTAACATTTTCTAAGTGTATTTATGTATTACCTGAGAGTAGTGATTTCCTTTTGATTTAACTTTCATTAGGGAATTCTCTGATCCACATTGTCATACGTGTTTTGTATTTTTCATAGAATGTTTTTAGTTTGTGCTGTGAAACAAAGGTTTAACTGCTTTCCTTCTGTGTACAGGTTGTGGTTATTTATGGTAATATTCACGTGTAATGGGGCAATGACATTCTATTTTTAACACCTGTATGTGTTAGAGTTCAGCTGTTACTGATCTATTTATATCTCTATCAGCTGTTTACTGTTTAATTAATTGGCAAAGGACTTTATCTTTAAGAACTTTAACCAATAAAGACTTGCATCAGTTCCTTTGAAGGAATTAAAAATGACTACATATTTATGCATTTCTTGTGGATTTAATAGTAATAGCTGCCATTTGTTTATTTGTTATAGCTTAAATATGATTTAATGTGGTATATTAATCTATAATTATCAGAGCTGATCTGGCTGGTTGATAATGTTATATGTATGTGTGTGTCTGTATATATGTTTTTTTGTTTTTTTTTGCTGCCATTTGTTTAGTGTGTACAAATACTGTGCTTAGTGTTTTACATGCTTGGCATAATTTAACCCTTACAGCAAACACTGAGCTAGATACTGATATTATCCTCAATTTATAAAAAGGGGTTTTTTATAATTACCTTTTTATAACTAAAGGATGGCTCACAAAGGTTAAGTAACACTAAGTAATACTCAAGATCATACAGTATGTTAGAAGGTGATAATGGTGGAATTCAAATCTTTATGTTCTGTTTTATGTAACATATTATTCCTTGGATGTAATACAGTTTGGCCTATCCTATGTTAAATCAAAACTTTTTAGCTTCCATTGTAGCATATGAGTTATTTAGTGTATTTGTTCTACATTTAAGAAAATCATTTATGACTTGTGCCTATGGGACCTTTATGACAGGCAGTGAATGTTATAGATTAGAGAAGATAGGATAATAGTGCTATTCCAAATGTGATTTGGACATCAAGGTGAGAGTTAGTTGCTTAACTTAGAATAAAACCTTGAGTCTCTGATTTCTGTGTTTATTTAGTGAGAAATGTTATCTGAGAGAAATCTTATTTTAAGTGTTTAAACTGGGCTTCGGCAAGAAAAGGAGGCTTTTAACATGTGAAGAGTGTGGGTGGATGGAAGCAAGGGCTCTTCGGGTCCAAGAACAGCATAAGCAAACACACAGAGGCTTGGGGCTTGTATGGCAAATTGCTAGTAGTTAAGCAAGGCTAAAATGGATATATATATATTTTTTTCTTACTAAGTGGGCTGCTTGAACTCACTACTCTTAGATCAAAAATTTTGCATGCTCTACCAATTGAGCTAGCCAGGCGCTCCTGGAATGCATGATACCTTTTAGGAAGAGTGGAAGATCAGACTAGATAGGGTGATTGATTGGTGTCATTTTGAAAGTTGTCACAGCTCTTGGATTTGATTTTGAAGACAATAGAGGATCAACAGCTCTTTTAGAAAGGGAAACAAAGTGATCAGGTTGTGTTTTAGGAAATAATTCTAGCATCAGTGTGAAGGATGTGGACCCATCTTGGCAATAGTTATGCGCCTAGATTAGAAAGATGGTAATGAGGGACGCCTGGCTGGCTCAGCAGTTGAGCATCTGTATCTGTCTTTGGCTCAGGGCGTGATCTCATGGTCCCAGGATTGAGTCCCACATCGGGCTCCCTGTGTGGAGCCTGCTTCTCCCTCTGCCTGTGTCTCTGCCTTTCTCTCTCTCTCTCTCTCTCTCTCATGAATAAATAAATAAAATCTTAGAAAAAAAAAAAGATGGTAATGAGAAGGGAAAGGCAGATTGTTCTGAATCACAATTTGTAGGAATTGGTGACATACTAGATGTCTTATGGGGTTATTGGTATTGTTTATTAGCAGTAATAGTATTTGTTATTGCTACTGTTTTGTATTTGCTCTAAGTGGCTTCTCATAGTCACATTTATTCTATTACTGGTAGGCTGATGGTTGAATTCTTGTCCAGAGGTGCTCAGGAATTGATGGGTAAATGATGGAATGAGTTTGGGTTGTAAATATTACACTCATGAAATATTTATTTATTTATTTATTTATTTTTTTTTTATGAAATATTTATTTAAAATACAATTTGGTATTAGGGTACCTGGATGGCAGTCATTTGAGCTTTCGAGTCTTGGTTTTGGCTCAGGTCTTGATCTCACAGTCATGAGATTGAGTCCTGCATTGAGCCCCACATTAAGCCCTGTGTTGGCTTCTGTGCTTAGTTCAGTCTCAGAGATTCTCTCCTCCTCTCTCTGCTCCCCCAGCTTGCTTGCGTTCTCTCTCTCTAAAACAAATAAATGTTTAAAAAATACTATTTGGTATTTGTTCAGCAGGCATTTGTTAATGTCTAGGACTATCACTGAGAAAAAGGGATATCACTCATCCTCATCTTCACAGAATTTGCCATGGTGATGAGGAGTCTAATACGACTTGTTTGCTGTTCTTTCTGTATAATCCTTGCATATGATTTAACTCCTGATCCTATCTGATCATGTGCAGTACTGCTTATATCACAGTGTTCTGAAGTTTATTTTTATCTTTTTAAAAGGTTTTATTTATTCATGAGAGACTCAGAGAGAGAGGCAGAGACACAGGCAGAGGGAGAAGCAGGCTCTCTGTGGGGAGCTCTGTGAAAACTTGATCCCAGGACCCTGGGATCATGACCTGAGCCAAAGGCAGATGCTCAACCACTGAACCACCCGGGTGCCCTGTTCTGAAGTTTAGATGAGGTAATGTATGTAAAGTACCTAAGTATAGTCCCTGGCATAAGCAAATGGTTGTTCTCTTTAGTTACCCATGGACACAAAAGCTAGGAAACACAGTTTATTAGGATTGTTAAGTAGATGGCAATAGATAGCAAATGCATTTTTTGAAAGAAATTTTAAAAGTTTACCTTTCATGATGATTTGGTATAAACCCTAGTTATTGTTTTATTTTCTCTGTTGTGAATATAGATAGGTCACTTGGCTTGTGTGTCAGCCTTGATTTGCTGATGTATAAAATGATCAAAAGCACTCTTACATCACAGGATGGTTGGGAGAAATATTAGAGATACTGGGTTTGAAATTGCCAGACAAACGTAAGTACTTAGCCGAATGGTTGAGGTCAAAGAGTTTAAAATGTATATCTTCCCCAGTTACTAGCTTGGGAGATCCTTTGGCGAGTTACTTAACCTCTTTTAGTCCTAATTTGTATGTTGTATAGCAATTAATGAAGCATATATCTTTATAAGATTGTTGTAAAGATTAAGCGAAAGAATGCATGGGAAGTAGTTTATGCAAGCACATGGTAAGCACTCAAAAACTTGTGGTTATTATATATTATGTGGTATCCTTTTGACACTGTTAAACAGTGAACTCTTTGGCTTTGTAGTTGAAATTTCTCTATAGCTGAATTCTGAATGGTAAGCATGTTACCTTCTGTGGTGTTGAAAGAAATTAACGATCCTTTTCAAAGTAAACTTCACTTTGGCCCTAAAAGTTTCCTAAGTAAACTTCACTTTGGCCCTAAAAGTTTCCTAGGGAAATAATTTTAAGCCTTGTGTTTAAGTCATAAATGGAGGTGGAATTTAAATGTGATACTAAATTTCAGTTCAAAAAAAAAAAAAAAAAGAATAATTCTTAACTGGGGCATTACCTACCCATCCTCAGGAGCATTATGTCGTGAAGGATATTGGGAGTAGACTGAGTTTGAACATCTGAGTCATGTGACAGCAGACAAATAAGCGCCTCTGCATTATACTCAACCCTGTAAGGGGTTTCTTCAGCCTCCATATTGTTTCCCATCTTAGTCAAAATGATTGTTCCATAAGTTGCATTGTTATTATTTTTATTTATTCATTTAATCCTCAGTTAGTGACTTTGTTTCATTTTCTCTTTCAAAGTAGGATTATTATAATTTTTAAAGAACTCAGCTCTGAATGTGTGAATTATCAAAACCTTGAAGAGATAAATCTCCAGAAGAATTAATTATGACTAAAAATGAAGAGACATGATTAAAGACCGTGGTACTCTAAACATTATAATTATAAGCTGGGCATCTGCTCAGTTGAAAGAGCATGTGACTCTTGATCTTGGTGTTGTTTTTTGAACCCCATGTAGGGTGTAGAGATTACTTAAAAATAAAATCCTAAAAAAAATTTATATGCCAGCCTGAGTGGTTGGGCCTAAAGGATGGAAAAGACCATCATGGCTATTTTCATTACCTTATTAAGCATTTAAAAAAGCTATGAATGTTCTTTTTGGGGGTAGATGTGCTATTTTATCTCTTAACATTTCCATTGAATTTGTTTGCCAAATAAAGTGTTTTATGTGTGGGCAGTTTTTTTTTTTTTTTCTAAGTAAGATCTACATTCCTATATTTTGCCAATTTTGCCAGTCTTTAATGGAAACTTTTTTTTTAGTTTCTTACTCTTCCCCACCTCTTAGTACTATATAAGTTAATGTCAACTGTCCTTAGACTGAGCCTATTGTGTGCATTATTAAATAATATAAAGCTACATCCTTTAAACCGAGTGACCTTGTTCAGTGTTTTCCACAAATGTGATCCCAATGATTTATTTTGTGGCAAATGAGGCTGTTATTCTATGACCCTTTTTCTTTCTCTTTCTTTTTGGTGAGCTGGCTCCATAAGAAGAAATTACTGTACAATGAATGTGCCTGGAATGTCACTTGGAGATGAAAAAAAAAATCATGTCAAATTCATAACATTTATAAGACCTTTGGGTGGACAAGCTATTCTTGTTTCACATGTGAGATTTCATTTTGGTGGAGAACATTTTACCACTTTTCTGTGTATTTTCCTATAGCATATGATAAAACTATATTTCCACCTTTGGTGGCACAACTTAAAAATTTCAGCCTCTGAAACATGTGGTTCTTAGCTAGTCAGGAAGCCAAGAAGGTTATACAAATAAGAATATATATAAAATACATAAACAAATTCATATATAATATGCATGATGTATTCTAAGAAATAACTAAATCGTTGGTGGCAAAAAATATGTAAGTCATGGATCTCCCTATTTCTAGTTACTCCCACTGCAAATCATCCTACACACAGCTGCTAGATTATCAGAGCTGTTAGAATAATCTCCCTAAAACAATATTTGCATCAAATCATTTAGTAGTGGCTTCTGTCAAGAAATCTCAACTCCTTAATACAGTGTGGAAGGCCTTCTCTTACAACTTCACTTTATCTTGCATTTTTCCACTTCTTCCTTTGTTTGATTTTTGTTACTTCTGGGGCTGAGCATTAACTATATATATAAATGTACTGCAATACCTGTTCCTTCTCCACCTCCCTCTTCTCCTTGCCTTTCATTCAGATCACCGTGCTCACTTGTAAGTGCCTTCTTAGCAACTAACTGTGCCTAACTATTCTTTTCAGCAGCCTCTCAGGATTTTGGTATTTAATTCATGCTCTCTGGACTTATTCTCAGTGTAGAGGTGTTCTGCAATTTGATTTTATTGATGCGCAATCTCTCCAGGACAGGTGCCATGTAAATGATTTGCCTTAATGGTAGGTAGAATTAGAGATGGAAAAAAAAAAAAAAAGAATTAGAGTTGAAATAGATTCTTACTATTTTGATTGCTTCAGGAAAACTTCATAAACAAGGTGAGATTTCATAAATTTGTACCCAAAGACCAGAGAGTGTTTAAAGTGGAGGAGGAAGATAGTATGGAGGTTTTAAAGGAATAAGAATGTCGAATCTGCAATAGCTAGGAGACCATGGCAAGCTACTTAATATATCTGACCTTAGTTTCTTAATCAATAAAATGGAGATGGGGGATACCTGGGTGGCTCAGAGGTTTAGCGCCTGCCTTTGGCCCAGGGCCCAGGGCATGATCCTGGAGTCCCAGGATCGAGTCCCATGTCAGGCTCCCTGCATGGAGCCCGCTTCTCCCTCTGCCTGTGTCTCTGCCTCTCTCTCTCTATGTCTATCATGAATAAATAAATAAAATCTTTATATAAGATAGATAGATAGATAGATAGATAGATAGATAGATAGATAGATAGAATGGAGATGGTAATATCTATTTGGTAGGATTGTTGTGACAATCAGGAGTACCTGGACATAGCAGGCAGTCAATAAATGGTAGCTATTATCATAGATTAGGGACTTGTTTGACTTGGCTCTAGAAAAGATTTTTAGATTGAAATAGATGGGGGTGACATCATAAAAGATGGCAGAAAAGGAAGCTCCAAAAATCGATTCCTTCACCAAGACAACTATTAAGCTGGCATGAACTCTCCAAAGCAATTATTTTGGAATTCTTCAACCTAGTTAAGCACTTGCAGCATCCAGTGGAGTGCTTAATATTGAAAGAGGCTGGTAAATTTCTGAGAATTTTGGTGCTTTGCACCAAATGGTGACTACCATTTTCTATCCCCCAGCCTTGTGACAAGCAGCTGGTGGTATGGTGGCCCATGATTCCTGATGTGACTTGCTTGTGCTTAAAAAATTGTGGTTGTATGTTTTGACTGCTGCTTTTGATTGCTAAGAGACTGACCATTGTTTTAAAACCCACAGGCTAGAGAGGTTTCCTGGCATCTGCCAAGAGAATTTAAAGAGACAGAATAGGGACATGTGGGTGGCTCAGCGGTTTAGCCTCAGCCTTTGGCCCAGGGCGTGATCCCGGGATCAAATCCCACGTTGGGCTCCCTGCATGGAGCCTGCTTCTCCCTCTGCCTGTGTCTCTGCCTCTCTCTCTCTCCCTCTCTCTCTCTGTCTCTCATGAATAAATAAATACAATCTTAAAATAAATAAAGAGACAGAATATCCCTGTCCTCTTTTTCTGATTGCATCCTGGCATTTAGGGAAATCTGTGTCAGGACTCTGGCTGAACAGAATGGAGACTTCCATGACAGCACAAAACAAGGAATATAGTCTTTGCAAAAAAAAAAAAAAAAAAAAAAAAAATTGGAAAAGTCACTAAACAAATAACTGTATCCTTCAAATAATAATAGCAATCTCTAGAAAGAGAAGAGAACCTAATTTCTAGAACTACCACATTACAATATTTGGGATGTCTGATTTTCAACAAAAATTACAAAACATTCAAAGAAACAGAAATTAAAAAAAAAAAAAAAAGAAAGAAACAGAAATTATGGCCCATTCACAGGAGAAAAAATATCCCAGCTCAGACAGTGGACTTATTAGACGAAGACTTTGACTATTTTAAATATGCTCAAAATGCTGAAGGAAGACATGAACAAAGAACTAAAGAAAATCAGGGAAATAATTTGTAAACAAGTGGTGAATATCAATAGAGAGAAATAGAAAGTACAATGGCTGGAATAAAAATCAGTGAAAGGTTTGGTGGCATATTTGAGCAGGCAAAAGAAAGAATCAAGAAACTTGAAGATAGGGCCATTGAAATACCCTGAGAACCAGAAAGAAAAAGATGAAGGAAAATAACAGAACCTAAGGGACATCAGCATCAAGTGTACCAACATGCACATTATGGAAATACCAGAAGTCTAATAGAGGGGGAAAGAATGGAACAGGAAAAAAAAATTTTTTTTAAGATTTTATTTATTTATTCATAGAGACACACACAGAGAGAGAGGCAGAGACACAGGCAGAGGGAGAAGCAGGCTCTATGCAGCGAGCCTGATGTGGGACTCGATCCCGGGTCTCCAGGATCACACCCCAGGCTGCAGGCGGCGCTAAACCGCTGCGCCACTGGGGCTGCCCCAGAAAAAAAATTTTTAAGAAATAATGGGTGAAAAGAATGTAATGGTTTTAGCTCTTATATTTAAGTCTTTGATCCATTTTGAGTTGTTTTGTATATGGGATAAAGTAACTTTATTTATTTATTTTGCATGTGGTTATCCAGTTGTCCCGGGTCCATTCATTGAAGGGCTCTTCTTAAACCATTTGATGGTCTTGGCACATGTTGAAATTCAGTTGGATGTAGATGTACAGTTTTATTTTTATTTCTGGAATCTTTTTTAGAAAAATATTTATTTATTTATTTATTTATTTATTTATTTATTTATTTATTTATTTATTTATTTATTTATTTATGAGAGACACACAGAGGTGGAGACATAGGCAGAGGCAGAAGCAGGCTCCATGCAGGGAGCCCAATGTGGGACTTGATCCTGGGACTCCAGAATCACGTCTTTGGCCTAAGGCAGATGTTTAACTGCTGAGTCACCCAGGTGTCCCTATTTCTGGAATCTTAATTTTACTTTTACTAAGTTATGTCTGTTCTTATGCCTGTACCACACGGTTTAGATTACTGTAGTTTTGTAGTAAGTTTTGAATTCAGAAAGTGAATCTTCCAACTTTGTTCTTTTTCAAGATTGTTTTGCCTATTCAGGGTTCCTTGTGATTCTATACAAATTTGAGGATTGACTTTCCCATTTCTGCAAAAAAGGCTGTTTGAATTTTGATAGGGGCTGCATTAAATCTGTAGATCACTTTGGTTAATATTGACACCTTAACAATATTAATTAAGTCTTTAAATCCATGAATATGGATTAGGATGCTTTTCTATTTCCTTAATATTTTATAGTTTTCAATGTATATGTCTTTTACCCTTTTGGTTAAATTTATTCCTAGGTGCTTTATTTAGGTGCTTTTTAAAATGGAATTGCTTTGTTAATTTCCTTCTTGGAATTTTCATTGCTGATGTGTAAAAATACAACTGGTTCTTGTGTGTTTATTTTGTAAGCTACAGCACGGCCGAATTTGCTTCTTAGCTTTTTTTTTTTTTTTTTTTTTTAAGATTTTATTTATTTATTCATGAGAGACACAGAGAGTCAGAGAGAGGCAGAGGGAGAAGCAGGCTCCATGTAGGGAGCCTGATGTGGGACTCAATCCCAGGACTCCAGGATCACACCCTGAGCCAAAGGCAGATGCTCAACTGCTGAGCCACCCAGGCGTCCCTCTCTTAGCTTTCTTGTGGGTTCTTTGGGATTTTCTATGTATAGAATCATGTCATCTGTGAATAGGCATAGTTTACTTCTTCCTTTCCATTTGGGATACCTTCCCCCCCCCCCCCCCTTTTTCTTGTGTCTGGCTAGAACTTCCAGTAAGCATTGCATATCAATAGTGAAAGCAAGCTTCCTTTTTCATGTTCCTGATATTAGGAAGAAAGCTTTCACACTTTCACCATTGAGTATGAGGTTAGCTGTGACGTTTCCTTTATCATGTTGAAGAAGTTCCTTTCTAATCCTAGCTGAGTGTTTGTTTTTTTAATCATAAAATGGTGTATAGGTTTTTGTCATGTGCCTTTTCTGTATCAATTGACATGATGGTGTGGGGTTTTGTCTTTCTGTTATTGTGGCATGTTACATTGATTGACTTCTGTTGAACCACTTGGGATAAATTCCACCTTTTTCAGCCAGTCTCTGCTTTTCCAGCGTGGAGTGAATTGTAAGTTAGGCTGAACAGAGGTAAGGGCCTTGCGTCAGTCCTTTAGCCCCAGACAGGTTAGAACAGATAAGACAAGATAATTTGTGATTTAGATCTACTCTGCTCTCTCTGGAACCAGGTTCCAGGGTCCCACATGGGGAATGTAGGCTGATGTCTTCAGGACTTCTGTAACACTGGAGAAGGGGATAGGACAAAAGTAAGTAATGCCACAAAGATGTCCTACGATTTTAAAGTTGCTTTTTTCTTGATTCAGTATTCACTTTGTGGCTGTAAGACTGTTTTCCAGAGTTCTAATTCTAATAAAGTTGGTTCTGACAGTTTCTATATGTTTTTCAATGTTTCTGAAGGGGGATGAGAGCTGGAAGCTGCCTACTCTGCCATTTTTTGATGTCACTTCATTTCTTTTAGATTTTTAAAAATTTCCTTCTTTTTCACCTTTTATTTCTCCTAATGGATTATTTGTTATAGTTAGTCACTTGTGTCCTTCTAATTTTGTGTTCATTTTTGAACGATTCTTTTTCTTTTGTTTTGAGTTCTTTCCCTCTTCTGGAGTTTTGTAATTATGATTTTTGTTTCTTTCTCATGTCTGAATTATTTTCTTAATGTCTCTTAGCTTGTTTTGAAATAGCATGTTATAATTTTGATCTCAAGGTCTGCCCCTTCATTATCTGTAGGGATATTAGTCTAGTCTATTCTTTAGTCTCAATTTTCTTAAAATAACTGTATAGGATGGGACTTGGATATTTTTCTGTTGCTCATTTTTATGTGAAATTTGTTTTCCTGAACTTTTAGAAGGGCGTCATGGTTCAGGAGAACTTTTCTAATGTCACACAGCTCCCCCTCCTGTTGTTTTTGTAAAATAAATTCAAATACATGGTGGCTTCCTTCTCCTCCATTTTTATCTGGATCTTTTCTTTCTTTGTCTCTGTTGTCCCTACCTTGCTCAATTTTGCCTCCACATCCAGCAACTTCCCTCACTGTAGAGCCCTATCTTGAAATGCAATTTTTGGTGGTAGATTGATTTTAAGAATTCATATGACTCAGACTGCTCTAGCCTTTTACAGAACTTAACTCATGCTTACTTGTTATTGGACTGGGCTAAAGCTTTTCCATTTTCAACTTCTCTCAAATTGGCCATCACACTCTCCAGTGAATACCTAATGACTATCTTAGGGTTCTCCTCAAGTCCTTAAAAATGTACCATTGTTTCCTTTATACATCCTCCTGCTCAGGTGCAGGTTTCATATATTTCTGGTGGCTGTTGATGTTTTCCTCATTCACTTTTGAGGTTCATGTAGATACCTTGTCATCTGGTTTTGTTGTAAATACTATCCTTGGAATTTCAGTTTTGCTATTTTAGTCTATTTGATTTTAGGTGGTAATTCAGGTAGATTAAAAATCTGGACATAACATCTGCCATCTAGAATCCATAATCCATTCTGTGTTCACATCTTAAAACGTCCCATGTATGGGCTTAGAGTTTTTGCACTCTGAGCTATGGCATGTCTATTATATAGTGCTTTGTTCTGAAGTTTTAGTTGAAATGCTATTAATCTATCAGTTTTTGGATATTGCAAAACCTATCAATGTAAGAAAGGTTAGAAAGAAGCAGTTTATCATTATATTGGAAATGAAAGTATTTCTAGATTTTAGCAAAGTTGAAAGTGATGCAAAATGTATTTGTTTATGGAATGAACGGTAAGAATTTTCTGAAGGCCAAAGAGCAAATTATGTAACATGTGGAGTATAGTGCCTGGGTCATTGAAAGTAATCAAAATCACCAAGGGACAAGGAAAAGTAATGCGGCAGGGAGAATCTTTTGGTTCAAGGACAACCATCAATGTCTGATTTCTGGGAAAAACAAGGGGTTAATCAGAGGTAAAGTCTGAAAACAGTGTAAGTTGAACTTGGGCCCCTAAGCTACACAGGGTTTTATAAATTCAGGGCTACTTAAACACCTGCTTGAAGTGAATGCCTGGTGGCTAGTGCAAACACTAGAGCTGCTTGAGCATTTTTTATATTACTAGGAAATAAAGATAGTTAAAGCTTCAACAGGATTTGAAAAAAAATTTTAGAGTAGCCCAAACTGATGTCTTTTAAGGAAAAAAAAGAGACGCCTGATAGAAGAACATTTATTTATCATCATAGAGGAGAAAAATATTTCTGGTTGAAAAGTGACAAAGGACCAGCTAACATACCTACCTACAGGAAGTGCTTACAGGACTATAAGCACAGTCCCTTGCAAACAAATTACCTTCAGGAACCTAAACTGTACATAGAATAGTTTCTGTACAATTTAGACTGAATAATAGCAGATTATTTCATAGAAGATACAGAAGCATCACTTTTAATAACAGTCTTCAAAACACCCATGGACAGAAGGTTAAATCATATCAATGAAAATAGTTTTGTAGGGAAGTAGACTAATGTGGTCTAGCTATAAACAAGTGCAAAGGCTCAGGTACATGAGTGAGGTTAGTGTGGCTGAGAGAGATGAGGGTAGAAGGTAGTGGACGTTAATGAGTTTGGAGAGAAAACCAAGAGCAAGATCATGTAGGGCCTTATAGACTATAATGATAAGAACTTTAGGTTTCATTCTAAGGTATTTGGAAGCTATTAGCAGATTGAGACTAGAGAAAGGGTGGACAACTACTGTAAACGATACGTTCACACTAAATGGAGGCTGTGCTTCGGACAGCGATACAGATGTGTAAGAATGAAAAGAACCTGGGTTAATGTTGACTTTAAATTTTTTTAATTAAAAAATTTGTGATTGTAGAGTTATGCAAAAGCCATGTAAGAGGTTGAAACATATACACACCTTTTTGTTTTCCAAAGCTTGCTAACAGGTAGTGAACGTCATTTCATATATTCTTATTTCTGTTCTGTTCTTTTTAAGTTTAAATCAAAATGCTAGCCATAGACTACTAAATGACTTTGTAACACACTAATGGATCAGAACTCGAAGTTTGTAAAACACTATATATCAAGTATAAATCCTTTAGCTTGTTAAGACACACAGTACTACAAATGACCAAGCCAGAATCCAGATATTGCCACATTTCCCATGAATATGTTCATTAAAAAACAAAAACCAAATTCCCTTACATGGTGTAACAGTAGGTTCGAGGATAGAGGAAAAATTGTGAGGGTAAGTATTCCTACTTGAGTGTATTACTGTGCTTCTCTCCCGGTGTAAAATGGTAAGGCCTGTAAATTTCAAATGGACTTGTAAAATATCAACACAATTTTCATTATTAATGGTCTGTAATTAGGTATACAAACTGCTAGCCAAAGTGACAGTTGGTCTCTTTTGAATTACAGAGAATGTCATTTATAGACATCCTAGTGGCTTTTAAATTGCTCCCTAGGAATTAATGAGATGTCATTTTCATATTTTCTTCAAGTTGTATATTCTTTTGTTGTGTTTCATTTTTGAAAAGAGCTTGTGGGAGGAGTGAAGGATAAATGAAACATAAAGGTCAGTGTGAAGTAATGGAGAAAAAATGGACCTTTCTGTTCTATTATTTGAATCCCTGCTCCTATCTCTGTGTCCTTTGGAAGATACTTGCCTGTGCCTCATTTTTCTTAATTACAAATGGAAATAATATCTGTATCATAAATATAATGTTAAGATTAAATGAGGACCTGGTGGTATAACATATGTTTTAATAAATATTAGTGTTCTTCTTTCCTTTCTTCCTTAGGAAGGTATTCAGTGAAATATGTTGCTAGAATAAGCAGGGCTGGAGAGCAGGGCTAGAAAAATGCAAAAAGAAAGGTACACTTTTTTATTCGTTTTTCTCTTCCTAGTAAGTCTGTTGTGCATGATCCCAATTGTTGTTTCTTTTAGAATAGGTGGATGATAAATAGGTAGGCTTTCTGTGTTATCTCTCCCTTTTTAAAGAGGGAAGTTACTCAAGTGATGAAAGGCAAGTTTAGGAGCCCAGGAAATAGTAGCTTCATAGCTGATTTCCAGTATTTTAGTTCCAAGTGTCTCCAGCTTGCTTTATTACAAAGAATTTACTGGAGATATGTCATTCCTGATACCAAGTACGTTAGCTAACTGATAGCTATTAAATATAGGTGTTCGAAAACCAATTGTCCTTGGCTGTGGAATGAACATTTCCTTTTATTTAGCTCTGATATCCTTGGAACAACATTACAAAGAGTGAAATGGAAAGATAGGATTTTCTCTAGCTGGCTTTTTTTTGTTTGTTTGTTTGTTTGTTTTTAAATAACAGCTTTATTGAAATATTCACATACTATAAAATTCACCCTTTTAAAGTGTACAATTCATTGGTTTTTAGTATATTCACAAAACTATGTGACCATTGCTATTATTTAAGTTTTGGAACATTTTTAATCACCCCCAAAGAAAACCTTGTACCCATTAGCAGTCATTTTCTGCCATCACTCTCCCACCCCTTTACCTTTTTTATACCCTGGTATCTTAACTCCTTGCAACCAAAAATGTGCTTTTTGTCTCTATGGATTTGTTTATTCTGGATATTTCATATAAATGAAATTATATACTATATGGTCTTTTGCAGTAAACTCCTTACTGTAATATTTTAAAAGTTTATGTTGTAGCATGACTCAGCGCTTCATTACTTTATATTGCCAAATAATATAATATAATATGAATACACTGCATTCTGTTTACCTGTTCATCAGTGGATGGATGTTCAGGTTGTTTTCACTTTTTGGCTATTATGAATAATGCTACTATGAACACTCATGTACAAGTTTTTGTGAGGACATATGTTTTCAGTTCTCTTGAGTATGTGTGTGTGTGTATGTATTCCCCAATTGAATTGCTGGATCATGTGCTTTTTGTTTAACGTTTTGAGGACTTCATAAACTGTTTTCCAGAGTGATTGCAGCATTTTGTCTAGCTGGATTTTTAAATCACTTGGTTTCAGGTTCTAATTTCATATATATTAAAGGAGAGCCTTAGCTGAAACAAATGGTTTGAATTGGTAGGGGAAAATATCCACCTGTAGTAGTTTGCAAAGGTGGGAGTCCTTTCTCTTAAAGTAGGTTTGGAATTATTAGTACTAATCTTTGTTTTTTGTTCTTGTTTTTGTTTTGCAGTTTTATCTCCAAGACACTAAAAGTAGTAACGGTACCTTTATAAATAGCCAGAGATTGAGTCGAGGCTCTGAAGAAAGTCCACCATGTGAAATTCTTTCTGGTGATATTATCCAGTTTGGGGTAGATGTAACGGAGAACACACGGAAAGGTACGGGTATGGATCGATTTTTCCTATTTGTCTTTTTAAGTTTAAAAAATTTCTATTTGTTATAAAACATTTTATGTTTGTAAAAGCATTTACAGGGATCCCTGGGTGGCGCAGCGGTTTGGCGCCTGCCTTTGGCCCAGGGCGTGATCCTGGAGACCCGGGATCGAATCCCACATCAGGCTCCCGGTGCATGGAGCCTGCTTCTCCCTCTGCCTGTGTCTCTGCCTCTCTCTCTCTCTCTCTGTGACTATCATAATAAATAAATAAATAAATAAATAAATAAATAAATAAATAAATAAATAAATAAAATAAAAGCATTTACATACAGCATTACATGCAGTAAAAATTAAGAATCTCTTACTTCCCCCATTGCTTTTCTAAAACTTTAAATTACGAAATGTTAATAAGTGATTTATATTTTTCATCACAGTGTGAAACTATAGGATGCTCTTGTGTTACTTTAGGAAATAGTTGGTTGTGGTGACAGCCTACCCAACCAACAGAATATTAACCCATAAGGATATTTATCATTAACAAGAATGCAGGAGGGTAGGTCCAGACTTTGTTTACTTGACTTGGTGATGTTATGAGGAATCCAGGGTTACTGCCCTAATATGTTTGTCTCTTATGCAGGATGGCAGCAGCCACAGGCCTTATTTCCTTCATGCCAGTATCTTTGGAAAAAACTGTGAGGCAGGGACAAAATGTCTTTCTGTAGGGCTCTTTTTTTTTAATGTCTTTGGTAGAAGATTTACACTCCTCTTGTCTCACTGACCACATACATACCTAAGTATGGCTACAAAGAAACCTGGGAAGTTACTTACCTGACAGAAGGAATTAGGAGATCCATGATTGTTATTGGTCAGTTACGAGTTATCCAGTCCAGTTGTGTGCACATTTTTGCCCCAAACACAATTAGAGTTCTGTAGGCAGTTATTAGCACTTATCAAGATCCAAAATTTCACATCTCACAGTTTTTGAAACTCGAAGTTCTCTAGTAAATAAATGTAGATAGTCTTCATTTTTACAATTCTAAAGCTTTCTGGCTTTACCTGCTTCACTGTCTATGTGACGACCATGAAGTTCTGTGGATCATAAAACTAAATGAATAGGAGCTAGAAGTATACAGTTATGTTGTCTTAGTTTTTTTTTTTTTTTTTTTTTTTTTTTTAAAGATTTTATTTATTCATGAGAGAGGCAGAGAGATAGGCAGAGGGGAAAGCAGGCTTCCTGCAGGGATCCTGATGCAGGCGGGACTTGATCTGAGGACCTTGGGATCACAACCTGAGCCAAAGGCAGATGCTCAGCCACTGAGATACCCAGGTGCCCCCTCTGTCTTAGTTTAATATGGGCAATGGAACCAATTGACAAGTTTCTCCTTTTGCTTCTCTGAACATACTTTGATCTGGTGATACCCTAAGTCATCAGTATCTGACATTTTGCACAGTAGACATGGGGATGAAGATGGGTAGTTGGTGATGCTGCTACTGTGTGTGTGCTTGTACATGTACATTTACATACTTTTCACTGGTTGTTGCAACTGCAGTATTATTTTTACTGGGTTTTGATGCCTTCTCAGGGAGTTAGGTTTTGATATTTGAATTCTGGTAGGGTCAAAACTTAGGAATTTCCATTTACAACTGTAAAATAGTTTGTATTTTGATACAAACTACTCAGTACACCTTACTAAGAAAGCTCACCTTATTTATGACCATACTAAGAACAGCTTTGTTGCCACTGTAGCATCTGTTGCCACATCACACCACCTCTGGTACCAAGTCATTCAGCAAACACTTACTCAGCCCCAGCTGTGAGTAACCCACAGAGAAGACAGAGAATTTGATTACATGTTTTTCCCAGGGAATGTCAGTCTTTTTGCCTTGCATTTCCCAAAGAGAATTAATAGGTGTTAATTAATAAAAGAATGAGGTTGTCAAATACACTTAGGAAATACTTAGTTAACCAAAAGTAAATAGGACTTCTCAGAGTCCTTAATACACTAGCATATATGCCGATCTCGGGGGGGGGGGGAGGTGACTGTTCTAGAATGCAGCTCTTTCCAAACTCCTTCCCACTCTTCTTTCCCATCTAGCTGTGAGAGATAACTCTTTAGAACATGCTGTAGGAAGCTAAGAGGACAGTCCTGAAATTCAGAGTTATTATTAGTGCACCATTATTTTAGCAACATTAGATTCTTTCAGGCTTCTTTGAATATTTATGTTTTATGCCAACTTTAAGGAAATTAAATAAAGAAAAATTCATCATTTAAAATGTTGTTTCTTTTGGTATTTATTCCTTCAAAAAGTTGACATTCCTGGGCTCTTGGGAGACAGCTCTATCACTAGTTGAGTACTACCTGTATATGCCAGGGAAAAAGTTAGACTTTGTCCTATGCTAAACAGTACTATGATAAGCTTTATATCACTTGAAAAATCCTACTGAAATTATACAGCCCTACCGGTTAACTCCTGGATCAAGGAAGAACTCAAAAGGGGAATTTTAAACTATGTAGAAAGGAAAGGAAAGACTTTTATACTAAAATACAGTAAATCCTTTACTCAGATAAAAATTAATCATCTTAAATTCCTTCTCTACTAAAGAAGTACTATGAAGGAACTTGTCATTTAGGAGAAGTCAGAAAAAGAACAAGAAAAAGAAGTTGGGAAATAAAAAGCAGAAATTAATGAAATAAGCAAAAACATACAGAAGGGATAAGCAGACCAAATGCTGGTTTTGTAAAAATCATCCAGCCAACCAACAAACAATACAACAGGTAATTCGTAAGCCTTGATTCCCTTATTAGGTTAAAAAAAAATACTAGCAAAAATACACAAGATAAGGAATGAAAAAGACATAAACACAGATACAGGAAGTACTAAAAGAATTTTGAGAAACTAGTACATGCCAACCTATGACAAGGAATGGAGCTAGAGTAAAATACTTTCCTAGCAAAATTATGCCAAGATGTAGAAAACTTGAGTAAACTGATTTCCTTAGAAGAAACTAAGAAGTTATTAAAGATTGACCAGAACCAGAGGTTCTGGTCATATTATTCACAGCTGAATAATGGTCTTATCTTTAAAAGCATGTAAATTCAATGTTATTTGAATAATCCAAACATGCATAAATGTGGAAAGCTGTCAGAATCCTTTAGAGAAGCCAGCAGCATATCACTAATGCCAAATTCTCATAAAGATACAGTTCAAAGACAGAAAACTAGCACTAATTTCACTTGTGATGATAGAGGAAAAATTCTGATTAAGGTATTAATAAATTAACTTCAGAAATGAAGCTAGAATAAACAACAAAGTGGGTTTTATTCTAAGATTTTAAAAAATGATTCAGTATTGGGGAACTCTATTAACACTGTCCACAAACTAAAAATGTTACATGAAAACCATATTACTGTATAACCAGTAGGTATTGAAAAGGCATTGGATTCTTCTCTTCCCATCTGAGCTGGAGGCCAACCTCTCTTCCTTGGCAGCTCTGTTTTACTTCTAGCCCTGGCTTTCCTTTTCCATCAGACGGGCCAGAGTGCTTCCTTCTTGCTTCAGGTTGGCTGTATAGCCTCTGGCCCCTCCAGGCCCTGTGCTTTTCTCTTTTCTTCAGGCTTAGGTCCTCCCTCTCCCCCACCATGAATGAGGAGTATGAAGTATTCCTGCTGGGCACCAGCCTGACTGAATATATCCTGTCAGGTATAATGTCAGTGAATGGAAAGAAAGTTCTTCACATGGATAGAAACCTGTATTATAGAGAAGAAGGTTCTTCTATAACACCTCTGGAAGATGTATACAAAAGATTTAGAATACCGGTGTACCACCATCATTAGTGGGGATAGGAAGAGACTGGAACGTTGACTTAATTCCTAAGTTCCTTATGGTCAGTGGTCAGCTGGTTAAGATGCTGCTTTATACAGAGGTCACTGCTATCCACTTTTCAAAGTGACTGAAGGGAGCTTTGTCTATAAGGGAGGAAAAATCTACAAGGTTCCTTCCACTAAAGCAGAAGCCCTGGCATCTAGCTTAATGAGATTGTTTGAAAAACGTTGCTTCAGAAGATCCCTAGTGTCTGTTGCCAGCTTTGATGAAAAAGATCCCTGAACTTTTGAGGACATTGATCCTAAGAAGACTGCAATTTGAGAGTACAAGAAATTTGACTTGGGACAAGATGTCATAGATTTTACTGGCCATGCCCTGGCATCTTATAGAACCAATGACTATTTGGGGCACCTGGGTGGCTCAGTTGGTTAAGTGTCTGCCTTCAGCTCAGGTCATGATCCCGGGCTTCTGGGATGGAGCCCCGTGTCGGGTCACCCTTTCCTTCTGACCCCCCACCCTGCTCATGCTCTAACTCATTCTCTCAAAACGAATAAATAAAAAATGTTAAGAAAAAAATAAAAACCAATTACTGTTTAGATCAACCATGCTGTGAAACCATTAATAGGATTAAACTTCACAAGTGTCTGGCAAGATACAGCGAAAGTCCAGACCTTTATCTTTTGTATGGTCTTGGAGAACTCAGCCCTGGGATTTGCAGGGCTATGTGCTATTTATGATGGTACCTACATGCTCAATAAACCAACTGAAGAAATCGTACAAAATGGAGGAGTGATTGTTGTGAAATCTGAAGGAGAGGTTAATCACTGTAAGCAGCTCATTTGTAATCCCAGCTATGCAAAAGACCAGGTAGAAAAAGTGAGCCAAGTGATCAGTTATCTGCATCCTCAGGCACCCCATCAAGAACATCAGTGGTACCAGCTCCTGCCAGATTATCATTCCCCAGAACCAAGTCAGTCAGAAGCCAGATAGCTATGTCTGCATGATTTCCTCCATACACAGTGTGGCAGCACAAGGAAGGTATATCGCCATAGTTAGTACAACTGTGGAGACCTTTCAAGGAGCCAGGGAAAGAAATCAGATCAGCTTTGGAGCTTTTGGAGCCAATTGAATAGAAATTTGTTAACATTAGTGACCTCCTTGTACCAAAAGACTTAGGAAACAGAAAGCCAGGTCTTTATTTTCTGCATATACAATGCTCCAACTCATTTTGAAACAACTTGTGATAACATCAAGGACACCTGGAAGAGGATGACGGAATCTGAGTTTGACTTAGAGGAAATGAAGCACAAATTATATTAATGGCGAAGACTAATACCAGTACCTTTTATTATCTAATTAGGACAAACTTCTGGCAAATGATGTATACTGTATGAAATCAATATTATAAGGCCCGCTTTTGTAATCAAAACTGAGATTGCAGAGCACTGTATTAGTAAATGTTCCTTTCCCTTCTAATATCATGTATGAACTTGTTTTCAAGTGGCTATTCAGAATTGGCAGATTACCATATTATATTCAGTTTAACCAATACTAGGTTTTTTTCCTAGTGAAAGATCAGTTTTTAAAAAACATTGTCATACTGATTCAGAGCACTTGATAATGTATTTGTATCTTTTAATCAGTGTAGCCTTTGCAGTTGTATGCTTCTGCTGCTCAAGAGCTGGATCAGTACAATTTGTGTGTCATCTGTCCTCTTGATGTTAAAGGAATTAGAAATTGTCCATAATCTGGGACAGAAGCCCTATGTTTTCCCTACACCTTTACATTTTGTGTTCTGTCAAGTGTTATAGGTGCCCATGGAAAACAGCCACCAGTTGGAGTTATGTGGGCCTAAAATTCTAACCCAACTTCAAACCAAGTCATTTTAGAGGACGACTGTGTGCAGTGTTTTAACCTTAGACAGTTGATGAGAACAAAGGGAAAGAAACTCAGTCATAGACCATGTAAAAGTAGAAGCTTCTTTTGTATTCTAGATGTGACCTCTTCAATGATGCCTGTCTCAAAATGGCTCCAAATGATTTCTGTACTGCAAAATAAAGCCAAACTCTGAAAACCTAAAAAAAAAAAAAAAAAAAAAAGCATTTGATCAAGTTTAGGAGTTTCCTAATAAAAATTCTAAATAAATAGAATGAATAGAAAAAACTAAATAACATAAGAATTTTAATTAAAATAGAATAAAAAGGGGTGCCTGGGTGGCTCAGTCAGGTGTCTGACTCTTGATTTTTTTGGCTCAGATCATGATATCAGTGTTATGAGATTGAGCCCCAAATTGGGCTTCATGCACTCTGGGCATGGAGCCTGCTTAAGATTCTCTCCTCCTACCTCTGCTTGCACACTCACACACTCTCTCTCTCTCTCTTTCTCAAAAAAAAAATAAATAAAAATAGAACAAAAGTAGCACAAATGCTATACAGGTGTAAAAATGTATGAACTAAATTTACATATATCAGTAAGGATAAATCTCAAACATTCTCTCAAGCAAATTGCAGAAGGATATGCGTGGTACAATACTATTTACATAAAGCATGAATTAATGTAAAACAGTACTACATAGTGCTTTTGAATATATTTATAGTAAGAATATAAAATTAGACACTTGAAATGATAAAAAATAGTTTGTGAGAATGTATGAAAGGATTTCTTTTCATCACTGTGCATAGAACAAATGAAGCATAATTTTAAAATTGCCCATTGTGTAGCTATTATAAAGAATAAATTAGGATTATATGAATTGTAGAGATTTGTATAAGATACACTGTTGAGGAAAGAATCACTATTAATAATTCATGATTTTAAAAAGTCTCACCAATCCCTATAAATGTACATGTTCATGTATGTGTTTGAATATGATTATATGAACATAGGGGAAAAAGCATAGAAGGATGTATACTAGGTCATTACTGTGAGTCATCCTGGAGTGGAGTGGAGGGAAGAAGTAAAGGAGAAGAGGAAGCCAAATTAAAAAGGATGGGGCTAATGTGACTGCAATTGAAAACCTTCCACGATCTGTGTCATTTATGTATTTATGTGAAATGAATATGTAAAAGGAAATTTCAAAAAATATATATAAAAATATTTTGTGTGTGTGTGTATAAAATCATGATTTTGTTAAAAAGGTCACAGGAACCTAATGTCATTGAACATATCCATTCATATTAGTGACTCTTCTATTCCATCCTCTCCAAAACAAGCTGATTTTGATGTTTGACTTTCCATATAGTGTGACTCCAGGTTGAAAACTCAAGGTACAAATAACTTGTCCTCTAGATGTAAAATATCGTTAAAAACAAATAAGATGATATTCTAATAGATTTTTTTCAAGGAAATGAGAGAGAATGCCAACCTATCAGATCCTCCTGAAATCAGAGCTATCTATTCCTCTGTACCCAAACCCACAAACTGCTCAGACAGAGCATGAGTTCTGGGCTACATAACATTACAGTAACTCTCTCCTGCAAAGCTTGGGACCAGCTAGTTCTATAAACTTGGTATATAACTCCAATCAGTTCATCCCTGAGGTCTACTTCACCAATATCTGTTCCTAGGTAAGCCCCTATGAGCAGGGAGCCCATTATGAGCAAGGGGCACTGGTATCTTCCTTTTATTGTGCTCAAACTGCCCTCAATTATTTTTACTTCCCACAGTAGACCTTGTCTTTTCGCACATGCTTATTCCTTTGGCTAAAAACTTTTTCTAGGTTGAAAAAGGTGTCTTTCCATGTCCCTGTTGCACACTGCACTCTCCTTTACAGGTTTGCCTCTCTCACTAAGCTACACAAGAGCAGGCATTGTGTATGTCTTCATTGTAGAATCTCCACACTCAACTTGGCATATACTGGTTGAATAAATTTTAAAATGTCTTATGGGGCAGCCCAGGTGGCTCAGCGGTTTAGCTCTGCCTTCAGCCCAGGATGTGATCCTGGAGACCTGGGATCAAGTCCCATGTCAGGCTCCCTGCATGGAGCCTCCTTCTTCCTCTGCCTGTGTCTCTGCCTTTCTCTCTCTGTCTCTCTGTCTCTTTCTCTCTGTGTTTCTCATGAATAAATAAATAAAATCTTAAAAAGTATAGCTATCTTCTATCATCATAAAAATGCTAAAAAAATAAAAGACATCAAACTCGGGTAACCTGGGTAGCTCAGTGGTTGAGTGTTTGCCTTTGGCTTAAGCCATGATCCTGAGGTCTCTTTCTTTGCTCATGCCATTCTCTCAGCCTTTCCTTCCATTTCCAGCTTTTGAAGTCTTTTTTTTTTTTTAACCCTTTTTATAAATCCTCCCCTGCCTTTGTCTGTTCCAAATTTCCACAGTATTTTGTACCTCTTGTAGCATTTGTGAAAAATTTCCCCCTTTGTTGTTATGTTAGCTGTTTCTTGTTCTCTCTACAAAATATATTGAAATCTCCTCAAGACAAGGACCTAGTCATAATCATCTTGATTTTCCCCATCTTTACCATCCTACTGCTTCATAGCCAGCAGATTCTCAGTGACTATTTAGCAAACAGCTAAAACTAAAGAACCACTACTCCTTGTGCATAAATAGAAAAATAACCTAAGAAGAAGTATTGCTCCATTGTATGCTAGAGAAATAAAGTAGCAAATGAATTCACATACCTAGAGAAAGGTCTCCCACCAAATAAATAGTTAGAAACAGGATTCCTGGGAGAAATAGCTAACTCTGAGTCTAAGCAGGAAATGTACAGGTTGAGCATAGAAGATTTTGTCATATAGGGGATCTCTGGGTGGCTCAGCGGTTTAGCGCCTGCCTTTGGCTCAGGGCACAATCCTGGAGTCCCGGATTGAGTCCCGCATCGGGCTCCTGCAGGGAGCCTGCTTCTCTCTTTCTGCCTGTGTCTCTGCCTCTCTATGTATCTCAAAAATAAATAAATAAAATCTTAAAAAAGATTTTGTCATATATAAAACAATGAAACTGAGACTCCTAGGGTTCTGTCAGAAAATTCAGTTAACATAAAGTTCTAATTGATCAAAGATGGGACAGTTTGAGGATCAAATAATAACAGCAGTGGATTGAAATATATCAAATGTGCTTAAATCCATGAACTTAAATGATACTAAAAAGAAAACAAAAAGATTTGGTCACCCTTAGAAAAGCGTAGGTAAACCATCCTGAAAACAAGTAAATAAAGAGCAAGAATAAGCATTTATGCTACCTTTCCTGGAGAGAATTATTCCTGACATAAACAAGGAGTTGATGAGGGAAAGCTTTTTTTTTTTTTTTTTTTTTGCTGAGGAGTGAAAGCTTTTGATTACTGAACTCTAGCTCATAAGTGAAGACAGAATGATAGAATATCAGTACAAAAACACTTTTTAGAGTTAAAATGTTACTTGTCTTTTTTTTTTTTTTAAGATTTTATTTATTTCTTCATGCGAGACACACACAGAGAGAGACACAGGCAGAGGGAGAAAGAAGCAGGCTTCCCCGCAGGGAGCCTAATGTGGGACTCATCCAGACCTGGGATCATGCCCTGAGCCGAAGGTAGATGCTCAACTGCTAAGCCACCTAGATGTCCCAAAATGTTACTTGTCTTTTTGGCTAGCTTTCCTGCCTTGTTTCTGACTGGAAAAAAAAAAAAAGGTCTTTGAGGGACACCTGGGTGGTTTAGTTAAGCATTTAACTCTTGATCTCAGCTCAGGTCTTGATCTCAGGGTCCTGATTTCAAGCCCCACAATGGGCTTCTCACTAGGTGAGGAGCCTACTTAAAATCAGGACTCCTGGGTGGCTCCATTGGTTAAGCATCCGCCTTCAGCTCACATCTTGATCTCAGGGTCCTGGGATTAAGCCACTTGTTGGGCTCCCTGCTCAATGGAAAGTCTGCTTCTCCCTTTGCTTCTCCCTCTGCCTCTCCCCTTACTCGCTGGCTCTTCTATTACTTTCTCTCTCGCTTGCTTCTCTCTTGGGGAAAAAAAAAACTTTAAAAATAATTTTAAAAATCTTTGAATTGGAAGCTTTATGAAGTGAAAATTTCAAGGTTGAAAGTTTGGTAACTTTTTAACCTTAGATTGTAGTCAAAAGACAAGCAAATAATTCCTCAGTTTGGAAATGTTAATGCCTCTCATTTAGATCTTGGTTTTTTTAGATGTTTCTTATGTTTTTATCATCTTACTCATTGTACTTCTATTACTGCCAGTCATTTCGAGGGATCCTTCAAACTACTCAAATATAAAGTACTGTTGACCTTTCCACTCAATGCAGGAACAGAGATAGAGCCAGACTACAACATACCCCAGAAGTTTCAGTCTTCCAATTCAGGGCCTTACATAGCTTTTAAGCTCATCACAGTGAACATGGGTCTTTTAAGTAATGCCTGTGTGAAGAGGCAATAGTAAAGGCTGACTTCATACCATAAAGTAAATATATTAATTCAAAAGCAAAAACAATAACCTGTATGAGATAATAGAGGAAAAAACCCACAAATGACAGCTTAGGTAGTCTTCATTTTGATTTTTAATAAAATCTCATAAGTACAAGTAATTGCAGATTTTTATGCATAGATACCTTGTTTTTTTGAGTCAGACACACTTCTTGTTTTAACATTTTTGAAATTTGCTTGTAGCTTACAATGCATATATGCACAGTTTTACTTGCTGTCAGAAAGTAGATCATTCCTATGAAACTTTTTTTTTTTTTTTTTTAAGGTAGGTTTTATGCCCAACATGGAGCCTAGTACCGGGGCTTCAACTCACAACTGTGAGATCGAGACCTGAACTGAGATCAAGAGTCTGATGCTCAACTGACTAAGCCACCCAGGCATCTCCTATGAAACCTTTAAAAATTGGTGTAAAGGGAAGAAGCAATTACATTAATTTATATGGAAAAACTTTTTAGCATTCTCAGACCCAAAGTGTCATCTCTCTTAGGCTTTTCTGATACCTGAGGGACATAATTTTGCTAATGGATGCACAAAATAAATCAAGCTAAAGCACAGATGTTCACAGACACAGTTCAAAACTATGGCCGCTGGATGCTGAGATGCTGAGTATACTTTGTGGGGGAGGAGCTTGCCAGGGCCCCTCTCAATGCCTTGTAACAGCTCACTGCAAAATGCTTGCTGAATGCTATTTACACTTTACCCTTTTTTTCACAATAAGCAAAAATCCTCTTTGGATTTCTTTTGGTTGGGAAAACAGGTACTGATGTAGGTCTTTCATAAAAGTGAAGGGATATAATACAAACTTTTAAAAAGCAGAGAGTGGGGCACCAACTGGGTAGCTCAGTTGGTTAAATCTCTAACACTTGATTTAGCCTGAGGTCATGATCTCAGGGTCTTGAGATGGAAACCCCATGTCCAGCACTGTGTGTGGAGCCTGCTTAAGATTCTCTCTCTCCTTCTCCTTCTGCCCCTCCCTCCTCTTCATGCGCTCGCTCTCCCTCTCTCGCTCTCTCTTAAAAAAAAAAAAAAAAATTGAAGGGTACCTGTATTTAATGTGGCAGTGATCCTGCAGCTTTCTTACCCCACCTGAGAAACTTTAATTTTTTTTATTTATTTTTTATTTTTTTAAAGATTTTATATATTTATTCATGATAGTCACACAGAGAGAGACAGAGAGGCAGAGACACAGGCAGAGGGAGAAGCAGGCTCCATGCAGGGAGCCCGATGTGGGATTCGATCCTGGGTCTCCAGGATCGCGCCCCGGGCCAAAGGCAGGCGCCAAACCGCTGCGCCACCCAGGGATCCCCTGAGAAACTTTTAAATTGTGTGTTTTACAATCATTTTGTCTCTGAATCTTGGAAATATGGTGAATAATGTTTCTGGGAAATTTTTGAGAGCAAAATTTGTTTAAAAAGTGATTAATAAAATATTTGAGAGCAGTACTTTCCAAAGTATTTTTTTCATAATACTGTATATATCATGTATATAATACTGTCATATCAGTTCCTGTGTAAGTATTCTGAAAACAGGGGACAGAGATGCTCAGTGGTCAAATAAGTTTGGAAATGCATCTTACTTTTAGAGCCTCATGATGGATAAAAAGCCCATTGAGCTCTGAAAAAGACTGGTATAAAAAAAATAAAAACTCTTCAATATATTTTAACCAAGTATTTCCCAAACTTTTCTGACCTTCATATCTGTTTTTGTTAACACCCACTAGCACTCCATTTTGGGAAATACTGTTATATAGAGTTGATTAAGTATTAGAACAAAACATTTTTATCAGGTAGTTTTAAATACTCGCCTGTTGCAAATTAAAAAAGACAACTAATAATTCTATGCGTATGTGTGTATCTGCTTGTCACAAGAACCTTTTCAAAAGCAGGGCTGGCTAGACTAGATTGTCCACTTAGACGTGATCTTTAACTGCCTTCAGTAGTACAGCAACCCCATGCTGCCCTGTCAGTATTACCCCTCGATTCATTTCACAGATTTGTACATCATTTCAGTTGCTAGACTTTGGGGTGATATATCTGAGCAATGGAAATTCTGATGTAATATATCACAGCTTGTCAATTCTGGCACTGCAATTTTATTCTGTAACTCAATGCATGTAATTTTTTAGACTCTATTATCAATTTAAATACATTGGTCAAGTATCAGTATTGCTGGATTTTGTTATACTCTTCTCTTGTATTTATTATAGCCTGAAAAGAGTAGATCTCTGGCGGAGTCATAGAGCTGGGAAAATCTGTCCCTTCCCTATATTCTACCAGGGAAAGGAGGGAGTTAAGTAGTTCTTACAAGTGTAGGTGAACTCTGCTGCCCTCAAAGTAAGAGATGTCTTCACCCTGGGTAATGGAAGCTGTAAAATATTAACCAACCATGTTATTTGGCATATTCAGTAATCATTCATTAAATGCCTACTTTGTGCCAGATAACTCTGCCAAGTATGGGATTTAAAAAGTGAAAAGCAACCAATCTTTGCCCCTCTTACAGAGTCTGCTCTAACTGGTGAGACAGTGGTTGCGTAAATGACAAATATTCACAGTGCACTGTGCTTACTATTATAAGAAGTAGATATAGGAGACTCTGGAGACCCCTAAATCAGATAATGAGTTCCGTGAAGTGAAGTAGAAAGTCTGAGCCTAGGGGATAAGTAGCCTTTGGTCATGCAGGCAAGAGGATAAAATGATATCACTGACAGAACAGCTTGTAAAATGAATAGAGTTGTGAAAAAAGGAATTTGGAAATGCAAGTGGCTTGGTCTTGCATAGGGTGTTTATGGTAGCAGGATGGAGGATGAGGCCTGAAGGGAAGGAAGGAGCCCAGGTGGTTCATGGCTGTAATTGCTGTAGATGGTTCTTGATCTGTGTTAGCACTTTTCAAATAATAAGTTAATGAAAATTGAGTAAATTGCACTAAGTTTCTTAAGTTTACTGTATATTTCCAGATGACAGAATAATCATATTACTTCATGTTTATAATATTGTTTTGATGGTTTATAGGCCTGATCACTTAATAAGTTACTCTTACATAAATGCATTAGCTCTATTCTTTTTTTTTTTTTTTTTTTAAGATTTTATTTACTTTTTATTTGAGAGAGAGAGAGTGCACAAGCAGAGGGAGGGATAGAAGGAGAGGAAGAAGCAGACTCCTCACCAAGCATGGAGCCCAACTCAGAGTTTGATCCTAGGACTCTGCAATCATGACATGAGCCAAAGTCAGATGCTTAACCAACTGAGCCACCCAAGCATCCGAGCATTAGCTTTATTCTTAATCCGTTTTATTGAGATATAATTTATTTGCAACACCAGTTTTATACAGTGGGTACAGCTTACTGAGTTTTGACAAATGTATATGGTCACATAACCACTCCTTTTCTAATTATGAGACAGTATATTTTCAGCACCCTGCATTAGCTTTTAATTGGTAAATTAAATAAATTAACTCTTTGAATCCTAACCCCAGAAGATATAATCTTGGAAGAATAGAGAAATAAAAAGCCATCAACCTTAAAACAGCAAAAAAATATTTTCTTATAAAGCCTAATCACAAAGAGAAGCTACTTACTGCCTTTGGGGGGTTTTGTCTCTTGAAATCATCAGAAGGAAAAGGAGGAAGTAAGAAGCAACAGTAAGAAGTTGTCTACAAAATGACTGGTGTAATGTTATATAAAAATGTTAGGGGGTGGAGGAAGAAAAAGCACCAAAACCACAATTTTAAATACTGAACTGGAAATCTCAGACTTTAATAAACAGAGTACCAGAAGCAGCTTCACTTGTCTGAGGTCTTGGTTTTCTCACTCATCAAATGGGAGAATTGAATGGCATATTTCAAGCTCTATTATGCAGAACTTACAAGTTTTGTTAGGCATGGATAGGAGTTACAGATTGAGGAGGACAGGAGAATTAGGAATTAGGGCTAACTATTAAATTGGGGAATAGTTGGAGTTAGGTTTTGATGCCAGAAGATAGAGGAAAAAGTGCATTTCCTCTCCTCAATTGTATTTACATAAATTCAACTGACCTTTTATTGACTGCTACAGCATTGGAGGTTAGGGCACTTTTCAAAAACAATTCTATCTATAATTCTGCCTCGCAGCTGTGATTCAGTATAAAAACAGGGATGACTTTCTCCAGGGGAGTGAATACTGCCATTAAACCACCAGATTAAAAAACAAAAAACAAACAAAAAAAAAAAACCACCAGATTTTTTTCGGAAGTTATTTAGGAATAAAATGTTTGGATATGAGAGATACGAAGGTTTGTATTTTTAAACAATTATTTAATCCATCTAATTTGTTTATTTTAACCAGTTACCCATGGATGTATTGTTTCCACAATAAAACTTTTTCTACCAGATGGTATGGAAGCCCGGCTCCGCTCAGAGTGAGTATAATTTAGTGCTATGAAGTTTTTATATTAATTACCTTGGTTAATAATATTAGAGATGATGGTATACAGTTAACACTTCAGGATTATTTTAATAATGGTAGAACATTAATGTAGTATTTTAGAATATATTTCATTTTAATTGTTTTTTCACATTACCTACAATGTTACTAATGTTTTTCACATTACCTACATTACTACAATTCTAGTAAATAATAATATATAATGAAGCACAGATTATTTTGTTTCCAAATTTAACTTTCCAATTTATATTTTGATGGATTATTAGTTGTATTTCAAAATATTTAGGATATGTAAGTTACTGATGAGTGGTAACTGTATTCATTAGTGGTAAGAACTGTATTTTGATCTGTATTTAATATAGGACTTCTTAAACTGTGATTTCCTCTGAAGTTAATGCCAGTGTCATGATCTTTTAGGACGTTGAGGGTGTTGATATAGTTAGTAACCAAATAGGTGGGAGTTTTGGAGGGATTTTCCAAGGCTGTATTTTTTTTCCCCCTCAAGTGGTGGAAAGATCATTCAGTTGAGGACAAACTTGAAAGGGAAGAGTTACTCATAAAATGTAAATGTTAAAACCTAAACATAAGTATATTTTAGTCTTATGCTTTTCATAGGTTATCATTATATAGTAATTATTAAACGTAAGCATTTTTTATCTGGGGAGAAGACTGTGTATATGCAAGAAACTTGTTTGTACACCCAACATAATATTTTTTATCCTTCAGAAGCAAAGACAAAGATTTGAAGGTGGGAGGTTAAGATAAGCAGTAAGTTTAAAGCAAAATAGAGTCGTGAGTAGGAGAGAGAATGAAAAAGAAAGCAGAGGCTCTTCTATTACTTTGGTAGTCTGTGCTTTCATTAGAACTACTATATATTTTGCTTCAGTTAGAAGCTACCAATATTTTTTAGCTTTAAGGATACCTGGAGCAAAGCAAAAAATTTTAAACATTTAAATGTAAAATCTGTTTCCTATTCTATATTATAGTTTAATTATTAAAAATACAGTTAACTTTGGGAACTTTAATATGACTCTTTTTATGAGTCAAGGGTTAAGTTTTTAAAAGTAAGAGTAACTATTAATCAACTAATGATGTGTGGCTTCTAAAGACCTTGATGTTTTTGTGTGATAATGAGATTTTTCTTTCATGGAGTTAAAAGCTTTGAGTAATTATATAAAGGATCATCTGTCATCTCAGGTTCCATCTAAGAGGGCATGTCAATTTTTCAAAGTCTGTGTTAGTGAATTGTGTCCCTATCCTTCTTGTTTCCCCAATGCTTTTCATCTTCCCCATTTCCTTCTCATTGTTTGGTTTTTCTTATGTGGTTAAATATTAGTATCGTTTAAAATTTTGCTGCCGGCTTCATTGTACATAGTTTGGCTGACTTTCTGGAGAAGATGAATTTTAGACAGGCAGTTCTCTGGAGCTGTAGGAAGATCACAATGGTCTTCAGAGGCAGATAGTCTCATTCAAAGCCCAACTCCACCTATTCTGTGACTTGATGAGGCCTCCCTTTTCTCATTTGAAAAATGAAGATAACAATAGTACTTATTGAGCAGGAATTTTATGAGGAAGACTAAGCAAGGTTATGCACTTAAAGAGTTTTGTGTAGTACCTGGCATATATTAAGCACACAATGATCATTGGCTGTTTCTGTTACTATAATCTTTTTTAGCCATCAAGATACTTTTGGGTATGCCAGAATGCTTAGTTTAAGGTATATTATATACATAGCATTTGATGCTTTTAAGATTCTCACTAGCTAGTTCTCAAAAAGTTGATTCTTTTTTCTTCCTTGTTTTTGATTACATTGCACAAATAATTTTTTTTTTAAGTTACCACTATACCCAACATGGGGCTCAAATTCATGACTCTGAGATCAAGAGTCATATGCTCTACTAACTGGGCCAGCCAGACATTCCTGCACAAATAATTTTTAAATGATAACAAACGGAGAAAAATTGCCTGAAACCCTACCATCCCAGTACTGATGGTTTTCCCTTTCTGCACTGCCTTTTTGCATATGAACATAGTTCATATACAAAATATGTATATTTTGTATACAAAATATTCGATATATATAAATCAACCAAATACAATTCAATTCAATATACAATTCAAATACAATATAATTCAAACAAAATACACCTATATCCAGAATAGTTTCTGTAAGATACACACACACACATACACCACACATATATTACTCATGGAATAGTTTAGCTGAATTTTTAGCCTTTTGCTAACCAGTTTTTCACAAGACCAGAAAATTTTGTACTTCAGTCACTAAGAAAACTGGATTTAAAAAAAAAAAAAAACTGAATACTATTTGCTTCGATTTAAATTATCTTAAGTTCATTTGCCTGTCTGTACATATCTACAGAGAAAAAGATACATACCCCAGATGGTTATCTCTAGGTGCTTGCATTAGGTAATTCTTACTTATTTCCTCATACTTTACACATTTTCCATAATCAGTATTTCTTAATTTTGTAGTCAAGAAAAAGAAAGTTACGTTTAAAACGTCTATTCCATGTTTATGGGTAGAGAGAAAAACTAAATTTGGCATAATTTTTTAAACCTTCATTAGGCACCAGCTTTGCTAGGGCCTTTTGATAGATTCTGGGGATCCAGAGGTGATTGGTACCTGAAAACACATGTGAAATCAAAGAAGTGAAGGGTTATATAATCTCAGTTGGGAGTCTGTACAGGATCGTGTGTGCTCAAAAGGGAGGATATGCTGGTACTTAATATTCCATTTTACTTAGCATTTTAGTGTATTTGTGATTAATTGAAGCATTTCTTAGGATGTTTGTGGTTACTACAGTGGGATCAGAATTGTCATTTCTATTTTTAATTCGTGGAAGATAGTTTCTCATTAGTTTACACATGATTAACCAGTTGAATCTAGGAACTCCAGTCAGCCTTTAGGCTCACTATCACCAGAGTAGCACCTAGGATATGAAGTGATTAGCAACTTGTAGGGGATGTGGGTGGGCAGCCTTGCTTTGTGTTCTCTACTCACCCCAACACACACACAGTATCTTACCAAGCATTGTAAGATAGGAACCCTAGCTTCCCTAGCTGCTGAGTTCTCATTGGGAGTGGTAGTAGGGTTAAGTGATAGAATGTTTTAGGTTATGTTCAAAGCTCTTAATTATATTAACATGTTTAATGCTTACAGTTACCGCATGGGGTTGTTTTTATGATTATCCCCATTTTATGGATGAGGAAGTTGAGACCTATAGTGCTTTAGGTAACTTGCCCAAGATTACACAGCTGGTAAATAGAGCCAGATACACAGCTGGTAAATAGAGCCAGAATCTAGGCCCAGTCAGTATGACATCTGAGCCTACATGCTTAACTGCTATACTATACTGCCTGTCTGTCAATAGTACTTTATAAGGCCCAAAAGGCAATTAGTATCAATTATACTATCTGTCTAATGCTTAGTTTTAAAGAACTATACCAAGTTTATTTATTTTTATTTTTTATTTTTTTAAAGATTTTATTTATTCATGAAAGACAGAGAGAGAGAAAGAAGCAGAGACACAGGCAGAGGGAGAAGCAGGCTCCATGCAGGGAGCCCAACATGGGACTTGATCCCAGGTCTCCAGGATCACACCCTGGACTGAAGGCAGCACTAAACCACTGAGCCACCGGGGCTGCCCTATACGAAGTTTGGATTCATACCTATATCTAAGCTTTCTGGTTGCTAGTGTGTGATATAATAATACTGTTTAGTTAGCTAAAGTTGTTCTCTGCTAGAACAAGTTTCCAAATTATAGCTTTCTTTCTAGTAGAACTTTGGTTTTTAAGACTTTGTGTATAGGAATACTTAATTTTAAAAGAACATAATGTACACATTCCAAAATTAAAAATGGATAATTTAAGGAGTACTTCTTTCTTATATAGAAGTTCTATAGTCATGGCATTCACCAGAACCCTCATTAAATAGTGGATTCCTCAAGGGCATTTAATACACTTTGATTTTTGAATTTGCGTTTAGAAATATATTATGTGGGGACACTTGGGGCAGCCCAGGTGGCTCAGTGTTTTTTAGCACCTGCCTTCAGCCCAGGGCGTGATCCTGGAGTCCTGGGATTGGGTCCTGCATCGGGCTTCCTGCGTGGAACCTGCTCCTCCCTCTGCCTGTGTCTCTGCCTCTCTCTCTCTCTCTCTCTCTCTCTCTCTCTCTGTCTCTCAAGAATAAATAAATAAAATCTTAAAAAAAAACACACACAAATATGTGTAAAAGATAGATTTATATATTTATTACCTTGTTTTCTAAGAATTTTGTGTATTTATGAGGATTGAAAATAATTCACATTCTTTTAATTATATGAAAGCAAGTATATCAACTTGGGGTTTAAGATATTCTGGTACTGTCATACTATTTCCGCTGTTGTCAGGAAATTAGATAAAAAATTCTAAATTTTACTTTTCAGTGTCATCCATGCTCCATTACCAAGTCCTGTTGACAAAGTAAGCTACTAATGATTATTTTTTCTAAACTAACTATATGGCTTTGGAAAGTGTTTTTGTTTGTTTTTAATATGCTTTAATTAGAAACTTATTTTTCTTCTGTAACAAATTATATATAGTGTGTATAGGTATTTGGTTATTGCAGTCTTCTGATCTGGAGAAGTTAGGTTGTTTGTTTCTTAGGATAAAACCTTTGTTATCTCAAGTAAATGGCTAATTATATAGAGTAGAGTATAATTATATAGAGTAGGAGTACTCTATATAGGAGTATGCCAAAGCAGAGATACGCAGTGTTAGTTACTACTTTTTATTCTGGAATACAGTCTGTCTAGGTGTATTCATTAAACTTTATGCCCAAATAGTTCACCCAACATATACCAACATATAAAAATAGCAGAAATATGGGTTTATGGAAATTGCTCTTTTTTTGTCCTTGAAAATCAGTTTTAACCTGATTTGGTCAGAAATTTTGCAATAATTACTTGTTAGCATTTTTCCTTTTATTAAGAATTAATGTTATAATAAACTGTAGATATCATTGCTAAGTAGCAAAAAAATACATCTATATCTTTTGACATTAATGTGCATATTTTTTCTTAGTGTACTAACTAAACTATTGGAAAAAAATTTTACATTTTTGCGTTCCATTTGGATAAAGACTGAAAGCTTGCCTAAAACTGAAGTTCTCTGCTAGATTCCTTTTTCAGAAGTAAAATTGGTTAATCATCAACCTCAGTAATACCAAGAATTATTTCAGAAATAATGTCCTTGACAATTTAAGACTAACTTTTAAAAATAATGCCACTTCTCTGAATTCTAGTTAGCATATTAATAAAAATATACTTTCTGAACTTAATCAGGATTGATGCTATTAACATCATTAAGTTAATACATAAGGCTTGGTAGTATTGAGGATATGGGTAAATGTTACAGCAATCTAATGGTATCATCTTTTGGGGAAGTGGTGAACAATGCCATGGTTCTATGTTTCACACTTGGAAAGAACCCTTTATTGAAGGAATTTCTTCTAATACTCTCAAGTTCTAAGTATTTTTTCTGTGGTTTGTAATTAAAACATCATTATTTACCAATTATTCTTTTTTTTAAACTTAATTGTATCTTCTCTCTCTCTTTCTCTTTCTTTTTTCTTTCTTTCCTTTCTCTCCTCCTTTCCTTTCCTTTCCTTTCCTTTCCTTTCCTTTCCTTTCCTTTCCTTTCCTTTCCTTTCCTTTCCTTTCCTTTCCTTTCATTTTTCCTTCCCTTTTCCCTTCCCTTTTCCCTTCCCTTTTCCCTTCCCTTCCGCAAACCTATTTTCATTGCCTCTGGCCATTGGACAAAGTGTTCCATTTCATGTCCTATCTCTCCCGACACCTCCACATACAACTCCCATTTTGAAGATGGCTACTTCTAAATAGATTGTGACTTGTTGACTATTTAACAATGAATTTTAAAGGGGAAAAGTGTATATCTCTTGATTTAGAAGGTATTATTTCTGAATTAAGAAAGCGCTGTATTGCTTTTGTGCTGTCTTCGTGATTTGGTTTATCAAGGAATGTTTTCATGAGTAGTACTTGTTCCACAACCCTGCTTATGAATCTCAGACTGGTCAGCAAAAAATAATACCATTTACAAATTCTAGATGTGAGAAATATTTTGAAAATGAAAGGAACTAATTGAGCTAAAAATAATTTTTATTTTGTATATTTCAGTAAACAGACATTTCAGGGACTTGGTTTGGCTTTAATGTCTTTTAAAATTGTTTTGTGTGACTATTGGTACTTGTGTCATTTGTTTCTAGGTTGCTGCTAACACTCCAAGTATGTACTCTCAGGAACTATTCCAGCTTTCTCAGTATCTACAGGTAAAAGTAAATCTTGAAAATTCTTAGTTTTTAAAAGTAGAATTAACTTAGATTTGATTTTACTAGTTCACAGATATAGACTAAAGAAATATTAATTGGATACAAGTACAGAAGAAATATCCTTCAAAGTTTAAAAAAAGATTAAAACTAGGTCTTGTGAAGAAAGGATAAAAAGAATCAGGATTATTAAGTCTAGAAAAGATAGGATTCTATACAATAGAAGTTTTTTTTTTCCACTCAAATATGAGGAAATTTCAAAATAGTTCTTTATTTATAGATGACTTTTAAATAAAATTAAACCTGGAGAGATTTTGGTTGCTTTGTATAATATTAATAGCAAGTAATTATATAGCACTTATTATATGCGAGACTCTAGTCTAGTCCTTTATCTCTATTCATTTCATCTTCAGAACAATCCTGTAAGGTACATATCTGGTAGAGGTAGGATTTGAACCAGATAGTCAGACCTCAGAGTCTCTGCCCTTAGTCACTGTGCTGTGCTGCTGGACCTGTAGAAAGATATCTTGATAAGGCAGATTCATAGACGAAGTTAATACCATATTTAAAGAGCCATAGAAATCTCCAAAAAGAAAATAAGTGGGTTTTTTGTTCGTTTTCTCTTCATTTTGGGAGATTTGGGTTGGATAATGGTTATTCTTCTGGTGAGGAACCATGGTGAAGAAAAACCCTAGATCAGGAATTTAGAGATTAAACTTTTTATCTTCGCTCTGCTAGTGAGTTCTGTAACTTTGGGTAATCATTTTCTATGTAGGTTTTCAGTTGCTTTTTAAGAATGTTAGGACCAAACCAGTGATCCTGGTTCCTTCGTTCTTTTATAGGAATCAATCCCTAAGAGCAGTTCCCCCTCAGTTAAGAATGTGCAAGTTTGAAAATTGTCAGAGCATTAATCACATCTTACCCTAATGGTGCATAGAAAAGCCATTTTACATAATTGCAGTTTAGTAGAATGTCTATTAATAGACTCTAGCAAGAATTCCCTGGACTTGGTCTAGGGACCAAGTCTGACCTTAACCTCTGACCTACTGTGAGCCTCATTTTCTTCATCTGTGATGTCGGCATAATAGCATGTATCTTACAGAATTGTCAAGAATAAATGAATCAATATATGTAATGCACTTAGAATAGCAACTGTCACATAGAATGTATGCCATACATGTTAGCAGTTATTTACCACTCAGTAAAGGAAGGCACATTAGCTGACCTAGATCTCTTATTTTCAGAGGTAGAAGAAAACTTTGAGATTAATCCAATCTAGCCTCCATTTCTCATATGCGAAATATGGGACTCATATGATTAAAATTATTTCCCAAAACTACATGCTAAATAGTTACTAGTCATCATGGACTATGAATCTAATGCCATGGCTCACTCCAGTACTTTTTGCAATTTTGTCAGTTCCTTGAATATTCATAGTGGGCATAATCTTTCACTATTCATTTCTGATTCTTTATTTTTTTTTCATTTCTGATTCTTTAGAGAAGATTATATTGTGCTGTCTTTTCTGTATACATCTTTTTGAATTGCTAAAGTTCTAATGTAAATTGTAAAACTTTTGAGTAAAAGCTGGAGTACATTTCATGCCATAGAACCAGAAGGCCATTCCTGGAAGTATGAGATTTCTGTTAGGATGTGGTTCATGGAATTATGAAACTCTAAGTGGAATTGAGTTCAAAAAGATGAAATTACACCATCTAGTGGAAGTAGTAATTGTTTGGTGGTTTTGTTTTTAAGTAAAGCTTTTTTGCAGCATTTAGTGTCATTTCCTGGATATTAGGAATATTTCAAGAGCTTAACATAGGGACGCCTGGGTAGCTCAGCGGTTGGGCGTCTACCTTTAGCTCAGGGCATGATCCCGGGATCCAGGATCAAGTCCTACATTGGGCTCCTTGCAGGAAGCCTGCTTCTCCCTCTGCCTGTGTCTCTGCCCCCGCCCCTCTCTTTTTCTCTCTCTCCATGTCTCTCATGAATAAATAATTTTTTTTTAAAAAAAAAAGCTTAAACTTGGCAACTAGTCTCTTTTAAGTGTAAGCTGTGTTTTATGGCTTTTGTTAGATTCCTTAATCTTGTACTTTTATTTTATTTTTTAAAAGATTTTATTTATTCATGAGAAACAGAGAGAGAGAGAGAGGCAGAGAGACACAGGCAGAGGAGAAGCAGGCTTCATGCAGGGAGCCTGATGTGGGACTCAATCCCGGGACCCCAGGATCACGCACTGGGTGGAAGTCAGGCACTAAAACCCCTGAGCCACCCAGGCATCCCTAATCTGTACTGTTAGAGTTATATTTTAAAATGGTACCTGTAACTCTAATTAGATCAGATCATTGATTAATCATTGGTTATCAAGGATGTGTAGAAAAATAAATGCATGCTTTAAATCTCAAGTACTGTATGAAGCATATCTTTTTTTGTTGAGATGGCTCCAGAGATGGGGTAGTACGTGTTTTTCTTTGGCTAATGACAGGAATAGAAGAAAGTGAAATTTAAAAATGTGCCATAGGGATCCCTGGGTGGCGCAGCGGTTTGGCGCCTGCCTTTGGCCCAGGGCGCGATCCTGGAGACCCGGGATCGAATCCCACGTCGGGCTTCCGGTGCATGGAGCCTGCTTCTCCCTCTGCCTGTGTCTCTGCCTCTCTCTCTCTCTCTCACTGTGTGCCTATCATAAATAAATAAAAAATTTAAAAAAAATGTATAAAAATGTGCCATAACCACAGCTGAATGCTATGTGAGCATTTTCACCTTGCTCCTTCTAGTGAAGGAGACCCTCTTAATAGCTATCAAATGTTAACAGGAGACCTAGAGATAAGGCTTTGCTTGCCAGTGTCCTCTGTAAAAATACCCTTTTGGAGCTGCCAAATAGTTATATAACTCCTTGACCCCCTTAATTACATGTGGACGCTTACTTATTTTTGGCATATTTGATCTGCTAAGTAGTATACGGTCACAAAGAATCAGAACACCTGGAAACGCAATAGATTGTGAAGCAGTCTCTCTTTAAATATGTGTGTGTGTGTGTGTGTGTGTGTGTGTGTGTGTGTATAACATTCTTAAAAGGAAAAATTAAAGACATTTATATTTTAGATGTCATATTTATGCAGCAAAGCCATTAAGAAGTATCTTCACTACCGACCAGATTGTTTAGCTTAGTTTGGAATGAGTTTGTTCTAAAAGATATGTATATATTCAAATATATATATATATACACATATATATATGTGTATATATATATGTAAAATGAAGAGTTAAAAATTTGTTGGATTCTTGTAATCTGGATTTCCTTTTTTTTTTTAAACCCTTGTGAATTATAAGTAAAAAGAAAACAAAAACAGGGGACTGTTTTCTGTTAATAGGGGAAGGTGCAGCTCAGTACCTCTAATAGACCAAGAAATAAGGCTAAAATGATGTGGCTTATATATATTTTACAAGGTAGATTTATCAGGTTTGAAAGTAAGATACAAAGTGGGATGTAATATGAGAATATTTTCAGAATGTACTGAAATTTGATTTTTCTTCAAGGAATCATGCTAGTTTATTAGAATCTCTTTTGTGATTTGTGCTATTAGGAGGCCTTACATCGGGAACAGATGTTGGAACAGAAGTTAGCCACACTTCAGCGGCTACTAGCCATTACCCAAGAGGCTTCAGATACCAGTTGGCAGGTATTCCAATTGCGTTTATATTCAAGAAGCATTGAAGTGTAGTTTAATATCCCTTAGATGTTGATTAAAAGTGAAATTTTTTAGCAGGCAAAGTCATTTCCTAATGACCAAATATTAAAAATTTATCATTTTACAATGGTCAGTTTTATAATTTTATATCTTTTTTTTTTTTTGGCAATAGCAACCTTTTTGATATGTATAATTTTTAAATTACCCTGAGATTTTATTTATATTTAATTTTTCTTCAACAGGCTTTAATAGATGAAGATAGACTTTTATCACGGTTAGAAGTTATGGGAAACCAATTACAAGCATGCTCCAAAGTAGGTATTAATCTCAAATAAAGATCCATAAAGAAAAATGCATAAACTATGCATTAAAAACGCATAGTTTTTTATGTAGCTTCGTTTCTTTGACATTTTGAGTACATGCTAAAACATTTATATGTTTTCACCATTCTTTTAAATCTTTTGTCATTATAGGAAGTTTCAAACATACATGTAAAGAGAAAGAATTGTATATCGAATACCTGTATACAACTCTTTCTTTTTTTTCTATCATAGTTGATATTTGCTGGAGAAACTACATCATCTGTGCTCTAATTTCCCTCAATGTGGATTGTTAAACATTCTTCTAGCTGTCCTCCCATACCATAAATTGGTAGTTTGATCTAGAGATTTAATCTGATTTAGGTTCAACTCTTTTTTTACCAACAACTCTTTATGAAGAGTATTGTGTACTTTCACCAGAAGGCACCATGTCTAGTTGTCTTTCTTTTTGAGATGTTAGCAGTCTTTGATAATGCTTGCCTAAATCCATTATTAAGGTCGCAAAAATGATGTAGTTCTATTATTCCTTCATTTATTAGCTGGATTACTTCTATAAATACTTCTATTCCCCTTCATAAACCATTTTGTTACCCTGAAGTCACTTCTTTAGGAAAAGCAGGATAAGTGATTTTCTCCTTTTATTTACTGGATTTTAAAATAATGAATTGGTTCCTTCTCATCCATTAAAGAATGACCACGAAGTGTTTTTTTCTCCAAACTTAGATTTAAATATATTTCATATGTTTCAGCCTATTCCATTTGTTGTTCTTATTGATGCTCAAATTATCCCATCTTTGGTCAACGGGAACTTCTTCAGTTTGGTGCCTGAGTCCTTTTGGTAGAAGGACAGCAAACTTTGATAGCTTCCTGCTGTCATAAATGGCAAAGTTTTAAACTTTGTCTAAAACAAAGTGTTCCAGACTCATACATTTCCTGCCTGAGCTGGAGTCAGCTTTTTCCTCAGGGTACTCTTATTCCTTTTGGTTTAACCACTGTTTTAAAATGTGTGGCCCCTTTGAAAGTAAGAGATTATTTTTACCCACAAATGTATATGACAAATAGGAGACTTAATTAGTTTTGTACATATGAGATAAATTCTCAATTTCCTTTGACATCTTTTTTCTGTTAGAATGTAGAGTAATATATTTGTGAAGGCGCAATTTACAATGCAACTTTTGAATAGAGCTTCAGTTAATATAGGACCAACATCATTTGTATTTGGAGGTATCTCAATATAGAACTCCAAGAGCATCATAATGTGTTATTTTTTTCAAATGGTAAATACTTAAAAAATAACTTGGCTATAATTATAAATATCTTCTAATCCTAGAATCAAACAGAAGATAGTTTACGGAAGGAACTTATAGCATTACAGGAGGATAAACACAACTACGAGACGACAGCCAAAGAGTCCCTGAGGCGGGTTCTTCAGGAGAAAATTGAAGTGGTTAGAAAACTTTCAGAAGTTGAGGTATTTCATTTTAACAAATACAAAATGGTAGTGTGGCTTAAAATTGCTAATATTCTAGGACATTTTAAACTTGAGTTTTATATAGCTAGGAAATATTTTGTGTCTATCAAGTGGGTAGGGGTAGTATGCTCTTTTTGTTGTTAGGAATTTTCAATATAATCATGTGAGTTCTGGTGCTTGTGGTCCCTACTCAGTGACTGAGCAAATAAAAGCCTTCATCAGGGAGTTTTACTATGTGCATTCTGCTTAGGAGTCAGCCTCTCACACAGTGGACCATGATTTGTGCCAGGGAATTGATCTCCTGTCACCTAGTTTTGCTTTTCTACTCTACTAATTCCACACCTGCGGAAGGTGGAGAACCTTACCACTGTTCTTATTTACCCATCCTCTAGAGAAGAACTCTGACTTACAGGGAAAATATTTCTTAGGTCCTTTCTAGGTCTTTTAGGAACAATCAAAATGTGATTTTCGTTACTTTAAAAAGAACCTAATTGATGATGTAGGTCATTCCTTTGGAACCACTGCGAAATTACCCAGAAGTTATTTGTTACTGGGTTTAGTTAAAATGCCCATTGTAAATTGAATAGTAAAAATACTATATATAATATATAGTATATACTGTAGAACATGGTATAGTAATATAATACAGTAATAGTTTCTATAATAGCCTCATCCCATAGCAACTAATTCACTGTTGTGTCATTAGTTTGACATACAAGGAAAGAAAGTTACTAGATGTTTTCTAATTTTATTAAGTTAATTATGCATATTATTAAACTTGTTTTCAAGAATTGATAAGCTTAAAATATTTTCAAGTATAAAAGTCATACCCAGTGGCCCTTTAAAAGAGTAGTTATGTAAAAGTAACATCCTTTCCTCCCCTGACCGTTTTTTTTCTGTTGTTTTGTTTTTAAATTTTTTTGTTGTATTTTCTGTTTTAGCATGTACCTAAAGTAAAGTAAAATTCTTATGTTGTTTACCTCATATAAAGTCCAGGACAGATGTTAATTTAGAGCAGCTCATAGAATTATACTTTTTATAAGTTGAATTTAGAATGTGCATTTATTCTAAATCCATTATCTGTAAATTTGAATTACAGCGAAGTCTGAGTAATACTGAAGATGAATGTACCCATCTGAAAGAAATGAATGAACGGACTCAGGAAGAGTTAAGAGAATTAGCCAATAAATATAATGGAGCAGTTAATGAGATTAAAGATTTATCTGATAAATTAAAGGTATGTAGTTACTCAACCTGAAAGTATGTTAATTGTTCCTAACACACTGGATAGATTAAGAGGTTAGGTATTGCTGAACAGTTGTTGATGTTATATTTGGTAATGGTTGAATTTGTAGTAAAAATAAGGTGCCATTTAGCCCACACCCCGCTGCCACAGATCATTGAAAGTCTGTAAAAGCTGACATATTTCTTCTGGATGGAAATAAATACTACTTCACAACAGGCATCTTTTAATATGGAGTAGATGTATATCAGCAAACCCCAGGATATTTAGACTTATTAAAAACTTGAACCTCCTTATCCTTGGACAGCCCCAAAGGCAGAGAGCCCAACTATGTTAGTGCTGTAACAAGCCTAGAAGTAATATTGGAGTGATTTGTATGACTCTGGTAGCCTCCAGGGAGCTTCAGCTGCAGCTCTCTATAGCTTTTGGACGTTTAGGATAAGGACAGATGAGACCATAGGTGATGTCAGGTTGGTCCTTTAAAATGTAATAACTGAGTTTGTGAAGACCCATCTTTAAATTATTCAAACTATGGATTGAGTGGCTAAAAGCTGCATGTTTGTTAGAGAAGACCAGGACATACCTCCCCTCTATGTGATTGGTAAACCTGTAATAAAGATTGGTCTTATTAAAAGGAGGTCATTTAGAAAAGTGCTTGTGATCATCATTCCTTCAACTAAAGACAGTTTTGTTTAAAATTTCAAAGTATGTTATGTTTTGGAACTTACAAACCAATTTAAACAATAGTAATTTCAGGGGAAAACCTTATGTATTTCCCCCTTGAAAACTGTGGAGGTTTTCTTTTTGATCCTCTTATCTCTATGTATTAGGTAGGCAAATTTGCCTGCTACGTGTTTTTCTTTCCTAGGTGATAGGGAAGCATGACCTCAATGCAGACCACTTTTGACATTATTTTGACATTTACAAATATGTGCTATAATACTGAATATTCTCCTTAAAGGTTGTGGTGAATAAAAGCAGTCCTGCTTGAGGCCTCTTAAGGCAAGTTCAGACTAATGAAAGTACGGAAATTTTTTTCTTTCTCGACAGGTAGCAGAGGGAAAACAAGAAGAAATCCAACAGAAGGGACAAGCTGAGAAAAAAGAATTACAACATAAAATAGATGAAATGGAAGAAAAAGAACAGGAGCTCCAGGCAAAAATAGAAGCTTTGCAAGCTGATAATGACTTCACCAATGAAAGGCTAACAGCTTTACAAGGTAAGTTAGCTAATCTAGAAATTGATTTGATTTGATTTTTTCTTTTTATCTGTGAAATATCTTTTTCTTGGACTTTTATTTACAGTACGGTTAGAACATCTTCAGGAGAAAACTCTTAAAGAATGCAGCAGTTTAGGTAGGTGTGTTATCAAATTTCTTATTTAAAGCTGAATTTTATCATTGAAACTTTTTCGTTTACTCTCATGGGGAACTTATTTTAAGAGGGATATTTTATGTATTCGGTATAAAGTATCTGTACTCTTTCAGAAAATTGCCCTTAAAAATATACTTGATTGCCACAAGTGGGCACCATTGTTTAGTCCTTGAGATAGATGAAATTTCTGCATCTGAGGCGCTCTCCTTAGGGATATTTCAATAAGAAAAATACATGCACAGCAGGACCTTTTTCTTTTGAGATTCATTGGAAAGCTACTAGACAGTTGTAGCTTTTTCTCTGAGTTGATAGAAAATGGCCAGGTGAACCCTTACTGTAAAAATAAATTTAAAGTGTGCTATGCTATCTTAATGTAAGTAGGAATACAAAAATGCCATGGTTACCCTTGAGACCAGTTTTTAAGTGACACTTTTTTTATCAGGCAATGACACATTGTCTTAATCCTAGGGATACAAGTTGATGACTTCTTACCTAAAATAAATGGGAGCACAGAAAAAGGTAGTGTAAAAAACTTAAATGTTCTTCTTTCATGATATCCTTTTACTATTTAAGCAGGATAGAGAGATCAGTGTTTTAAGGTTTTAAGTGTTGGGAACAAAAAGCATGCAGTTCACAGACCACTGGATCCCAGCTTTTTTAAAAAGCTTCTCTAATTTTGTCATTCTTAATGCTATGATTTTTGGTTAGATATCCCTTGTTATATGGAAATTTTAATTATTCAAATAACAGGAAAAAGATAAAGTTCAACATTGTTGATATAGCATAATATAGCTTTTTCCCCCAGTGTATTTTTCAAAGAATTCTACTACTCTTTTCTTCCATCAAGTACTGTTTCCTGGAGATATTGGGCCTCCATTTTTAATGTTTGTGTCCTGCCCCATCGCTGGCCAAGAGTTTACTTTAACAGTCCATTGAACTCTTGGATATGTCATAGAAACTTTCTTTATACTGTACATCTGTTTCTTTAATCAGAGAAAACAGGTTCAGTCATTTCTGCTACCTGAAAAATCATTTATTAGTTAATGATTAGTTCGCTGTGACCCTTCTTTCTGGATGGCTTGCATTATCTTTGCCAAAAATGTATAGCTACTATTGGCTTTCCTGTTATTGCATGGGGGTACTTTTTACCCAGTGGCTTGTACGTTCCTTCAGTTGTGAAGATCCCCATTTCATCCTTCCCCATTTTTATCCATCCAACATTAATTGAGCACCAACTATGTGCCACATCTTGCATTAGGTGCTTGAAGTACAGAATGAATAAAATTATTTTCTGTATTTACAAATCTGTGACCCTCTCCTCTTAGTTTCTATACAGAAGTTAGTGGAAGATATCAAGGTCAATACTCAGAGCTTCTTACTAAATTTTTTTTCATGTATCAGGGGATATCTTTATAGTTTTTGGGCAGCTGCCAACTCTGATAAAGTTAGGAGGTGCTTTTTTGTTGTTGTTCTTGTTTTTGTTTGTTTGGTTTTTAATTAGAAACTGGCAAGATAGGTTCAAGTTACATATATATATATATATATATATATATATAAAATGAGGTGTAAGCTCAAGACTTAATATTACATATATTCTATAACAAATCTTGAAACTCTAAATTAAAAGTTGTCATTAATCATGGTTATTTGTTCTATGTGTGTTTTATAAAATAAAACATCTACATTTTAGAATTCCAGTTTGAATTTCAATTTGAGAATTTTTAAAGGTGTAGTTTATATTCATTATTAAAATTATTAATTTCTATCTATTAATTATATTTAGCAAACATGTAAAATGACTTAATCCTCATTTTCTAAAAGCTTGGCATTGTTAAATGAATTTTTATTTTTTGTTGCCATTATTTGCTTTTTTTTTCCTTCTCTTTTTGGCATCAGCACTTTTTATTCCAATTCATCACCATTTTGATTTGAGCATGTATTTATTAATGTCAGTGTTAACTTAGGCTGAGAACATGTTCTTCCTGCAGTTAAGAGAATCCCTTTATATACACTAAATCATCTTTATACTATACTACTTTGTGTTATCAGATTATTGCTAAAAATTTGCCAATTCTAACTGATTTAGATGAGAATAGTTGTAGATAATTACTTTGATTTAAAACTGAAAAGATATTTGGATACTTTAGGGTACTTCTTACCATGATATTTTTTCCCTTCTGGTGTGTTTGGTTTTTTAATGGTAATAAATTGAGTGGAGTGAGAATAACCAACAGTATATCTTTAATGAAATGGAATAGTAAATATCTTGAAATGCACAAAAGCTTCATTATACCAGATTTAAGTACACGGTGGATTTTGGAATAAGATGAATCTGTTGAGAATCATTTGTTATATAAAAACCAATTATCAAGCATTCCAATATTACGAAAGTTCATAGCCATAATATGCTATCAGATATGATTATTTTTTTTTAGGTGGAACTGACCCAATCTCATAAGAGATAGGACTTTAATTAAAATTACTCTTTAAATAGTAGAGAGAAGACCAAGTATAGTTATAAGAGAATATTTTTAAAATATCTGGAGATGTTAAGATTAATGCTATTTCTCTAGTAAACTCTTATTTTTGAAATTACTTAAATCTAAAGTAGCTGCTATGATAAGCACAGGTTTTATACTATAAATTTTTTGTATCTTATCTGATAAGCATAATTAGAACGTATTGTCTAATAGAAATATTAGGAGAGCCACATAGATAATTTAAAATTTTCTGGTAACCACATTAAAACTATAAAAAGAAACAGGTAAGGGCACCTGGGTGGCTCAGTAGGTTAAGCATCTGCCTTTGGCTCACGTCTTGATGCTGGGGTCCTGGGATCGAGCCCCATGACAGGCTCCCTGCTTAGCAGGGAGTCTGCTTCTTCCGCTTTCTCCACCCACCCCCTTGCTCATGCTCTGTCTCGCTCTGCTCTCTCTCTAAAGTAAGTAAATAAAATTTTCTTAAAAGAAACAATAATTTATTTTTAATAATGTTTAATAATATATTTATTTTAACCCACAATATCCAAAATATTATTTCAACATGTAATCAATATTAAAAGATTAAATGAAGTATTTCATATTCTTTCTTCCCTAGTAGGTCTTTGAAACCAGTATGTATTTATTTTACACTTACAACACATCTCAATTCAAACTAGCCATGTTTTCAGGGCTCGGCAGTCACATTTCTACTGAGCATGTGTATTGGACAACATAGGTAGTATAGATAAACAAAATTTATTAGGAAACTTGTATATAAATATAACACATTTTAAGTACCACAGTTCTTTCTTTTGTTTCTGTATCTGTCTTTTCTTTATACTTCCACAGCCCTATTTGGGATCTTTGACATGCCCCCCACCTTCTCTCACCTTAAGTATCTGATTCTTTTTGCATTATCAGTGACATCTTTTATAGTTTTGGCAAAGTGAATTCCCAAGGGGCTAATTCAAGTAATGAAATATTAAAAGTGTCATGATCCAAATCCTTTTTATATACTATCTGAAAGACTTTTCTTTCATATATCTTAGAAAATGCCTTTGTAGGGCAGCCCCAATGGCCCAGCAGTTTGGTGCTGCCTTCAGCCTGGGTTATGATCCTGGAGACACGGGATCAAGTCCCATGTCAGGCTCCCTGCATGGAGCCTGCTTTCTCCCTCTGCTTTTGTCTCTGCCTCTCTCTCTCTCTCTCTCTCTCTCTCTCTCTCTCTCTCTCTCTGTCATGAATAAATAAATAAAATCTTAAAAAATAAAGAAGAAAATGCCTTTGTAGAAGTCATATATATTTTTATATAAATCTTGCATTTTACCTAAACTAGTATGATAAATATTTTAATCTAGAGTCCAGATATTAAAATTAGACTATATAAAAGGGTGATTTAGGGCTTTGTGAGTCATGGTGGGATCACTACTTTAATAAATGTCTTCTAAAGTCCTGTGATGATAGTCTGAAATTTTGTTTCAAATAAGTTCTGTGAAGTTAAAACAGAACTTTAGGTTAAAATTTGATTTTAAATGAGTTTTCTTATTTAAACATGATATTGTTTAGTTGGACTTCTGAAAATGTTATCATAGCTTAGGTAGGATTATTTAACTGAGGGCTCCTGTTTTAGATTTCTTAGTTCCAATCAGCAAATACTATATGAGAATTTTATTTTTTTTAAATTTCTGTTGCTGCTAGCCTTTTTCTCTTTTTGGGGCTATATGGTATCTCTATGTAGTGTAACTATATAACTATACAATTATATACAGCTCTACACACATGTATTACATATATATGTATGTATTTTATATGTATAATTGTGTTATGTATTATATATATATAATTGTTGACTGGAGATTCTGTACACCATGTATATAGATAAAGGATAATGACAGATTTCAGTAGGAAGGTAAAGGAGATGGCTGTTAGTAAGGTTGTCAAAAGATTTGTGAAGTGATCAGAGTAGGAGATGCCTGCCTCAAAAAAAGTTGAGATGATGAGAAATGAGGTGGGTAGAAATGAGGAGAAAAGGGAAGAGGTTTCATGGTCTGAGTGGTACTAACTCAGGTCCTCTTTAAGAGGTTTTAGTGCTTTCACACCTTCCAGATAGTCATCATCTTGGGATTTATTTTTAACATTTGAACTTCCAAAGTCTATTCAGTGGTTCTGAAAGATCCAGAGATATAATTGAAGGATGTTACCCAGATTCAGAAGTTAACTCTTTAAATCAATGTAAATAGAGATTATTGTAAGAAAAGGGCTAACACTTTTCTTAAACTCCTGTTAGGTTTTGATTCTCTCCACTCATTAAAACAAAACAAAACAAATTCTGTTTGACCTGAGCAAAAGCATTTTTCAGCCTCTTATTCTAAAATGTGTAGGCATTGACTTTAATCATTTGGGCAGAGATGAACAATATAATATTTTGAGAGTATATAAAGTACAGTTTAAATGACTTAAAGGGAAAGGTTATTTGTGAAATGAAAGTGTAAAAATTTAAATGTTACATCAGTGCCTTAAATTTTAAGACACATTGTTTTATGGTATTCTTAAAATATTTATCTTTTGCCTCTTAACTAAGAAGAATAGCTTTGAAGAGGGACTGTTAGAAACCAGTTATTTGAAAATTAATTCAGTAAGAACATATAATAAAATTTAAAAATGCTTTACAAGTATTAAGCTGTCATGGAGGAAGGTGTATTTTAGAAGTGGGAGAAGCTTTTTAAAGCAATATGTGTCTGGTTTTCTTGAGCTCTTTGAATAGAAACTGCACCTTTAAAAGCTAACCATTCAGGGTACAGATCATTGATTATGTAATTACAGTTTTCAGTATTTAGCTTATTTTAACTCCAAAATATGTCTGCTATTAATATTAAAAATATATTAAACTTTTATGAATCTCATTCAGCATTACTTATGTTAATACATTTCAGTTTTCCTACCTTTGCTGTTGGTTTTCAAAAACAGCAACAAACTATATCCTTAAAGGTGTTTCTTTCTTTATTAGAGCACTTGCTTTCAAAGAGTGGCGGGGACTGCACTTTTATTCATCAATTCATAGAATGCCAGAGTGAGTACAGAGTATTTTTCACATTGATTTTAATGAAGTTAGGGGCAAAAATTGAAAAATGAGAGGAAAAAATGAAGATCTCAATGTGTTTGTTATGATAGAAGTACACAGAGGGCCATCTTCAGACAGCAGCAATACTTTTCATACTGTTTAGGCTTCTCTCTTTTGAGAAAATTGTTTTTGTGGCATTTGCCTTCAAAGATGGATTTCATATTGCCCACAAAAAAAGAGGAGGTTTCAAGTTTTTAAATAAAAATTGTTGTTGAGTAGGAAATAAAATAGAATGTCAAGCACCTAAACTTTCTGTGTGGATACTTAAGAGGTAGTAATCAAGTTAGCCTGTTTTATTAAAGTTCTAGTTCTATCACAGATTTGGATTTGAAGTTCTTAAATAAATTTCTTAAATGATTAAATGAAGCCATGCAAACAGTGATTTAGTTTGGGCACTCAAATCTGAAGATGGCCCTTAGGGTAACAGGACCTTTCTAGGGAAGGAGTAGCAATAAATTGTCCTATAGTCTAACATCCATGGCATACCCTTGGGAAGGCTATCTTTAATAATAAAGATGGATAGGTTGGCTTTTGAGGTGATTTGGACCTCTGCTGAATTCTGAGTGAAAGTGTAATGAATTCCCTCTTACTTGAAAATCACATGGCTGCTTGAATCATGAGGTTGTGATATTCTTTTGGTCTAGTGATAATTAAAGGTCACTATGTGTAATAAAGATTTATTACAATATCTATACTTTTTCCTACCAGACATAGAATACACTTTGTTGAGCATTTTTCTCTTCCTTTTCAATTTCTTTTTGAAATGAGTGACTCCCCATGTTTTTATCTCATGAGTACATCTTGTGGACCTGCAAATATATGTGGTTCTTCTCTTTCCTCCCCACCCCCACACAATCTCAGGAGTCCTTGAGGGTTGAAGGGTCACACCTGGTAATTATAGCAGACAAATCAGTAGATGAAATGTTACACTCCTTAGGAATGCCTTAAGGAAACCTGGAATTTCATTTGATTGTTGTAGAAGAGCTTCTGTTTTTGTCCATTTTGGAGACTATGATATTGAATGTCAGTTTAATATTATTTTGAGGAAAATTATTTAATAAATATGGCATATTTATTTATCTTTTAAAAAGTTTACATAAAGCAAAGATTAGTCCATGTTTTTGTTATCTTCTGATTACTAAATTTCACTTTTATGGGAAATTGGCACAGGGGTTTGGGGCAAAATAATTGATACCCACTGAAACCAACTAAAAGAATATAGAGTCTAAAATATAAATCTTTAGGAGAGGATTTTATACTTAGTTTTATTACATGTGACCATTTTTTAATGTTACTTTTATTTTAAATTTTTGTGACTTGTATGTTGACCCGAAGAAAACTATCAAAAAAAGAGACTGTTTTACAATTTGTAAAAATCATTTAAAATATTATTATAAAATGTGTAAAATATTTAGCTGTAGTTGTAACAGAATGATGTGTGTTTTACACTAAGATAAAGATGTTTAAAGATTTTTATTGTGTCATAGTTAATGAGAGGCAAATGGACCAGTAAACATTCAGAGATAGAGCAGAAGTTACATAAATTACAGCAATCTCCTCAATGGGCATATTAGATAATAAAATTATGTTTATAGGGGCTATGTAATAGCATGAGAAAAATGTTAAATGTGGTACAAAGGGAAAAATATAAAATCCTTTTCTTGTGGACAAAGAATGAACCGAAGAACAAAATAAAATGTAAGTATTCCTAGATGTCTGAATTCTTTGGGTCCCTAAGTGCAAACAGTGGAAGTTTGGACTGTAAATTCATGTGGCTAGAGATGGAGCCCATTATCTGAATCTGTTCGGTTACTGAATTTTGGTGACAAGCAGCAAGAGTTTGGTTAATCAAGGTACCAGTCATATCTCTGAAATTTCCAAATCTGTTGGCTCCTTATATTTGGACTGCCAGAATTGGCATATTAAAAGTTAACCCTGGTTTGATTTGTCGTCAGAAGGGATATTTTCATTATTTTATAACAAGTGCCTATATAGAAATTGTTTTGTTTAATAAGTATTATGGCAAGCAAGGTAAATTCAGCAAATATCTTACTCAAGTGAACTTTTTAAACAATTTTGGATTATTTTTTTTTATAATCTCACACAAACTTTTTTGCCACTATTTTCAGTGATAGCCATCTAGAATTGATTTATGATCTTGAACAAAGTTTATATTCTGTGAGCAGCGATACTTCATATTCTTATTACCAGTCTTTTGGGGGGGGTTAAGGATTTTTTAATTTTTTTTTAAAGAGTTTATTTATTTACTCATGACAGAGAGAGAGAGAGAGAGGGAGAGGCAGAGACACAGGCAGAGGGAGAAGCAGGCTCCATGCAGGGAACCCAACATGGGACTTGATCCCAGGTCTCCAGGATCACAACCTGGGCTGAAGGTGGCGCTAAACCGCTGGGCCACCGGGGCTGCCCAAGGATTTTTTAAAGTAATTTCTGCATCCAGCATGGGTGGATCAAGAGTTATAGGCTCTTAAAACCTTGAGATCAAGAGTTATAGGCTCTACTGACTGGGCCAGCCAAGTAACCCTTATTTCCAGTCTTTTAAAAACAAGATATTAAGTACCTAGATTTCATTATCTACAGTGATTATTGTATAGTCCAAATTCACTTTGTGTTTTAAAAAGTAGAAAGCAGTGGTACTTGGGTGGCTCAGTAGTTAAGCACTCAACTCTTGATTTCAGCTCAGGTCAGGATCTCAGGGTTGTGAGATCGAGCCCCATGTTGGGCTCTGTGCTGGTGGAATCTGCTTGAGATTCTCTCTCTCCATCCCCCTCTGCCCTTCCCCCTCTTCTCCCTCTCTCCCTCTCTCTCTCTCTCTCTGGAAAAGGAAAAGGAAAAAAAAAATTAGAAAGCAAATAATTCACTTTTGTAGGATTCATCATGTCTATTTTTAATATATTAACAGATTTTTTCAGTTAATGTATATGAATCCATAAAGAGAATGATTTAGTTGTTGGCTGTCTCCATTTATAAGGTGATTTTGACGAAATTAAAGGAGTTAGAACACATTTCAATTTGTTTTCCTTTTATGGTAAAAGAGACTGTGTTTCTTTTAATTTTCTTTTAGGAAAACAACTTTTAATCCCAGGCAAAGAGATTGGATTTTGAACAGACTTAAATATAGCCTTTTACATAATTCCAGAACTGTGAAATAAATTTTCTGTGTAAAAATATACCATATAAAAATCTAGAATTAACAGTAACTTTAATAAAACTTGCTAAAAGACTCTAGCAATATTTTCTCTTCAGGGATTTGGTATGAAGTTTGATTTAAGCAGAATTCCACATTCCAGTTGCCTGCAAATTTTAGTTACTCAAGGTTTACCATGTAAACTTAACAAATACTTTGAGTCTATTGTGTTCTGCTAAAGATGCTTTTGAGTTAACAAATTGTGCATCTCTAAATCTGTTTCATATATATCCCATGAACTCTCTCTCTTGATTGATTTATATGCTGAGTGCAAAGAATAAAGGGTAAAAGGTGGAGAATCTGAGGACATAGAGATTCACTCATGGGCATAGAATGAAAAACTCCTTTTTCCTACTGCTTCCTGCACTTTTAATTTCTTCAGTTGTTTAGGGGAGGGCAGAGGCATCACAGCTGGGTGCCAAAGAAACTTTTCTTCTGGGGTCTGTCCGCCTTGTACAGACTGTCTCCACCTCAAAGGTGGAGTGGCATATTTTGATAATTGAGTTAACAAGTGCCCTGAAATAAACTTCATGTATTTATATTCTTAATCTATGGTTACTATGAGACTTAATGATTTTTATTATTAAGCAAAAGTCTCATTCTCTTAATATTTCATATCTTATGTTTTTTTCCTGATTTAAAAAAAAATTGTCTCCCTGCCTTCCACTCCCCTTTTGAAATTACAGTCACCACGTGTATGTTGGTCTCATTCCCTCCTTTCTCTTAGGGTTTTGCTCTCACATAAAAATTGCCTTATTTGGAGTAATGCGTTGAATCAGTGTTGCTCTGTGACTGTTTACTTTTCATCACTCTATGAGATCAGTCTCTGAACAATCTCAGGATTATGCTGATTACATATTCTACTTGAACAGATTTTTACATTTTCATTTTTTAAACTTTTATTTCTCTAAACCAAAGCAGTTTATTTATGACAAAGAATAGGAAACACTTAGTGTGGTTCCCTGCTCTTAGTCGTTTATGGCCTCATAAACTAGATGTTGCTAATTCTTTATTTCTTTGTACTTAAGAGTAGTTGTCCAATTTAGGATATATGGGATGTCTTTTTTGTTTGTTGTTTATTTGTACCAATCATTTTCCCAATCCCTTTCCAACATTTCTACCAGGTTTTCTCCCAGTATAACTGCACAGAAGATACTCTAAAATTTATGCCAGCAGTGTTTTGACATGTAGATTGTTCCTTTCTTTAAAAAAAGATCTGTTTCTGTATTCTTTTTTTTTTTTTTTCTGTATTCTTGAAATTGGTTCCTTTCCTTTAGTTTCAGTTTGTCCTTAATTCTCAGGTTTTTTTCATCTAAGTACCACCTGCTGATAAGGACATTAGGAGGGCATATGATGTAAGAGCATTGGTATTATATAAGACTGATGAATCACTGAATTCTATCTCTGAAAGTAATAATACAATATATGTTAATTGAATTTAAATAAAGTCTACCTGTTACTCTAAAAAAGTTCTCAAATTTTTCTTCTTTTGTTCTTCCCTATTCTCTATTTCTACTTTGTGAATTGCTATTCTGTGAAGGAGATAAACGGTTAGCTTGATGTTAAATGCTGATTGTTAATTTTTACTTTGATTGTATTTGATGTTAATTCTAATCTCAGTTTCTTTACTATATTTCCCTCTAATGGCCTTTTTGGTTATTTTAGCTCACTTTTATCTATGATGTTTAGAATTGGATCAGAGGATTCTTGATACGAATTCTCATTTGGTCCCTTACTGGCAGTAGGACTCTGGGCTATGGAACCTCATTAAATCTCAATTTCCTCATTTGTAGAATGGGGTGGTATTACCTACTTCTTAGGATTATTGTGAGTATTAAATGGAATCATATTTGCTAAGCACTCTAAGTAATGCCTGCCACACAGAAATACATGTTCACTAGCAAGTACAAAATTTATGGTGGGGAGATTGGAGAGGGTGTTAGTGGGAGCTTTTTTGCTGAAGTAACTTTTTTTCCTCTTTTTATTACCAGGCACAGGCAGTGAAAGCTGACTGATCTGGTTTTATTGTCCTTGGTAAAGCAATATATTCCTGACAATGTCAAGATTGTCTAACTTTTTAATTACTAGTACAAGTGCCATTTAGAAAATTTGGTCCCCAGCACATTATTTTAATGCCCAAGTGATAACATTATTTTTTTTTTAATGAAACCTAACTTTGAGACTTAAAGGTATTTTCCAGGTTGGCAGTTACAAATACCAGATTATGTAGGTCTTTTATATTCATCTGCTCTTCTCTTCTGTCAGTTACCCTAGGCAGCTGACATCAGTATCTGATAGTGCTGTTTGAGTTTATATTCTGCTTTCAGTTGGTTGTATATATCACGTGAGGAAAGTAGCTCTTTAGCTTAAAGAATTTAGTCCAGGCTAGGCACACCTGTGCTCCTTGCACTTCTTTTGAATGCATTGTTTTTTATTTTTATTTTGTGCCATGTAGTAATATGTTAGTACATAATTTATTTTTATCACCCAAGAAATAAATTTGTTTTGTTCTATTCAGTCTTTTACAGATTTGACAGTTTTTGCAGTTCTATCAGATGTTTTCTGACTAAACTAAATGCTTAGGTGATGGTTCTCAAATGTCAGACTTACTGTGCCCATCAGTTCTGCTCCTTGATAGGTTCCCTACAGAAATGCCTACATATACGTATCAGGTACAAATGCAAGAATATTCACAGCAGCATTATTTACAGTTCAAAATTGGAAATAACCTAAAAGACCTTTAGTAGTCAAATGAATATATATACACTGAGGCATATTCAATGAAAGAAGCCTGACACAAAACAGGGCACCTGGGTGGCTCATTGGTTGAGTGTTTGCCTTTGGCCCAGATTGTGATCCTGGGGTCCTGGGATCAGTCCCAGATCCGGCTCCCTGTGAGGAGCCTGCTTCTCCCTCTGCCTCTGCCTCTGCCTCTATCTCTGCCTCTGTGTGTGTCTCATGAATAAATCTTAAAAAAAAAAAAAGAAGAAGAAGCCTGACACAAAACACTATATACTGTAGTATTCCACTTAACGTGAAGTTCAAACCACTAAAATTATATTATTTAGTCATGCACAGTTTATGTAGTGTGATTATAAAGAAATGCAAGAAATTAAATACAAAAGTCAGGATAAAAAAAGAAGAAGAAAAAAAAAAGAACAAAAGTCAGGATAGTAGTTACCTTTATGGGGTTTTGATTGGAAAGGGAAATGTGGGAAGCTTTAGGGGGTTGTGGTTAGGTTCTGTTTCTCGATTTGAGCTGTAGTCATATAGACATTTGCTTTTAAAAATTTTATTAACCTGTACCCTTGTGTTGTTTGTCCCTTTCTGTGTGTTATTTTTCACAATAAATAAAGTATGGGTTGGAGCCCCTGGGTAGCTCAGTTGTTTAAGTGTCTACCCTCAGCTGGGATGGTGATCTCAGGGTCCTGGGATGGAGCCCCACATCCAGCTCTCTGCTCAGCGGAAGGTCTACTTTTCTCCCTCTGCCTGTCCCCCCGACTCATGCTTGAGAGCGCTCTCTCTCTCTCTCTCATAAATAAATAAATATGTATTTTTTTTTAAAGTAGGAGAAAATGGGTCATCTGGGTGGCTCAGTCAGTTAAGCATCTGCCTTCAGCTCAGGTTGTGATCCCAGGGTCACTGCTGGGCAGGGAGCCTGCTTCTCCCTCTCCGTCTGCTGCTCCTCTTGTTTGTGCTCTCTTTCTCTCTCTCTCTGTCAAATTAATAAAATCTTTCTTAGGGATCCCTGGGTGGCGCAGCGGTTTGGCGCCTGCCTTTGGCCCAGGGCGCGATCCTGGAGACCCGGGATCGAATCCCACATCGGGCTCCCGGTGCATGGAGCCTGCTTCTCCCTCTGCCTGTGTCTCTGCCTCATTCTCTCTCTCTCTCTCTCTGTGACTATCACAAATAAATAAAAATTAAAAAAAATAAAAATAAAAAATAAAAAATAAAATCTTTCTTAAAAACAAATAAAAAATAGGAGAAAATGAATAAGTGTCTCTCTAGAGTATCCCTCAAGAGGGACTTTTTAAGAGGAAAGAAAATCTTCTAACTCATCTTTCAGTTGTCCTGAGCCAAATAGCTCATTCAAGACCTGCATTTATCATTACATGGAAGTTCTCTTCTGAATCTGAGTGGCTTCTGACTTTTAGTACTCCCAAAGAATTGAGGTGCCCACCCCAAGTTTGAGAACCAGTGGTTAGAAACTTTTTTAAAAGTAAGCTCCATGCCTAGCATGGACTACAACATCTGATTCAAACCCACAACCCTAAGATCAAGATATGAGCTGAAATCAAGAGTTGGGCTTGATTCCTAACTGATGGAATTACCCAGGCGCCCCAGAAACTTTTTAAAAAAATATTCTTCAATTATTTAAAAAAAAATTTTTTTTTAAGATTTTATTTGTTTGAGAGAGAGAGCACAAGTAGCAGAGAGGGGCAGAGAGAGAGTCAGAAACAGACTCCCCACTGAGCAGGGATGTCAGATGTAGTGTTCGATCCCAGGACCCTGAGATCATGACCTGAGCCAAAGGCAGACAGATACTTAACTGACAGCCACCCAGGTGCCCCTTTTCCTCAATTATTTATTACAGGCCACTAATGATTCACCAGGTTTGAGAATATTACCTTCAGTAATTTCAGTAGTGACAATAGCAACAGGTAATCATTATTTAGCACTTTGATACTAGTACTGTGCAAAACATTTTGCATATTTTTTTTTAATTTTTTTTTTATTTTTATTTATTTATGATAGTCACAGAGAGAGAGAGAGAGAGAGAGAGAGAGGCAGAGACACAGGCAGAGGGAGAAGCAGGCTCCATGCACCAGGAGCCCGATGTGGGATTCGATCCCGGGTCTCCAGGATCGCGCCCTGGGCCAAAGGCAGGCACCAAACCGCTGCGCCACCCAGGGATCCCACATTTTGCATATTTAAATCTTAGTTTTTTAGAACAAGGAAAACATTCAAATAGTTTTTCCAGGTTTGGTTCCTTTAAAGATAGATGTTCAATCCATTCATTCAATAAATATTTATTAAGCATGTACATTAATATATATGCCAGGTCTTATTTTAGCTGTTGGGAAAGCTTTGCCATCATGGAGTTTACATTCTTTGGAGGAAAGAAAAACTAATAAACTAATGTCAGGTAGTAATAAGTCCACTGAAGAAAAATTTAAAAATGTAAGTAAGACCAAAGGTAGTTAAAAGGTAGCATGTGGGATTTGAACAGATTTGAGACTAAACTGAATGAGATGTACATGTGTCTGGAGAAAGAGTATGTGAGATAGAAACTATGAAAACTGGGACTGGTCTGAAATAGGAGTTTTAGAACAATAAAAATAGCTTTAAAGGGGGGGCGGAGCAGATAATAAATATTTTAGGCTTTCCAAGCTATAAAGTCTCTAGTAGTTGCAACTACTAAACTGCCATTGTAGTGGAAAGCAGCTATGGACAGCATGTACATGAATGGACCTGCTGTGTTCCTCTAAAACCATATTACCCAACAGGCAGCAGGTGGCATTTGACCCTTAGGGCTATAGTTGGCTGACCCCTGTGCTAGATCATGTAGACTTTGTAGGTCTGGTAGGGACTTCAGATTTTGTTCTACGGGTGAGCATTTTGAACAGTAAATTACTCCTAAGGTATGTTTAGGATTTTTTAAACATGGTGGCACTTAAATCTTCAACATACTAGAGAAAGATTGTAATGGCTTTCAAAGTCTGCATTCGTATTATTTTATTATTTGCTAAATTCATGTAACAACATTTGTAGAAACCTGTTTTACGTCAGAATTGTCTTGGGAATTAAATTATTGATGAGATACCTTCCTACTTCCACTAGACTCTAAATTCCTAAATATATAACATATATCTTGGTAATAATCCATGAAGAGTACCTAGTATTCTATCTGGTGGTACACAGTAAATATTTGAAGTGTTTTCCTCAAAGAGTTCATAGTATATTGAGAAAGGTAGACAAAAATATATAGTTGCAGTATATAGCTCATTAGAAATAGGAATGACAGACTATATTTGAGGAGAGATCCCAAATCCATCCAAGACAAAGGAAGAGAAATTCCATTTTAGACTTGGTGAGATGAACTTCCTGAGGGATTTCTGGGTGAAGATGTTTGGGAAGAAGTTAGTAGTATTCTGAGACCTAAGAGAGAGAGCTAGACTAGGCATCAACATTTTAAAATTATGCAAATATAGTAGGTAAATACTGTTTAAAATGAATTTTTGTTGTTGACAGAGACTTTGGAGATTAACACATTTTTTTTTCTTGGTAGAACTATAAAAATTTTGTAATCTACTCCCTCCCTAAATACAGACAGTACTGCATTGAAAATCTTTGTACGTTGTCTCTTTCCAGAGTAATACACAGAATAGAGACTCTGTGTCAAAGTACATGTGCTTTCAACATTTGGATGAGTTCTGTCAAAATTGCCCTCTAAAGAAAAAAAAAAAACCAATTTACACTCCCACCAGAATGACATAAGATTACTCATATACTCAGCCTTCCTGGTACTGAATGTTTGCCAAACTGATGAGTGAATAATGCCATGGCATTGTTTCTGTAGGTAGACCGTAAATTTCACGTTGACTGGGCATTTTCTTTTCTTGGCCTCTGAATTCAGTATTGTTATTCTTTGCCCCTTTTCTGTTGTGTTTGACTTTTTCTCATCCATTTTTGGAGGGCCTCATATCTTTGCTATCCCTGTGTTCCCTTTCCTTCTTCTGTGCTTTATTTTTCTACATAATCTCCATCTGATGTTTCATTTGTTTATTTAGCATATTTCCCTCCTCACCCCATTAGAATGAAGAACTAGGAAGGCAGGAATTTTGTCATTTGTTCATTCTAATGTTTCCAGCATCTAGGAGACTATCTGGCATATAGTAGGTCCTCCCTAATTAATTGTTCAATGAATGAATGATAAATGGTAACCTGTTATCTGCTATTTATTTTTCAAATACTTTCTCCATGTCTGTCACTGGCCCTTTACCTGTGTTTATAGTGAGTTTGATCAAAAAATATTAATTTGGAACGCCTGGGTGGCTCAGTGGTTGAGCGTCTGCCTTCAGCTCAGGGCGTGATCCTGGGGTCCTGGGATTGAGTCCTGCATCAGGCTTGCTACAGGGAGCCTGCTTCTCCCTTTGCCTGTGTCTCTGCCTCTCTCTGTGTGTCTCTCATGAATAAATAAATGCAATCTTAAAAAAAATTAAGTTAAAAAAGAAAAATTTTAATTTACTTGAGGTCAAATATATATGTCCCTTCACATATGGTTTTTGTGTTCTGCATTATGCCTAGGGCTTTTTTTTTTTTTTTTTTTTTGAAACCTTTGGCTCCCCTTCACCCATTTCTCTTACTCCCTCACCTCCTGCCTCTGGCAACCACCAGTCTGTTGTCTGTATCTATGAGTTTGTTGTTGTTTTTAATTCCACATGTTAAATGAGATCATATGGTATTTATTTTTCTCTGTGTGACTTTATTTAACCTAGTATAGCATGCTTAGGATCCATCCATGTTATTCCAAAAGGCAAGATTTCATTCTTTTTTATGGTTGAGTAATATATTTCTTTACCTATTCATGCATCATTGGGCATCTAGGTTGTTTCCATATCTCAGCTACTGTAAATAATGCTGCAGTGAACATAGGGGTGCATATATCCTTTTGAGTTAGTGTTAGAAGAGAAGGTAGAGGAAATATTCCAGAAAATATAACAAAAAAGACAAGAGTTGGTTTGAGGTTTTATCTAAGTAAAGACCAAGGGGAATTTTTTAAAAATTAGGATATTGATCCTGGAAATCTAATATCTGAATAATAAGATTTCCAGAGTGTGAGAAAGGGGAGAGTGAGAGAAGAATTTATCAGTGAAATAGAAGAGGAGGTAATTCCCCAGAGTTGAAAATATGAGCTTCTAAACTGAAAGGATGCACTGATTACTCAACACAATATATTTTAGAACACACACACTAAGCCAGACACAGAAATTCACATATTATGTGATGGTATTTATATGAAATATCCAGAATAGGAATTCAGAGACAGAAAGCAGATGAGTAATAGCTGGGGCTGGGAAGGGAGGATGGAAGTAAATTCTTAATGAGCATGAGGTTTCCTTTTGGGGTGGTGAAAATGTTTTGGAACTAGATGGAGTTTGCAGTTGCATAACATTGTGAATATACTAAATGCCACTGAATTGTTCTCTTTAGAATAATTATTTTATATTATGTGAATCTCACCTCAAAAAAAAAAGACCATGTCCTAAGTATATGAAATATAATAACACCAGGGATAAAGAGAAGATTCTGAAAATTGTGAGAGAGAAACAAAGGATCTCATACTCTGTTAATCATAATAAACTAAATTATAATATAGCAATAAATAAACTTCTGAAATCTAAATGGCTTAATTCAACAAATATTTTTTTGCACTCATGCTCCATGTCCATGGTGAAGGTGAGAATACTTTTCCATGTTATTCAGGGATCTAGGTTAATGGAGGCTTTACCATCTTACGATAAAGAATTTTGCCATCTCAGCACATAGTTTCTAGAACGGGGAGAAGAAAGCAGTATAGAAAACTCCTACTCTTTCCATTTTTTTTTTTTTTTTTTTTTTTACTCCTACTCTTTCTTAAATGGTTTATCCCTGGCGAGAACCAGTCATGTGGACCTTCCTTAGTGCTACAGAGTTTGAAACATGCAGTCTCCCAGGTGCCTAGAAAGAACAGGCATACCACACTCTACTGAGCACAAGAAGTCTCTACCATGCCTACTGAGGAACAGCACTCACCATCTCATTTGAAGCTAGAAAATTGTGGTACAATACTTTCAAAATTCTGAAGGAAATTATTTCCTGTAGAATTGTGTATCTAGTCACACCATCAGTCAAATGTGAGAACACTAACATTTTCAGAGGAACAAAGTCAAAGCATTTAACCTTCTATGAGTCCCCTTTCAGGAAATTAACTGAGGATACTTTACACTAAAACAAGGGATTAAAACAGAAGAAGAAAGATTTGGATTCTGGGGGTAGAGGATTTTGGATACAGCCCAGACTGGAGCAGGATACAGCCCAGACTTAAACATATCCCAGCTGGTCAGGGATATATAATATGATGGATTACCTGATATGTTTGACAGTATTGAGAGTTTTTATGGTTCTGTTAAGAACTTGGGCTGTGTTTGAGATAGATATATAAAAAGTTAGCAAAATAAAATATTGCAAACTCCAAAATCACTACATGTTGTATAAGAAGGTACAAGCAGAGAAAGATAATTGTAGCATATTATATGATTCAAATATAAATAATAGTCATAGTACCATAGATACTAAGTATAGATGGACAAAATGTATCCCTTAGGAGGATGATAGTTAAAAAGGACCCAGAGTCCTTTTTTTTAGTCATCTATTAGAGGTTGTCAATAAATAGTGTTTAAAATGGAAAAGTAAAATAGCAGTATTTTAGAACTATAAATGTGAATACCAGAAGAAATGGCTTGAAGTTAAAAGTTATTGCTTAAAAAAAAATTGCTTCTAGGAAATGAATTTCAAGAATGGAGTGTGGAATAGGACAAAAAATGGGGTGGACTGCCTTTTAAAATTATCTAAACCCATTATTTTGACTTTAAGAAAAATTTTTAAGGAGCAGGGGCAAACAGTGCCACATACTACAAAGAGCATATTACAAAATGAAAATTATTTAAAGGAGCCGTGGCCTTTGGCAGAGAGGAGGTTATAGTAATCTTGGGACAGTTTTAGTGGCTGGTGGGTGTAAACCAAGCTGCATTGGGTTGAAGAGTGAAGGAACAGAGAAATTATTTCACATGCTGCCAAGGTGTAAACTCAAGGAGACCAACTGACATACAGGATTAAATAAGGGGATATTCAGAATAGATATTCCTCTCAGTGAAATGAAGAATATGAAGATCTGAATTTAAATAAATTATAAAGAAACTACATTATACATTTACAGAAAATCCCTTATAAAACAAAACAAAAAAAGTGTTTATTTTAATATCTTTTAAATGATTCATTTTATTGAAGCCTGTCATATATGCATCTCTGCTCAATTGTATCAATAGGGAAAAGTAAACTGTTGGTATAATATAATTTGTATTACTTCTTTAATTAAATACTTTCTCAGAATTCCTTTATTTCAACTTGATTTAAAGAGGATTTCTTTGTTCTGAGTCCTTTTCTAAAAGGTGTAGGCTTTTTAGATAAGGTAAAAACTAACGAAAATAAAAGACAAAATTTCCCCCAACCTCAGATTTCTGCATTAATCTGGTTGCTCTATTATAGTTCGAGTTTTCTTAGTTCTCCTTCCAGCTTCAAGTTTTTGTACAAGCCTAGTCATGGGAGTAATATTATCATCTTTAAATTTGGTCATGGAATGTGTTACACTGCCCCGCTCAGGGAAATGCTACTTGGTTTGGGCTTGGATAGTAACATTTGTTTTCTTTGGCAGAGAAGCTGATCGTCGAGGGGCATCTAACCAAAGTGGTAGAAGAAACAAAGCTTTCAAAAGGTTCGTTTTCTCTGGGTTTTCTGTGGGTTTTGACAACTCTTTTGGATAATGGAGGTTAGTGTACTTTTCCAAGGTCATAGTATTTTAACCATCAATTTATTTCTTATAGCTCACCAAGTGGCAATCCAGTAACAGTATCATATAATCTAAGATAGTTGGAGTTCTGTCTTAAGAAGGATATCTTAATTAGAAAGGTTCTTTTTTAAGTGGGTATATATATATATATATATATATATTTTTTAAGTGCTTGAAATAGGTTTTGTTAGGTATTAAAGATTTGTTCTGATCTGTCTCACTTCTAGCATTATTTTCAGCTTTTTTGATATTTGATATTATATTTGCTATACAAATTTTAATTAAACACAATGTAAATCTTTTGTAAAACAGGTGAAAAATGCTTGCAATTCTATTTCTGTGGTTGTCATACCTTTAACATTCCTTATGAAATTTAATATTTTCTTAATTTTTGGCATATCAATTTGATTTAAATAAAAGTGATTATGTAAAGTCTTCTTATATTTATAATGAGTAGTCTTGAAATTGCCTGAAATAGTTTATTCTCTTCTGTTACAATTGTCGGAGAAGAAAAGTGTTTTAAAGCATTATGTTGTCAAGTCACTCTTCTGCATTAGGGAAATTGGACAAATAAATTTGGTGTGATGTGCTCATTATCATTCTCGGACTTTCATCAGAACCTACCAGTAAAGTTTATAAGTAGATTCACAATCTTTTTGGTCCATTAAAACAATGAGTGATAAAAGTTTGGAATACTCCATCTCAGTACATTCTGTTTTATAAAAGTTAACAGGAACCATTTTGGCTTCTAAAAATATTTAAAAGGAGAATGTTATTTCAAGTATCTGGTGGCTTCCATTCTGAATTTTGTGCATGGCAGATGCCATATTTGGGGAAAGAATGCATAGAATATGCATCACTAATATTGTTCTGGCAAACAGGCATTGGATTTCAGAGCAGTGAACTATTTTTAGTACATGTGGCAATTTATTTCATCTTATTAAAGTGAGATGAGAACAGATTTTAACATAGCTTTTACTTCACCACCCAAATACCTACTCAGATTAGTTGAATAGCCAGCACACTGAAGTGGAAGTGTAGAGCCTTAGAAAAATAATCAGTCCTACTTTAATTAAAAATATCTTGCTACTTTAGTGCTTCTATTTAATGTGTTCTGAATTCAAATATATTTGCTTGAAATTATGTGGTGTCATTATTGAAAAAGATTTGTACCGTCTTTACTTATTTGCTTTTGAAAACTGGCTCTAAAATATGTGTCGAAAGCTTTAAAGAGCATACATTTTGATCCAGCAATTCCATTTCTGGGTTTTTATATTAAGAAACAAATTGGACAAAATGCAAGGGTATTCACTTCAATGTTTTAAAAGCAAAGAGAGGAAAACAGTAAGTGTCCAGTAATGAGGGCATTTATTAAATAAATTATAGCAAGTAAGTCCATGCAAGTGAATACATCCTTTAAGAATGGTAATACAGATCAAGTTTTATATACCCAGAGATTTTTCTGTCAGCAGTCAACATTTTACAAACATTTCTCACAGTTACTATGTAGAGGTACACTAATCCTTGTAACAAACTGGATGGCTGAGATAAGTTACATTTTAAATGCTTTATATCTGACTATAAAGTATTTCTTTTGATTTGGCTAAGTCATTTTATTTTTAAAATGCTTCCAGGGGGACCCCTGGGTGGCGCCGCAGTTTGGCGCCTGCCTTTGGCCCAGGGCACGATCCTGGAGACCCGGGATCGAATCCCACATCGGGCTCCCGGTGCATGGAGCCTGCTTCTCCCTCTGCCTATGTCTCTGCCTCTCTCTCTCTCTCTCTCTCTCTGACTATCATAAATAAATAAAAATTAAAAAAAAATAAATTAAAAAAAAAATGCTTCCGTGGGTGGTTTTTGGTAGAATTTCGTTTCTGCATTGAAAATAACAGTTCCTAGAAATTGCCAATTACCAGATTTTATAAGTTTTAGTATTTCAGATATATCACTTAATGCAAAATGTAACCATAGGTTGTATGTGCTTTGTGTTTAAACCCTAACTCAACCAGCAGTCATTATATGTTTACTGTAGGCTTAGGGCGGAAATAAAAAGAATACTGGTAGGTAAAACAGATGGTTTCTTTCTTTCTTTCTTTCTTTCTTTCTTTCTTTCTTTCTTTCATTCATTCATTCATTCATTCATTCAGGATTTTATTTATTCGTGAGAGACACAGAGAGGCAGACATAGGCAGAGGGAGAAGCAGGTTCTTCGCAGGGAGCCAGATGCGGGGACCTGATCCCTGGGCCCCAGGATCACGCCCTGAACCAAAGGCAGACATTCAAATGGCTGAGCCACCCAGGTGTCCCAAAACAGATGGTTTCAACTCCAGATTCTGCCACTAACTAACTAGCTGTATGCCTTCAGGCAACTTACTGTTTAAACTTCAATTTCCTCATTTGTAAAATGAAATTGACAATATTTAACTGCAAATTTGTGGAAATTTAATGAAATATTGCTTATAAAGCAAGGAGCATTGTTCTAGTATTCAACAAATGTTAGTTCTCATTTCCCTTCTTGCTTTCTTACCAACTAATGGTTCCATTGGTGTAGGAAGTGGTCTGTGGCCAGTAAGTTTGTTCTGTCCATCCATCATTATGTGTTCTCAGAGATATAGTGAAAATACTCATCTTGTTGTAGACTTTCCAGTTTGGGAACAGTTTTGGTATTGATTCTGGTAGCTATCCTTCTGTTTCCGTCTATATATTATTGGTATGTATCTTAATGATTAAGTGCTGCAGAGAAAATCAACCAGTAAGGATTTTTTAATACTAGAATGTTGGGTGCTGCTTCATAGCTAAAGAATGGATGTTTTGAGAGGAAAGAAATACTCTTCCTTTTCCATCTCATTTGTTATATCCTATTTCATTCTTGAATACATTTGGTTTGCCTCCACATAATAATTGTAATATTAGGACATAACAGTGATGGACCATGATTTGACTTGTCTTCTTACTCAGAATAGGTTCGTGCCTTCAAACATCCTCTCTTTGGAGTGCCTGCTATATAGTGAACACTTCACTGCAGTGGGGATAGAGCAGTTAACAAAATAGACAAAAATCCCTGTCCTCATGGAACTTACGTTCTAGTAAAATCTTACTGGAAGATTTGATCCCACCTTTTAGTTTTACCTTCCTGACTAATATTCTAAATATAAAATAAAAGTTCCTTCTAATCCAAAAGAATATTTTTGAAAATACATTCTTCTTGGTTTACCTCAATATCTTGATCATAAAATTGCCAAGAATATTAAAATCAGAAGAGTCCTTTTTCTGTTCTCCCAGAGAGATTCCTTTTCCATCCATGTATAGATTAGATGTAGTAGCCTGCCTTGTTTGGAACTGTAACTTTGTGATTAAAACTAGAACATTCAGAAATGCCTGATTATGGCACACTGTGAATGCAGGAGAGGTCATAGATTGTATTCCCACGAGCCTCCATGGTCAGTGACTTCACTTCTAATCTAAGCTCTGTGTCTCTCAGCAGTTGGCCTATGACTAGAAATGGCAGTGAGAAAAGAAGCAAAAGGCTTCTTGTAGTCTATCATCTATTTCACAAATTCAGCCACAAATTCTAGAGATGTTCTTAATGGAATAGCCATAATAAGTTATATTTTAATATTGTATAAAATATATTTAATATTAATTAATGGTTTTAGATATGTTTTTTATTACTTTCAAAATGGAAAATATCTCTTCATTTAGTTGGGTATAAAACGATATATATTAACAAAAATTTTCAAACAATGTATGACAATATGAAGTTAGAAAATCAGAACCTGCCATGTCCCTATCTCCAGAAATGACATTGGGTATTTCTATTGTGGATCCTTCTAGACTTGAATAAATATGTACAGCTGAAAATTCATAGCTAAATGTATAGCTATTTTCATTCTAAGTGGGGTCATATACATACTGTTCTGTAACAATCTTTATTTTTATTTAATAGTAAGGAACATATCTTGAATATTTTCCATTCCATAATGAACAATGCTTCAATAAACATCCTTATATATATTATATGTAGTCTGTTTTTCCTTTGAAAAAGTACTAGAAGTGGATATGCACATTTAAATTTTTGATGGTATTACCACAAACAATGGCCATAACATTATACAAAATAATATATACTCAGTGAATTTATAATCTAAAGAAATAAGATACATATATACACATAGATGATATAAAATAGAGCAGGATTAATTACAAGATCATAGGATACAGAGAAGATGCAATAAAAAGCTGCATGCTGGAGAAATGAAGACTTACTTAGAGGTTAGGGGATTAAGCTGTATCTTCTAGAATGAATAGGCCTAGTAGAGAGAATGGTCATTGAGTTTAGCAAAATAGCAACTCTAGCAAAGAATTGGGAGATCATAGTGCGCTGGCATATCTCAGCCCTGTAAAGAAGCTAGCCTGACTGAAAAAGAGCTCATGTGTCCATTAATGCAAGGACCAAATTATAGCTAAATCCTGGGAGGTAAAGATTGGCTGAGACCCTGTGGAGAATGGGGAGATGCTGTAGGATTTTGTCAGAGAAATAGCTGTCTCTGTAAATGCTGTTTTAAGGCATGCCATATTACACGCAGATGTGCAGTTATAGATAAGGATCTACAGCCTAATTAACTGTCAGTCATCTTTAATAAATTGTTGGGCTTATAGTTAGGATTTTTGATAGCAATTTGTTGAAAATGAGGCCTAGGATGTCTTTATTGGCAGAGGCAGTGCACCATTTGCAAATAATCTCAAAACTTTCTTTAGGTCTTTCTAAATGTGGTTCAGGTACTTACATATATATATATATATATATATATATATATATATATATATATATTAGATATAAAAGGCTATTGATTTTCTTTAAATGTCATTTTTATAACAGTTGTGATTTTAGAGTTTTATATAAATATAAATATTACTAAATATAACTATTGCTAAGGCAACCTAACTAGTGTTTTTATGTAAGAAAGCCCCTTGCATCATCTTCATACAATGTCCACATTGTCTTGGAATTTTGCTATATTTGTTGCAGTTCTCTGAATACTTTAGCAAAGCTTGCTTCATTTTTGTTTCTAGTTGGCCAGTGGACAGCCTTGACAAAAGCCCCAGCCCTCTGCACAGCAGATATGATCCACATTATAATTTAATATGAACCACGTGTAATAACCAGCATTCCATTTTGGACTAGAGTGGTGAAGAAGTAAGAGATTCAGTGACCTCAGTTAATTTTAAAAGTATTTTGCATATCAGTAGATTTAGAGCACTCAAATCGTAAAGCAGTTTTATTAATATAGTTGTAATGAGATTCTACTTTCATTTTTTTTCTTGGTAGAAAACCAGGCAAGAGCAAAAGAATCTGATTTGTCAGATACTCTGAGTCCAAGCAAGGAAAAAAGTAGTGACGACACTACAGGTAAGTTATAACCTGATGTTTGCAAATCTACAGATGTTAATGTTACTGGCTGAGCAGTTTAGGTATGCAGATTAATATGGGTGGAGATTTCAAAGTTTGTGTTTTGGGGGAAAAAGTAGTCTCCTTCCATTTTTGAAGTTACTCCTTTGAATCTTGAATATATTGTTAAAATTACTTTCAACTATCCAAATATGACACCTGTATAAATTTCAGTTATTTATTTTGATAGTGATAGCTTCAGGATGGACCTGATTACTGTTTGTAATTATCTTTTTTGCCCCCTACAGACGCCCAAATGGATGAGCAAGACCTAAATGAACCTCTTGCTAAAGTGTCCCTATTAAAAGGTACTTTAACATGTTTTTATGACATTTTAAACCAAGACGTCAGGGCAGCCCGAGTGGCTCAGAGGTTTAGTGGTGCCTTCAGCCCAGGGCCTGATCCTGGAGACCTGGGATCGAGTTCCTCGTCGGGCTTCCTGCATGGAGCCTGCTTCTCCCTCTGCCTGTGTCTCTGCCTCTCTCTGTGTCTCTCATGAATAAATAAATAAAATCTTTAAAAAAGAAAAAAAAAAAAAAAACCCAAGACATCAGATTTACTCTTTGCCACAAAATCACATATATGAAGTTTTAAATTTAGTTAAAAGATTAGGACAGGTTCTCTAAAGTAGCAGGAACTAAAATTTCAAATGTTGGTGTTGGTGCCAATGCTTCAAACAAAAATATTTAAATTGTAAAATAATTTGGATCAATCAAGGTTATGGAAGGGCAAAGTGGTTAAGTGTTAGAATATGAAATGCAACTATGGTTTTTGGTGTTTGCCTTGATACCTCTGATACGAGCTCATTACCACTTTTAACATAAATTAGAAAAAGGTGAAAATATTAATATTCTTTAAAGAACTGCCTGTTTGCTCTATTCTCCTATGTTAACGATTATAAAGTTCCTCATTTTCTACTCTTTTTCATCCTCCAATAAATATCCCTACGTTCTTAGGACACTCTTCTAGAAATAGGTAGGGCCAAAATAAGCAGTGCATGTAATAAACTTCCACTAGTAACACTTCTAAATGAGAACTACATTTATGTCTTGATATTTACTTGTTGAGACTGAAATGGGTAGTAAATAAATCATTTATAGAAGAGTTTTTAAAGTGCCTTGGGTGGCTTATGAATAAACCTGTGTTTGTCAGCATTTAGTCTTTTTTATATTTCCTTTTGTACACAAGATAAGTTGACATATAAGTTCAGTCCAGTGAGTTATATATGTTGTTAGGGGTGGACTAACACCAGGCAATTGTCTGGAATCAGCAAAAACCCCATATCAAAGTTTCTCTGTGAGGAGATGGCTATGCTTCTGGCTGGGCTTTTAAGGAATCTCTTAGTCCAGACCCCAGGTTTTGGGTTATTTAAGGAAGCCTTAGTTTCACCCTACATGACCTTGCTGCTGGCTGACTTGTCAGTGATGGGAATTGAGGGAGAATCCAGATTCTCCTAGAGGTCCTTAGCCTGGGCATCCTGGCTTTCTCTTTTCTTCTCCATGGAAACTGAAGCTCACATGACTCTTTGAGCCACCTTTCACTGATTTCCATTACTACGGAAAGCTCTGAGGATTATTGGCCCAGGCAGCACAATTGTCAGCCTGCCTTTAAGTATGATCATAGTTTCCAGCACTTTTTAAGCACTCTGATTGATCTGCACTCTTCTTGGGTGATCTTTGGTGTTGATGAGGCTTGCTTTTTCTTCTAGTAAGTCTGAATTAACGTTTGCATAGTCCAGAAACCTCATCTTGAGCATTTCTGGTTCTCAGAAATGCAATATTGCGGGCAGCCCGGGTGGCTCAGCGGTTTAGCACCACCTTCAGCCCAGGGCGTGATCCTGGAGTCCCAGGATCGAGTCCCATGTTGGGCTCCCTGCATGGAGCCTGCTTCTCCCTCTGCCTGTGTCTCTGCCTCTCTCTTTCTGTGTCTCTTATGAATAAATAAATAAAATCTTGAAAAAAAAAAAAAAGAAATGCAATATTGGTACTGTTCAAAATATTACTGATGTTAAAAAGCTTGTCAGAACCCCTGGGCCTTTGTGGGAACATAGAGAAACAAAGAAGGTAGGTGAATGAATAACGAGCACCTGTCATACAAAAGTAGCAGTTTTTACTTTAGAAATCTCCCAGAAACCTTTTCAGCATCCAAGTTCAGATTGATTTAAAAGTAACATTTATGCTTGTATTCTGTTATTAGTGCTCTTGTGATTTTATATGTCAGTCTGTTTTGGACTTTATTTTTATCCCATTGCCTACTACAGTGCCAGATGTTCAATAAAATTTGGTTATTTGTTGAATGGATTAATAATAGACCTCTTACATCAAAGTTATAAAACCATAGGAGCATTGGAAAGTAACACACTCTAGCCAAGAAGCTGAAAGTCAAAGAGCTCTGTGTTCAATTCTAGCTCTGCTATTTATTTATAATTTGCCCTTGGGAAAATTGCTTGATCCCTCTGTGCTTCATTTTTTTTCATTTGTCATATTGGGGTTTACTGTGAGGATTAAATGAAATAATGCATGTAGATCACTTACCATAGTGTTGGGAACATAATATGTTAAGCATCATAATGAAGACACTGCTAATAATAATGATGTTGGTAACTGGTAAAAGCAGACCTATCTGTTAAAGAGTAGCTTTTCATTAATTGAATAAAATCATGGGGTTTATTATTTTTTTTAAGATTTATTTATTCATGAGAGACAGAGAGAAAGGCAGAGACATAGAGGGAGAAGCAGGCTCCGAGCCTGATGTGGGACTCTGAGATAGGATCCTGGGACTCTGGGAACACTCCCTGAGCCAAAAGCAGATGCTTAACCACTGAGCCACCCAGGCGTCCCAATCATGGGGTTTAAAAAAAATAGATTTCTTACTATATCTTTGAGGGAAAAGCAGTTGTTGGTGATGTTTCTTTTCCAATTAATAATGTATTTGTTTACTCTGCCAAATGTCAGGGAAAACTTTTTCTAATCTATGAGTACCACAGGAAGGCTAAATCATATTTATAAAAGTGCCCATGCTATAGCCTAGGAATCAGACTCAAGGAAGAGGGAATGAGATGGGGAGTTGTTGTAGGGAAGAAGACTAGAAAATATGAGGTCCCTGTTGGAGGAGGGTGGTTGTATGGATGCTACTAGTGATTGCTTGGGTACCATTGGTGAAGATGGGTCAGAGTTTTCCTATCCTTACTTGAAGTAAGGTGACAAAAGCAGAACCCCAAAACTTGCCTTGCATTTCTATATGATTGCAACTTTTATTAGTGAAGTAGCTATCAATGCCCCTTATAAGATTTTGCAGCTTGATTTTTAAGAACAGATTGTTAAATTAGTCAGTGATTAGTCAATTTAGTCAATGTAACATTTTTAAATTAGTGAAAGAAAAATTATGTTAGAAACAGGCCTGTTTAGAAGAGTCTCCATGAAACCATCAGTATAGCCCTAAATGGTTGTTTTTCCATTGTTTTTCTTTTGCAAGGACTCTATAAATTCTTAAAAATAATATAGTTACTGGCACTTATTAGAAACACTTGGGTTGTGGTTGATTGTGTGTGGTTATGTTTTGTAATCTCTATAATTAGGTTCAATAATCTAATAGGACTTTTTCTTAAATGAAGAATATCAATTTTTAGGCCACAGTGTTAACCTTGAGAGTTGTAGAAAGTAGCCTCTTTATTTTCCACATTGAAACCCTGTGCCTAACTTCTTGAAACACTATTTTTCAAATGTTACATTCCCTGTTAAAAAACAGCCCATCTTTATTTAGAATTATAGTATGCTACCTTTCATTTTAGTTATCTAGGATTAAGAAAAGAATGTGAAATAGATTAAATATTCACTATGAGATATAAATAAAATGATGATAGCAATAGTACTTTTTCCTGAAATATTAATTATCTTCAACGAATTTATGCCATTTTTGAAAGAGAAATAAAGATGTGGCTTGAACCACAAGTTTTTTTATTTTAAAAAGTTCCCCAAAAAAGGTAAAAAGAAAACTGGAATTCAATCTAAGTAGTGCCTAATGCAAGTTTGCTCTACTTAAGGAACTATGCCAGGCACTCCAGTGGTTTCAAACTCTGATAAGACTGTCCTTGGGGTTTGAGAACTTTCTGGTCAAATTGGTGATAGAAGAGGTATAAATAATAAGCTGTTTCTTTGTGGTTATTGCCATGAGGAGTTCAAGAAAGAAAAAAGAATGTCCAGTTTTTGTGTTTCTTTTTATCATGGAAGATGGGCGGGCAGGAAAGGCAATTTGAGCCTCATGAAAGAAGTATCATTTGGAAAAAAAAAAAAAAAAGTATCATTTGAGATGACCCTGAAAGTGTGTCATACCACATACGGCCTATTCAGTGACAAACACTCAATCCTGAATATGGTTGAGATTCTAGATCCAAATGCCAACTTGCAGGATGTGTAAGGAATTACGGACATATTTTTAATGAAAGTGGTGGGGCACAATAGCAAAATCCAGAATGGGAGAATTTTGGGGGGCACACAAAAGTAAATTGCTAGGTGTGTGGGGGGAAAAAAGGAGGATGGAGAAACCTATCAATTAAAAGAGATTAAAAGATGTGTCAATTAAATGCAATGTGTGAACCTTGTTTGGAACTTCATTCACATAGTCCAACTCTAAGAGTTTGAGACATGGGAAAATTGTTACCGACTAGATACTTGATATTAAGGAATTGTTCATGATCTGCAATGGGATAGTAGCATAGCATTACAGTTATCATTTGTTTTTTGTTTTTCTTTTAGAGATGATCTAGATATAGATAGGTTTTTTTTTTTTTAAGTTGTAGAATTTTAAGAAGATTGAGATACCGTTTTAGACAAAGGAAATATTAAAAACCACAAACTAGATAATATGGGTTGGGTTTGACAAGTATCATTAAGTCTGTTCACGTAATCATTTGAGTGTTTTTAGGTTGGGGTGATTCTTTCGGCAGAATTTTGTGGCTTCTGAGTATAGAAATGATATGATCAGACCTGTATTTTAAGAGGATTTGTTGGATGAACTAGAATAGGTAGAGGCTGGAGATATGGCAACCAAATAGGAGGCTTAAGTAATCATTGAGAGTCTGAGCTAGGATGATTGCTGTGGAAATTTAAACAAGAAACAAAGTCCAATCTGGGTCCCTGTTGTTCTGTTCTTTATCATCTTTCCTTTGGTAATCTTATTTCAAATCTATAGGTCAGGAACTGAATAGAGAAATGAATGGAAGTTAGATATAATTCCAGCATTTGATGTGGAGTTACTGAAAGGATGATAGTTTTATTAACAAAAATAATATTTTTGGAAGAAGGTAGGGAAAGTGATGGTTTAAGTTTGGCACATCATTGAACAGGAAGGGTAACCTTGACCATAGGTTCTGGTTTGCCTGGAACCATTTATGTCCCAGCACAACAATTACTAAAAGTGCATTCAAAGGTGTCCACATTTTGTGTTGTCATCCTAGGAACCAGAGATGGAATTGGAAGTGCAAGACAGAAAGTAGGACTAGAAAGTCATTTTCATTTATTTCTGAGACATTTATTGACCCAGAAAATACAGAGATAAGACACAGAGGAGGCTGCAGTTTTCTGGAGAAAAGAGATATGTGGATAGCATAGTAAGTGTTTTAATGGATGTGGATGTGGTAGAAACTTTGGAGAGCACAGCTTACTTCCTGGCTAGGGGCAGGGATGGGGTGGAGCAGTAGTCATGATAGGCTTCCCAAATGGGGTGGTTAAAGATAATTGAGACTATGCCAAGAAGGGAAAGGGAGCTGTGCATTTCTTTAAAATACTGTTTACATTTACAAATGAAAGACAGATCAAAACCACAATAAGCACCTCACACCAGTCAGAATGGCTAAAATTAATAATTTAGGAAATAACAGATGTTGGTGAGGATGCAGAGAGAGAGGAACCTTCTTACACTGTTGGTGGGAATGCAAGCTGGTGCAGCCACTCTGAAAAACAGTATGGAGGTTCCTGAAAAAGTTGAAAACAGAGCTATCCTGCTACCCAGCAATTGCACTACTAGGTATTTACCCAAAGATACAAATGTAGTGATTTAAAGGGACAAATGCACCCCAATGTTTATAGCAGCAATGTCCACAATAGCCAAACTATGGAAAGAACCCAGATGCCCATTGACAGATGGATAAAGAAGATGTGTATATATATATATATACACACACACACACACACAATACACAATAAATACTACTTAGCCATCAAAAAATGAAATCTTGCCATTTGCAAAGATGTAGTTGGAACTAGAGGGTGTTATGCTAAGTGAAATAAGTCAATCTGAGAAAGACAATTATCCTATGATCTCACTCATATGTGGAATTTCAGGAACAAAAGAGAAGATCATAGGGAAAGAGAGGGAAAAATAAAACAAGACAAAATCAGAGAGACAAATCCTACGAGACTCTTAATCACAGGAAACAAACTGAGGGTTACTGGAGGGGAGAGGGGTAAGAGGATGGGTTAATTGGGCAATGGACATTGAGGAGGGCACAGGAAGTAATGAGCAGTGGGTAATATACATATAAGACTGACAAATCACCAAACTCTAACTCTGAAACTAATAATACATTATATGTTAATTAATTGAACTTAAATTTTAAAAATAAATGAAAAGAAACCAAGTAGGAATAATATTTAAAATTAGAATAGCATCTGTCAGGGAGGAAGTGTATAAGAACACAAAATGTGATGGAGCACAGACTATGCAGGACAAATGTGATGAAAGATAAGACTTGGTCAGACAGAAGGCAGTAACATTTTGGGAATTCTGTGCATAAGGGTGACCATGATAGCAGGGGGAATTTCAGGAGAAAGAAAATGTCCATAGTGGAGTGGACAGAGGAGCCAACAAAAGAACCAGATGCCAAGAGCCCAGCTGGTTAGAAGGAATGGCAAAGTGGGGAGAATCAACAGTTAAAGGCTGCTGCCAAAGTTAAATTCATAGTTAGGGTAGCACCTAGGACTAGCTCACATGGCTACACATACCCCTAATTGAAAAATGGTCCTTCTCCTCTGTGATGGTTGTTCTCATCACCCAAGCCTGCAACTACCAGACCTTCCAAATGGAGGAGTGATCATAGTAGAAAGGGGGTGCACCCACCCAGCCAGCTACTTCAGACAGATCACTTCTGTTAGTTGATGAGGTAACATATGTGGCTACATCAACCTTCAACCAACACACATGTACAAAATAAAATGGGAAGAAGTGCTTTGATTTAGCTCTTTCTCAAGTAGTTCAGAGTATTTCAGCTGTGTTTAGAGCAAAGATCAGGATTTAAGTTAAAAATCCAGTCACTTTTCTGAAGAAATAGTGACACCAAATTCAATTTAAGATACCTTATAGGTATTCTGTGTGCCAGGGCCGATTTATTTAGTGGGTTTTTGTATGGCATGAATCTCTACAGAATTTAGCCTTTGTTTTGAGAAAAGCTGGCTCATGGCCCAGACTGCATACACCAGGCAGTTCTAAGGATACATCATTTATGTTAAGGAGAAAACAGATTCTGTTCATCTTTCCACTTCATCATGTTTCCTAAAAACCATTTATTTGTGTTTGACTTTCACATCTAAGTAAAATGGATTTGGCTCAGAAAGCCTTTCACTTAATCTTCATCTAAACAGTTACCACCAGTACTCATCACAACACTTTTCCCAAGATTGTGAAGTAAGTTGATAAGTGTGGACCCAAGCCATAATAAACAAATGCATTTTCCCACACACCTATATGAAAATACAATGCGGCATTAGTCAGTCTTAGCACAAAGATTTGCTCATCCTTCTTGGGTAAAAATTGGCCCTTGGTTTTCTGAGAAGAGGATCTGCACACTAACTACTTGATTATTTGAATAGTCACTGTGTTTATTACATTTAATTTGTAAAGATTTTTTATCAATATCTTCACTTCTTTGATCAAACACTATGTGGAATTTGTGTCCATTTGTTACATGGCATCTTACTTGCTCAAATTAAAATGCTGATCCTTTTTATTATGTGGTACAAAGAACTAATTTGCAAATAGTAAACCTCTATGTTAGCCCAACTTATTAATGCCTAGATTATATTTTGTTTCCTGATACATAATCACTTAACATAAAATTTGTTCCATTATTTTTAGCTTAAAAAAGCAAGTATTAGTTTGTTGTGAAGTTTTGCTTCACAACATCACTAATCAAGGGCATTGTTCTGCTGCAGATAAGAACTGTCTGCTTCAATAGACCTTAAAAATGGATTATGTATGATTCTTCATTTATAAAAAGGTCCCCTTCCTCAAAATGAAATAGTTCTCTAGTCATTTATGACTATTATGTTTATTTTAAAAATTACACATTTTAGATGCAAATCTATGGTTATCTTGTATATTAGATATCAGATAGGTAAATGTCTATATCTAGCATTGTATTAGATGGAATATAGTATGTCCTATATAGTATGGAACATAAGTGTGAAACATACTCATTTAACATTCGTTACTAAAAAGAAATCAACAATAGAAATTGAATCCTCTTATTTCTGGAGAAGAAACAAGAGTTGGTTGTTAGGAAAACATGCTAATTAAAGCTAATTTCTACGATATAACTAAGAAGTTACTATGATTTATGGGAAAGACAACTGGGCTAAAGTAAGAATTCTAGTCCTGTCTCTACCACTATCCAGATGTGTAAGCCTTTTCAGATCTCTGGACCTTTATTTCTTCATTTGTCAAATGAAAGAAGTAGGTCTCTTCCAAAATTCTATATATCTATATGAGTCCACGCTCCTTTTAAAAATGAAACTAAATGCTATTGAACAATTAGAGAACTTGCAAAGAGCTCACTGGTTTGCTTGGGTTTGACTATCAAGCTCTCGGGCAAGAGACCAATGTATGCTGGGAGTTCGATGCAATCGGGGGTTAGTGATAGATACTTCAGCCTGGGCATTAAAGGATAAGCAGGCTTGAAGAGGCAGATGGCGCGAGCAAAGATACATGAGGAAAGTAGTCCCATGACTACTACAGAGCTACTAAGGAGACTCCTAGGAATTGAGTATCTTAGTGAGTAATGGAAGATGAGTAATGACTGAATTATGGAGAACTTTTTAAAAGTCAGATAAAGATGTCTGCACTTGTTACAAGAGGGAATCAATATAGGTTTTTTATCTAAGTAAGAGAATTGCTTTAGTATGCCAGTGTAGGATATAATGCAGAAGGGCAGGATAGATTAAGGGGAAGAATTTGGGGATCCCTGGGTGGCTCAGTGGTTTAGCACCTGCCTTCAGCCCAGGGCGTGATCCTGGAGTCCCGGGATCGAGTCCCACATCAGGCTCCCTGCATGGAGCCTGCTTCTCCCTCTACCTGTGTCTCTGCCTCTCTCTCTCTCTCTCTCATGAATAAATAAATAAAATCTTAAAAAAAAAAAAATAGGGGGCAGCCCTGGTGATGCAGCAGTTTGGCGCCGCCTGCGGCCCGGAGTGTGATCCTGGAGACCTGGGATCGAGTCCTGCGTCGGGCTCTCTGCATGGAGCCTGCTTCTCCCTCTGCCTGTGTCTATGCATCTCTCTCTCTGTGTGTGTCTCTCATGAATAAATAAACAAAATCTTTAAAAAAATAAAAAATAAAAATAAAATAAAAATAAAAAATAAAATGGGAAGAATTTAAACAGAAGTGATTGGGGATTATTCTAAAATTGTGGCATTGGGATTGGTAATTTCAAGAGGCCTTTTTTAATTAAAAAATGTCAAACAAGAAAAGTTGAAGAGTATCCAAGACACTCATATATGCCCACTGCCTAGATTCAACAATTGGTAGTGTTTTGCAGTATTTTATTTTGTATGTATGTAAAAAATTTTTTGACTTTTTATTTTGATGCAATTTCAGACTTAAAGAAAAACTGCAATAGAACAAAGAATCCCATATACTCTTCATCCAGATTCTCCAAATGTTAACCTTTCATTCCATTTTCTCTTACCATTTTACAGAATTTGATTTATCCATTTCCCTCTCCCTCCTCCACCCACCTTACTTTCTCTCCCCCTGAACCATTGAAAGTAAATTGCAGACCTGATAACCTTTACTTCTGAACACTTCAGTGTATATTTTCTCTTTCTCTTACATAGCTCCATATGACTCACAGTTAGGAAAGTAACAATGATTATCACATCCATAGACCTTATTCACACATCTTGTCAGTTTTCTCAATAATGTTTTTTAATAAAAGGAATATCATTATAAATGAAAATCTTGAGTCATACATTGTATTCAGTGATCACGTTTCTTTGTTCTCCTTTAATCTGGAACAGTTCCTCAGTTGTTTTTCATGACAGTGGCATTTCTGAAGAGCACAGTTATTTTTGTAGAATGTCCCTCAGTAATAATGGACATCATATCAGGAGGCAACTGATATTGTTCTGTCACTGGTGATGTTAACTCTGTATAAATACCCTATTTCTCCTCAGCTTTTTATCTACTTACTTAGTGTTACCATCTACTGAGGATCTTTGACTGAATCAGTTATTACTATAATAGTTGCCAAGTAGTGATTTTCTAATTCTGTCATTCCTTCTACATTTGTTAGCTGGCTTTCTACCATAAAGAAGTGTTTTCTTGTCCCCTCCCTCCCTCATTCCCTTCCTTTCTTTCCTTCCTTTCCTTTATCTATATCATTGTGAATTCATGGATTTATGTGTTATTCAGTGGATTATAACCTTTCACTACCATTATTTTGACTCTCATATTCTCCCAGGTTTGGCCAGTTGGGAGCCCCTTGGATCTTTTCAACATGAACCAATCATTCTTTGAGCCCCTTCTTACTTTCTAACAAAAAAGATGTTCTACATTCATCTTGTACTTTCACACCCTTAGCACTGAAATCAATTTCTCCAAAGAGCTCTAGTTCTTTTTTAGTGGAGAATAGTATTTAGAAACCAAGGTCTGAGTATTTGGTATGCTCATTGCTTCTAGGCCCATTCAGTAGACCGTGAAGAAACAGATGTATGCATATACTTAATGCCCATATATATGAGTGTATCTCACATACCTATATTTATTTCTACATCTGCATTTGTCTATACCTTCAGATTTATTAGAGTTCATACTCTGATCTTACCCTACACCACAGGATTAATTCTGTCTTCCCTATTTCCATATCATTAATTCTGTTATCTCACAGTGAGAAACCTAGCTCTCTTTTTTTACAATATATTTATTTATTTGATCACTTTTAGAATACACAAAAAAACAGGTTCAGAGTTACTAACCATTGCTTCTGTGGAAAAGAAGTCTACATATAATTTTTTTCTTGGTTATCTAATTATTAACCTGGAACAGTAGTTCTCAACATGGAGCAGTTTTATCCCCAAAGAGATATTTGGCAATATATGGAAACATTATGGTTGTTACAACTCAGAGGGAATACTACTGGCATCTAGTGGGTAGGGACCAGGGAAACTGCTAAAACATGCTACAATCCACAGGACAGCCCCAAATTTCAAAAGTGCTAAGGTTAAAAAAATATGAATACACAACTAATAAATTATCTATTGAAGGATTTTACATAGTTTTTTTGTTTTTTTGCTAAATCACTTGAAAATAAGATGTAGGCATCATGACACTTACTTCCTAAACACTCTTGACAGTAAGGACGTTGTCCTATATAAAGACAAATCCAGAGGTGGGCATCTAGGACTTTTGCAGATTCCAATATGTAGCGTTGGAAGAGAAGTTTTGTAGTTGTTGTGACAGTACTCCTGCCACTGGAAAATCTTTCTCTCTCTTCCCCTTAATCAGGAGACCATCTGAAGGAAGAATTGATAGGTTGACTAGAATAGATGAAACCAAAGCTAAATTTACTTTTCCCTGCAGGAAAAAGTATAATATAGTCTGAGTATGAAAATATGTGTATATAACATCTAAGACCTGCTGTGATCATATTGTGAAATTTTATTCTTAGCTCTTTTTTTTTAAGATTTAATTTTTTAAAGACTTTATTTATTTGAGAGAGAAAGAGCATGAGTGCAGGGAAGACCAGTAGGGGAAGGAGAAAGGGAGAGATCTCAAGTAGACCCTGGTCTGAGTGTGGAGCCTGCTGTAGGGCTCAATCCCACACCCGGTGATCACGACATGAGCCAAAACCAAGAATTAGACACTTAACCAATTGAGCCACTGAGGTACCTCTAAAGATTTTTACTTTTAAGTAATTTCTATACCCAACATGGGGCTTTAACTTACAACCCCAAGATCAAGAGTCACATGCTCTACCAACTGAGCCAGCCAGGCGCTCCTCTTTGCTCTTTTGTAATTAAGTTGTTATACCTGAGCTGTTCGTAAACCAAAGTAATAGTCAAATAGAATGCACTAGAAGAATATGACCTAATATATTTATTTCAGCAGTGATCAATAGCAGAAAATTTCAATATTTTAATAAGATAAGCAGAGTGACAAGAGGGGAAAGATATTAGAGAGGGGGGATATTTGAGATGTAAAGCTGGATCTAATTTATTTTAATAAAACTGTTTAGGTTACATCATTTAATAACTCAACAAATACTTGTTATGTGTGTAGTGTTGGAGAAATACTGATGACAAAGTGAGCATGATGAAGATTTCAGGCTGGTTTTTATTTTGTTCTCTACAACTGGGGAAATAATGCTAAAATACTTTTTATTTGAAAAAAAGTTTGTTTTTGTTTTTCTATTTCCAGTTAAGTTCCAAGTGAAATTTTTCTGACTTGTTATAAAGTATTTTAAAATTGTTAAAGAATGGCATATACCCATCTTACTGATTCTCAAGCCTTACATAAGCTCTACATGAGTGAAATATATAACGTAGTATATGTTAATATATATTTTATAATACCATTGCCATGAATTACTAATATATATTTAGCTGTACTTGTATTCTTTCTCCAGGGTAAAAGGACTAAAATGCTTAATATAATTTGCTTCTAAATTTTATTTAACTCACTTGTGCTGTGTTCTTTATGCATGTCTAAATATGAAAGAGATGGCTAATATTTGATTGTAGAGATTATAGTGTGATACTAACTCTTGCTTTTAAAATAAACATTATTTTGTCAGATGACTTGCAGGGTGCACAGTCAGAAATTGAGGCAAAACAAGAAATTCAGCATCTTCGCAAGGAATTGATTGAAGCCCAGGAACTAGCTAGAGCAAGTAAACAAAAATGCTTTGAACTTCAAGGTGAGATAAAGATTACTTTGATTGTTTTAGGGGATGTGGAAGCAATGTGATATAACTAAGTCCAGAGGCATGGTCTCTTGTTCCAGATCCACAATTTTATTAGATATGTGATCTTGGGACATTTACCTACCCTCTCTGAACTTATGTTTCAGATCAATAAAGTGGGGAGAGTTACAGTTGCTCTACTTCCTTCATGTTAATGTGAAGATCAAGAAGGACCTATACCAATGAAAGATCTTAACAATTGATTACATATGAAGTACAACAAAAGGGAAAAACATAATGTATTTCAATTTCTAAGTTTTAGTTACACCTAGTGTTGACTCCTCAGTATAAGATGAGGGAAATTTATATCCCCTGTGATTTTACAGTGTAGTCTTCAGTAAATGGGAAAACCCGACAAAGTAAAGGTATAGAATTTTGCAGTTTCCCACTTTCTTTTCTAGTACTTATCCATAGTACCATAGGCTAGTGGAGTTGGTAACATTTATTCCCTAGAGCTTACATTTCCATATCATTCACAATAACTACCTAGTTTCAGTCACTTGGTAGCTTAGAAAGTCTTAGAACAAGAAGAAAGTAAATGGCCTATGCTGTCCTCATGTTCTCTAGCTGGCCTTCTTGTTCAGGAGGAAGATTCACATCTCCAGGAGCAACTGGGAACTCCCTGTTAGTTAGTACTTACTATGTACTTGGCAGTAAACATGAGAATTTTAAGTCTGTTTTTAAAATTTAAGCTCAAAATGCTGATTAACAACTATTAAGACTGCTCCTCATGTAAAGAATAGCACATATAATCTTGGTTATATAAGGTCTAGAAAACTCTGCAACTCAAATGAATAGATTTATTACTTACTACTGTTTTATGCTCCCAAAATCCTTAAACTATCTAACTGCTAATACTGATAATACTTACTGCTTAGCTTTTTTTTCCTTCAATAAACTTTAGGTGAGAATTTCTTAGAAATTTCCAGCTGCTCAATTCTGAATACTTTCATTAACTCATAAAATTAGATATACTATGTTTTTGTTTTTAGCTCTTTTGGAAGAAGAAAGAAAAGCCTATCGAAATCAAGTTGAGGAATCCAGTAAACAAATACAGGTTCTTCAAGGTAGGAACACCCCAGGGCTGTTTGGGATTATTATTGATTGTTTGTAGTGATACAAAAGGAATGGAAAGTAAGAATGTAGAGAGTTCCCATTTTTCATGTCTTTGGTTTGTTCCTGGAATCTGAGACTGATTAGACTCCTGGTGGGCTTTTTGTTTTGTTTTGCTTTTTAAAAACACAGTCTCCTAGTATTAATAGTGGACACTTTGAGTGAGAAGAGCATGGGTCAAGACATGGGTTTGGTAGGACTCACTTTCTGGGTTATATAGTCAGTTACTACAGAGGGCACCTTTGGACGGAATATCAATTTGAGCTGCCCTGTGCATCAGCACTTTTAGCTTGGTGACATTATTTCTAAAGCTCATAACAAACTTGGATTAAGGGGTGTCTGGGTAGCACAGGCAGGTAAGTGTCCAACTCTTGGTTTCAGCTCAGGTCCCAATCTCGGGGTCATGAGATCAAGCTCCACGTTCGGCTCTGCGCTTGGCACAGAGTCTGCTCGAGATTCTTCCTCCCTCTCCCTCTGCCCTTTACACTTGTGCTCTCTTTCTCAAACAAATAAAGGTTTAAAAAAACATACTTGAATTGCAACAAAAATTATATATTGCATGAATAGAATAATGATCCCTGCAGTGCTTTCATTGGTAGAGGCTACTCTTTATACCCACCGTTTTGCTATTTCTTTATGTGAACTATCACAGGTTCATTACAGAAATGACCAGAAAGATCCTTGCCTGTCAAAGTTTACTTCAAAATACAGTTCCTGGTGCTGTTAGGCTTGAATTGTGAGAGCCCTAGGGGAGATCTTTCTTCCCTGTGCTATTGTAAAATTCATAAAGCAAATTTAATTTGCCTTCGTTATCAATGAGGGAACTAATGTTATTTTAAAATTTTGGTTTGAGATGTAGAGTGAGAAATAATTGAACAGACAATCTCAATTCAGAAAAAATGGGGAATCATTGTATAAGGCCTATGATATTTGCCCTAAGATATCCCAGAGAAAAAAATCTTTTGAGTTTTCTTATTTTTGAGTAAGACATTTATTTGAATTATGTATGTATCTACTTTTAAGAGAGAGGAGGGGAAGGGAACATGAGTGAGTGAACCTGGGCATAGAAGGGCAGACGGAGAGAGAGAACCTTAAGCAGGCTCCATGCCCAGCAACGGAGCCCCACGCAGGGCTGAATCTCATGACCCTGGGATCATGACCTGAACCAAAATCAAGAGTCAGGCATTTAACCAGCTGAGCCACCCAAATTCCCCTGGGGACATTTGAGTTACTTAAAAATTTAAATTTTATGATAGGTTAGAATTTCTGGGGTAGATTATATGTCTTTTTGAATAGAAAAAAATTTAAACTCTTATAATTTAATGCCTTTATCTATTAGCTTATGTAAATCTGAATTCAATTTGTATTTGCATTCTATTCTGTGTATGGGCAATTTTTCCTAAAGGTTCTATGACAAAGGGCTGCCTTTTGTCTTAAAGTTGTCTTACCTAGGCATCATTGAGTGCCCCCTAGTGCCAGCATGTGTATTTTATGATTTTATCCACAAATGTATGGTCCTGTTAATCTCTGGCCATTCTACCTTCAGATTTTGAACCTGTTAACCTCTCAGTACTTCCTGCATACTGAAAAAAACCTCATTTTATGTTTTTTTTTTTTTTTTTTTTTTTTATTTATTTATGATAGTTACAGAGAGAGAGAGAGGCAGAGACACAGGCAGAGGGAGAAGCAGGCTCCATGCACCGGGAGCCTGATGTGGGATTCGATCCTGGGTCTCCAGGATCGCGCCCTGGGCCAAAGGCAGGCGCCAAACCGCTGCGCCACCCAGGGATCCCTGTTTTTTGTTTTTAATGCATATCTATGGGGCAGCCTCCCCATTTCTCAGCCTTAAATTCTCTTAATTATTTTAATTGTTCTTTTTTACCTAAGGAACTTGCTCTGCCTGTGTTTTCTTGTGTTATAGTAGCCAAAACTATCTTTCCAGTTCTGAACCAAGTATTTTACACAGATTGTTTCCAGTTCAAATCTTGAGGGCACTGGACCAGATCTGTTAAAAATACACCTCTTTGATGAGTCCTTATTCATTAATGTTGTCAATTCATTAATTCAACCAGTAATTCTTAGTTGTTTGCTCTGCTAATATTGAGGATAGAATATGCATGAGAGGGCAGCCCAGGTGGCTCAGTGGCCACCTTCAGCCCAGGGCATGATCCTGGAGACCCGGGATCGAGTCCCACGTCGGGATCCTTGCATGGAGCCTGCTTTGCTTCTCCCTCCACCTATGTCTCTGCCTCTCTCTCTCATATGAATAAATAAATTAAAAAAAAAAGAATATGCATGAGATGTATGGTCAGTGGAAAAGATAAACAGTAAGCAAATATAAAATATGATGTCCAATAAAAGCAGAGTAATGGGCTAGGGAATGAGAGGGCATTTTTTAGATAAGTCATCAGAGAAAGCTTTTTCAAGGAACTGACATTTAAACTGAAAATTGAATCAAGAACATCAAAGATTTCACTACTGCATACTATCCAACCAAGTAATTCCATGTCTAGGAATTCACTCTAAGAAAAAAATTAGGATTACATTATAAGCAGTATTTCTTATATTAAAACTGAACAGGGGATCCCTGGGTGGCGCGGCGGTTTGGCGCCTGCCTTTGGCCCAGGGCGCGATCCTGGAGACCCGGGATCGAATCCCACGTCAGGCTCCCGGTGCATGGGGCCTGCTTCTCCCTCTGCCTATGTCTCTACCTCTCTCTGTGTGTGTGTGACTATCATAAATAAATAAAAATTAAAAAAAAATAAAACTGAACAGCCTAAAATGTCTAAAATAAAGGATCAAAGAAGTCACAATGTAATTTTTTTGTTATTAAAAGATATTCATCACCAGCAAGATAGAGAACACTATATATGTTATAGTCCCTCCTTGTTTTTGCTTTAACATGTGTATAAAATGCATATAATAAGTCTAGAAGGGCAGCCCTGGTGGCATAGCGGTTTGGCGCCGCCTGCAGCCTGGGGTGTGATCCTGGAGACCCGGGATCGAGTCCCACATCGGGTTCCCTGTATTAAGCCTGCTTCTCCCTCTGCCTGTGTCTCTGCCTCTGTGTGTGTGTGTGTTTGTCTTTATGAATAAATAAATAAAATATTTTTTAAAAAAACCTAGAAGAGGGATGCCTGGGTGGCTCAGTGGTTGAGCATCTGCCTTTGGCTCAGGTTATGATCCCGGGGTCCTGGGATCAAGTCCCACATCAGGCTTCCTGCAGGGAGCTGCTTCTCCCTCTGCCTATGTCTCTGTTCTGTGTGTCTCTCATGAATAAATAAATAAAATCTTTTAAAAAAATCTAGAAGAATAAATACCAAATGCTAGAAGCAACTTTCACTGTGTGGGAGAAATAAAAAGATCACTTTGGTTTTTTACTCTTTGTATTTCGGTATTTTGACATTTTCTGCATTAAACTTGGATTGCTTGGACTGCTTAATCAAAAGCAACAAACAGCTCTGACAGCATGGGCTGTGTAGTAACTATAATCCCATTTGGGCAGTTCATTTATTTGTAATCGCTTTGGACAAAGAAAATGATGGATAAATATACTTTTGCAGCCCAACTACAGAGGTTACACATCAATATTGAGAATCTCCGGGAGGAGAAGGACAGTGAAATTACAAGCACTCGAGATGAACTGCTTAGTGCCCGAGATGAAATTTTGCTCCTTCATCAAGCAGCAGAAAAGGCTGCCTCTGAGCGGGACACTGACATTGCCTCATTACAAGAAGAGCTTAAGAAGGTGCGAGGTGAGCTTGAGCGGTGGCGGAAAGCAGCATCTGAATATGAGAAAGAAATCACGAGTCTGCAGAATAGTTTTCAGCTTCGATGTCAGCAGTGTGAGGACCAGCAGAGAGAGGAAGCAACAAGGCTACAAAGTGAGTGCACATATTTTACATAAAGCTCTTAACTCTTGACAGTGATTACTTACAGTTATAAAACTTGCACAAAATAATCATTTGGGCTTTTTTCTCTTTGATAACAATTTAGTTGTATAAAGCAATGTTTTTATATTGGGGCTATAAACATTCTTCAGGTTTGCAAATTCTACAATAAACTGAAATATTTATAATTTTATATTTTACTTTAATACTACTGAAATTATTTGTCTTATAAAAGTGAAATGGGAAGAAAATATTACTTCAAATTCAAGGTGATGAGATTCACCTGAGGTATAGATGCAAAATAAACAGGAACCAAAGAATAGCCATGTAAAATCTACATGTTCTTAAGGGAGGGGGCAAGTACGTTTTTCTCCGAAATATTTCCCTTATCCCCTAAATTATTATGGAAATTTTGTTCCTATATTAATGAATATGTTTTGGGACTATTTTAGGTGAACTAGAGAAGTTGAGAAAGGAATGGAATGTATTGGAAACCGAATGCCATTCTCTAAAAAAGGAAAATGTTTTGTTATCATCAGAACTGCAGCGGCAAGAAAAAGAATTGCACAAGTATGCAAGAACTCTTTTAGCTTCAGAATATTTCTTTATCTTAAATTTTCATCTAAATTAAATTTAAATTTGATACTTAAATACCCTTTTGGAGCAAAATGTTCAGCTAGACTCTTTTTGGCTATTTTAACAGGTTAAGCATGCTAACAATACTGCAGGTTGTGTGTTTTGGGGAACTTTTTTTGTTTTTTAACTTTCACTGTCATCCTACATTTCCTTTCCTTTTGATGTACTCAAGGAATACACATTCGTGGACTACAGCCCCCCACCCCCACCAAAGCCCTAAACAAAAAACAGCAAATATCTATACTTCATGATTGAATTAGTCCTATAAACTAAATGGTAAAAACTTCAAATATAAGTTGTTTTTCTTTCAAGCCAGTGATTCCTTCTGTTTGTAAGGGAATCAGGAGATGACTATAATAAAGAATTTATACCATTGGAAGATACAAATTCAGCTTTTGAATTTCACAGATATATATAAAATCAAGAACTCTCCAAAACTAGTTATGTTTTTCTAATATCCAGTACCTTATAAGCAAACCAAGGAATGCAAAAATTTATTCCAGCAAATTTAGTGGAGTCCTGTTTTCCCACCAACGTTTGTTGTATAGTTTAAAATCTATTTTTTTCCTTAAAAATGTGATCCATTCCATATTTTTATTTAAACACTATTTATGTTCTGATTCAGAATATGAAAGTTATACATGTTTATTATTGAAGCCACTCTTAATTAATCCACCTCCTTCCTCACAGTACACCAGAAATGGGGGTCTTTACTCTTGTTAGCTTGTGTTTATACTCCTAAAGAACCTCAGGGTTAGCAGAAACTCAGTGATCAAGGTCAGTTCCTATAAAAACAAGCTTTAGGAGAAAACAAAGGACTAGATACATCAGAAAATAGTAAGCCTCATTATCTGCTTATAAAGAATAACAGTTGTAATAGATTATACATTTTTAACAATCAAGAACTAGTTGAAGGAACAAGATGTGGTGATTTGTTCTTTAAGATGCCTTTTTACAATACCATGTTTTACAATACCATGTGTTACAAATCTATAAAACCCTTTTCTCTTTCAGTGTCCTGTCTTTCCAGTCTCTTCATACATTCATATGTATTACTTTTTAAATGTTTAGAGGTAACTGATAACAAAGAGTAAACGTATTATAACATGTAAAATTTTATAAAAACAATTCTAAAAACTGAATAGGATAAAATTAAGGTCCAAACACGAATATTTACACATATGAATGTATATATATATGTACCAACGGGATTGTCTGTATTGGCAGCACATTTGGACAAAATGTTTGGTTTAAAATGAGTATTACATGATGCAGACACTCAAATTTTTCTTATTTGGAATCTTAGCTAATCCATTTAGTTTGGTATTCTATCAAGCAAGAAATAGTGATCTTTGATTACTAGTATTGATTATCTTAAATTATTCCTGCCTTGGGATTATTGACATTTTAAAGATATAAACTTGATCCTTCTTTTCTGAGATATAATTTTTTTAAGATTTATTTATTTATTTATTCATTCATTCATTCAGAGAGAGAGAGAGAAAGAGGCAGAGACACAGGCAGAGGGAGAAGCAGGCTCCCTGCAGGAAGCCCAACGTGGGACTCGATCCCGAGTCTCCAGGATCACACCCCGGGCTGCAGGTGGCGCTAAACTGCTGCGCCACCGGGGCTGCCCTCTGAGATATAATTAATTAGAATCTGGCAGGTTGTTAAATGCTGGTTGTTTTTTTTTTTTTTAATTACTTCAGACTTGTTCAAATGTTGAAAAGCAGAAAACTCCTGATGAGTTAGAAGCATACAGTTTAAAAATATTAGGTCCCAGAAGGTGGAATATATTATATCATTAGTCAAAGTTGTCTGCTGAAACTCACATAAATTTTTTATGTTTCCTAAACTTTTTTTGGTCTAGTGGCTAACTTTATTTGGCAAGCCTTTTTAGCATATAAGTAGTATTTAGAAGTTAGTCTTCCTTTACAGAGTCTTCTGTGCCATTTAGTTCCTAGCTATATTGGGCTGATGCCACACTCATCCCTTAAGAATTTGCCTGGCGTACAGTCAGATTGGGATTTATACTCCATAGTTCCTTCATTAACAATATTGAGTCTAAGTCTTATGATCCATTCTGAGAAGCATAAAACTGTAATCTTGAAAACTTTATTCTCCTTTAGCTATTTCTGTTGTAGATGGGAGCCACATTCTTTCAAACAGTTACACTATGATAGGTCTTTTTTTTTTATTGTTTGTGATGTAGAAGAAATTGAACAAAGAATTTTTACTAATGCCTATCAAGCTGTTTTCCTAGTGTACAAATTGAAATTTTTTTATATCAAGCTATAAAAAAAGTAATTATAGAATTTAAGCTGGTAAACAACCTCAGAAGTTATTGAGTTCAGTGTTCACTGGACATTGGAGGGCACTGAGACTATCCTGGTGTTACTTGTGTCTGTGTAATACAGTACTTGGCACAGATCTAAGAGCTCAGGAATTGCTTCCTCAGAGAAGGAAACTGCACCAGTTAAGTGACTTCCTTAGCATCCCACAACTGAACAGTGGCAGAGTTGGGTCTAGAACCCAGCCTCCTGGTTCTTTGTTTCATGCTTTCCCCCCAATTTGGTGTGTCTTTTCATTTGAGTAGGTTTATCTTTACATGAGTCGACCATAGCTCATAAGCTCTGTCCCCCATCCTATTTGTTAAGTACTTAAATAAGAACATAGTTGAATATGTGCTAATTTCCTGGGGCAGCCCCACACTGAATCTTTTTATGGAATAAGTAATATAATGTGATGTAACAAAATTTAGTTAGTCACCTCCTACTTCCACTTTTAAGATTTCAACCTCTGTGCATATTTGATTATCTGAAAATAGAACACAGCTTTAAACACGCAAATTTTTTTAGTATTTTAATGCTTATTTATTGAACATATTCTTTTTTATATATTTTTCCCTCTGAAATTTACTCCATCCCTCCTAGTGAAATATATAAGAAATTGGACTTCCTGCTATGTCTGGTTTCTACATGAATTGAATAACTGTCAATATTTATGTTGCAGTTCTCAGAAGCAGAGTTTAGAGCTTACCAGTGATCTCAGCATCCTTCAGATGACTAGGAAAGAGCTTGAGAATCAAGTGGGATCCTTGAAAGAACAGCATCTTCGGGATTCAGCTGATTTAAAAACTCTTCTCAGTAAGGCTGAAAACCAAGCAAAGGATGTACAGAAAGAGGTAAAGCGAAAAGACATTATGAGCCCAATTATGGTTGGACTTAAAGCCAAAAGCAAATCAGATATTCATGGTAGTTAGATATAAAGGGAAGCAGAAGTCTCATTACCTGTCAAAAAGTTGGTACTTGGAGCATCTTTGCTTTGTGATTTCTAGCTATGTATCATGATCCATATAGAGAGAATTCATCAGTAGGATTTGGTCTCAAAACTATAAATATACAAACTTACATTAAAATTTTTTCTCTACCAGTTAGTTGACAGAAGCCCTTTGTATACCAGATTACTCAATTTATTGTTTATCTTTCAAAGACAATATCATATTTAACTTAGAACACTTTTGGAAAGCAAACTGGAGCCACACCATAATACTCAGTCTAAACCCTTCATTGACACTGGCCTGAAAGTTCTTAAAATTCACTTCATAGCCAGACGGCCAAACACACGTTCTGTGACCTTTTACTTTTTCCTCCTGCACTCCCACCCCTTTTCCCCTTTTTTTCCCCTTCTTCACAAATATGCATGTTCACTTTTCATGTCATTTTGCTTAAAACCTTGGCCTGGGTGGCTTTTTAAAAAATCATGTTAAAAATGGTGAGGGCTGATTTTGGGGTAGATACCCCACCCAGCCTCTTTCTGAGCAAAACGTTGAAGTTGACAGAGGGGCAATGAGTGCTGTGTATAGTCCTGCTGCCTTATTCTCCTCCCTGCATTAAGTCCTGGCCAGGTCTGGGAACAGAGGAGGCTGATGCATCTTGACCTTCTGGTCAGGGTCCACCCAGTTGTAGACTCTCTTAAATGAAGGATTCACTATACATAGAAGGAAGTTAAAGACAACTCTTTGTCTTTAATAACAAATTTCCCCAAAATTGTTTTTAGAAAATCTGTTCAATCAATGCAGTTTTTCTTTGCACTTCCCTTTCCTTGTAGTACCCTGAACATGGACATGATTGTTGTTGTTCTGTCTTCATGTTTGTTCTTAAAGGGAAAAAAAAAAAAAAACCTGTAACATTTTTTATTTACATGTGGCCATATTGATTTTGTAATATGTTCCTTTTTTATCTTCTTGCTAAGGATATGCGTTCTGGGAGAAATCTCGTTTTATTTAGTTGGAAAGTTGGAACACAAATTTTGTGCCAAAGTAAATATCCTAGTATTTAATACTGTAAAGCACTTTGTGTTCTTCCAGTCCATATGCCATAATTCTTTCAAAGTCTGGGAAGAATGCTGTGGTTGGAAGATTACTCTGTTGTATGTTACTCTGAATGCATTGGCCATTTTGTTGCATTATTTGTTTGCCTGTTTTTGGTCACTGAGCAATCAGTGAGAAATGCTTTAACTGCTTCTACAAATGGCAGTGGCATGTTGTCACAGCATCTAAATTGTTGATAGCTTTGGATTGCATTAAATGCAGCACATTTAAAAATATGTGTGAACTTGTCAATATGTTTCTTTTCTATTTTCTTGTTCAGTGTTTTCCATTGTGAAATGACGTGTAGTCATCACACTCCTTTGTAATGTAAAATTGCTTCTCTTTCTGTTTGTCCTGATGTCAACTATTGGATACTAGTCTGTAACTAAAATGTTCTTTAATGAGGTTCTTATATCTATGTAATCCACTGCAAATGAATTACTACCTTTTATTAATGCACATATATTCTCTTTCAACATTTCCCCTTTGTTCTCCTTTCTCTCATAGAATCATGCTTAATGTGCACAGTATCATGTATCTTCAGCACTGTAACAGGCTTAAATCTTACAAGCTAAGCAAGCCAGATATGATTATTTTTATGAAGAAGAACCAAAGGTGTTGGTAATATTGTGTGGTATTTTCCTCTTAATCAGAACTGAGCTCGTTTTTCACCTTCGAGTTAGAAAGCAAGATGGAGCAAAAATGATATCCAAGCCAGGTGTGAAACTAAGGCTGCAGAAGGTGACCTTTTGTTCCAACAATTAAATTTTATATATATATGGCAACTTGTATTTGAACATTTAACCAAAAACAAAAAGTACATAAGAAAGTAAATTTTAATCCCCAGGTATTAAGAGAAAAATAATGGTATATCATCTTTGTATCTGACTTAAGAAAGCATCTTTAGTAGGGATATCTATAATTTAAGAATTCATAAAACATTGAGTACACAAGTCCATCATGCAAAGACTGACTCAAGAAAGTTGTTTGGTTTCATCACCTTGTTCCAGGGCCAGAGACCCCTTCCTTGGTACTCACATGCTGAAGGTAAACAGCAGGCTCTTCCTGACGGGGCTGCCTTCCTGTCACTTTGCTTCACAGGCCCCTGAACAGAGAAATGATTAAGTGCTTTGGTGTAAAAGGCAGGCTGGATATAAGAATAATGGAAAAGGAAAGTAAGGGAAAATTTAGGTCAGCAAAGCAGTTTTCACTTATCCTTTATTAGTCACTGTAAAGAATCTGATCATTGAGAATTGATTATGTTCTAAGAGACTAGTCTGGGTACACTGAATTTGCTTTGGCAGCCTGCCAGCATCCTTCTGCCTCCTGGAAGGAAATCCACAGACCCCACAAAAAAGCTGTCATAAAGTCTATAAATCTTATTCCTTAGTTCATGGTCTGGCATACTACCCGGACGTGTTTGGGAACACTGTTAGGTAACAGGGAGTTCCTTTCACATTTTACCTCCCTCTCTGAACCCGTATCTTTCTTCCCACTTATTGGTAATCTCTCTGCTGACTCTGATTCCTCTGCCTTCACCTCTTCTGATTAATGTTTTTATACGTTTGCATCCTGCTTAATATTTCTCTTTGGAGACCATAATGAAGAGCTCCTAAGTAATCACCATGTAAAAGTGTTCTCTATTGAGAAATTTCTAGAAGATAGGCAGAAAGAGGAGAAACCTTTGTGGTATGCTGGACCCATGGTGTATTTATATCAGACTCAGCCCTTGTCTTTTCTTTCGTCCTTCTAAAACTTTCAGAGATGGCAGAGTGGGTCAGTGGAGCCCAAGACAGAGGCATAACCAGCAGCAGAATGGTTTTTGTTCTTTGGGAGCCCAGTTTGCATGTAAGATGTAGTATCTAGAAGTAGCACAAGTCAGAATTCCTACTTCCTGGACACTTAAAATAGGGGCAAAGCCATATTATGTCTTACATTGACCTCAACCTGTGTTCAAAGGAGAGCTTGTCTGTCTGAACATCAAATTGTATTCAATGAACAGTTTTTCAAAGCAGGAAGAGGCATGTTTCACCATAGAAAGATATTTATCAGGAACAGATTCTTAAATTTTATTTATTGATGTTTATAAGTTTTAGGTCAAAAGATAGAAATGCCCCAGTCATAGTGATTAGTACCTTAGATATATTTCTTTACTTCATTTGCTTAGAAATTCATTTATCCAGAACACTTTACTACCCAGTGATGACTGAGTGAAGGAAAGCCTGATGGGTGTTAGTACTTCTTACTTCAGGACTAAAATAGCTTGGCTGACATTGATTACCAGGATATAAACTTAGATTTCCTAACTTTGCCATTTAATTAGCCTACAGAGTTTTTCTGCACTTGCTTTTCTTTTGCTCAGTTTAAAAATTATTTTACTTTTCTCACTCAGTGGAAAGAGTGACCCTTTATATTAGAAACAGATGACACAATGGTGAATTTTTTTTTTTTATAATTCCAAAGCCAGAAAGTTCTTATTACATAGAATAAAGTTAACATTAAATACTTCCTATTATTAGTGCAAATGATTCTTATCCTCCTTAAAACAAAAAGGCTTGACTTTGGTGTTGCAGGTGGCTAAATAGGGTCTGGTATTAAGCCTGACTAGAACCATAACTTCATGCCCATTTTAAGTTGAGTCTGCACACTCTTTTTTCTTTGCCTTTAGTATGAAAAGACACAGACTGTACTCTCAGAACTGAAGTTGAAGTTTGAAATGACTGAGCAGGAAAAACAATCAATCACAGATGAGCTCAAACAATGTAAAGACAACCTGAAGCTGCTCCGAGAAAAAGGAAATAATGTAAGTCTTTGCAAACTCGACTTAGCTTTGACTGTGAGGCAGGTGAGAACCCTGAAATGGATTTTTTCAGAGGACTTTTTTACTGATTTGAGAAATTAAGGCCTATAGTACATGAACTAAGCTTCTTATTATGAAATTCCATTATGGAATCACTGTGCTGTCAAATATGTGAGTAAGAATTTGTCCCTTTGGCCTGTATCCCTAGAAGAGCCTTAGGACTACCTAGAGGTAGAGCCTTATTTGCAAGAAAATATTTTACCTAATAACTGTCAGATTTTCCCAGATGAATCTAAAGTTCTGTCACCAAGCCATTGTCTAGCACTTCATTTCTTCTCCTGAGAAATGAAACACTGTACCACCAGGGACCCACCTAAGAAAGAGTAGTACATATTGACTCCTTAGCATTTGGCTGTATCAAAAAAATGGAAACTTAATTATGGTTTTCCTTTTATTCTAATAATATTCTCACTAAGACATATTCCTAAAAAGCTTAGTGTCTTTTCGACCTCCTGTAAATATTAGAGATTATCTGTTGAGTTTCTGTAGTGTATGTATGTATATGTGTGTGTGTGTGTGTGTGTGTGTGTGAGAGAGAGAGAGAGAGAGAGAGAAATTGGAACATTTTCATATAAATTGAGTTTACTATTAATTTGTTTTTCATTTATAGAAAGCCAGATGGTCTTTAAAATGATGTTATACTAAATAAATGTTGTGTTACACGTTTCAGTGATCATTGCCTTTGTGGGCCCTAACTGGTGGCTGTTCAGTGTAGTTGGTTGTGCTCTGACTTATTTCAAATCTCTGTCATGGCTTGGACACTGCAGTGGCATAAGCCACACCATTCCTACAGAGGAAAGCACTCTGCTTAACTTTGCTGCACAAGTACAAAAGAGTGATGTTGCATGGCCATCCAATTACACAGTTGCATACAGAATGCTCATGAGTTGTGTTCAACTGTCCTTTGCTTTAAAAAAAAAAATCTTCATTTTTTTTTAGAATATAAAGGCTTGTTGCTTAGGTGGAAGCCCTTCAGAAATTAATAAAAATTGGGTTTGGAGGCTTTATGCTCAGCAAATTGATTGCATTGAAAATGTAGATTATAGAACTTTTCTGAAATCAGATCATAACGGATTGGTTACTTCTCTCTTTTGTGTTAATTCATATCTTTCTGAGTATAGAATTTCAGGCTACCTTCTACTAAATTAACCTATGAAGACATCTAGCATAATCAGAATGGAACCTTCTGTACTATTTAGAGCCTTTTCAAAAGTAGCCTGGCTATTATTACATCTAGTTGTACCAGTAATTACCTTAAAGGTGAATATCCTTTTTCTATGGTATTAGACTCATGGTACTACATTTTTCTCTGTAATAAAATTCATCATAGTAACTGCTTCCAATTTTAAAAATTAATTTTATTTAGCATAACTGAAAGCCATAAGTCTCAGCTGCCTGTCTTTATATATCAGATATTTATCACACATTGTATCAGATCTCTTGCTTGGTTGAGGAAACTTGTATCACAAGGCATTTATTTTTAAGCTTGAAAGCAATACCATCTCAGGCAAGAGAGTTTTAGTTTAAAAAAACGTTTTGATGGAGGGATAAAATAAACTTCAGCCCATTTGCAAGGGCCTACATTATCAAATAATGGAATCCAGTTATGGGACAAAAATAATGTACTGTCAAGCAGAGCATCAGTTGATGAGGTACTGCCATTGCTCTGTCTTAACATGTTACATTTCATTAGGATATTAGGGGGCACCCACATGGCCCACTGCCTCCAGCTGTCCCTTTTAAACTGGTGGTTAGGTACCACAGTCCCATCATTCTGGATTGTATTAGATGTCTTTAAAATGTTTGGATCAGTGCAAAACCTGAGTGCTATTACTTCTGTTACCTCAGTCTTCCTACCCTCCTTCCCACCCTCCTGGGGTCTAAATCATCTTATCTGATTTTTTTTATAGCATAAAATGATTTTAATATCCCTTCCCTTCTTTAGCCTTCCATATTACAACCCGTCCCAGCCGTATTCATCGGCCTATTCCTGGCTTTCCTGTTTTGGTGTTTCGGTCCATTGTGGTAGAGAAAGGTACAAGCACTACTGTTGAGTCCTTGTCTGTTTGTCCCCGTCACCTGTTTGTGCCATATTTGTAATAGAGTGCATGGCAAAACCACACAGGTATTTCGTTACCTGAAGCAAACCCTTCATTTAGTATGCCATGTATTGTGTCATACGAATGAACTGAACAATCAACTAATCACGTAACATTTTGTCTTGTTTCCTTTGTAGTACTGCTAACCATGAATTAATTCCAACCTAATCAGTTGTTACTATGCTGCCTTTAACTAAGTCTTTGTCTCTAGCAAACTGGAGTAAACTATGAATTGCTGCAATATTAGTACCTCCTTCCCCATTACATGTTTAATCAGATTTGAATGAGAAATGAAGCGTTTGCCTCTTTGAAGTTTTCAGCCAGCTTTCTTCTCCCTCCTTTCCTTCTTCTTTTCCATAGTGTAGAGTTTCTTCTTTTCAACCCTTTGCCTCTACTTATACTGTGGCTATGAAGATGAAAAAGGATGAGATTAGCATAATGGGCCATTGGCTCACAATCTCAACCCCAATTTACTTGCATTTACTTATGAGACTTTAAACCTATTCAGTATCTCTCTGAGCCTTGATCTGCAACATCAGAGTATTTCTTTAAAAGCCAACTTAGAAAAAATAAAATAAAATAAATAAAAGCCAACTTAGTAAGACTCTTAGTACACTCTAGTACAAATAAAGCTTATCAACTAGAGCATTGATTTTATAATGCTCTCTGAAAGTTAACAAGGAATAGCCCACCCATGCTTGCCTACAGTAGGCATGCATGTCAGTAGAACATATGAGATAATCACATGACATTACTACATTAGACATGGTCTTTACTAAAAGTATTGAAGAGGCAGGGTCCTAATAGCACTACCCTATCTTGAACTCCATCTGATCTTGTCTTCCGTGGTTTCAAATTAGAAGAGCAAGCTTAGACCATTTTCTTCCTATCGCCTTACCTACCAGCCCCTTGTGTAAAACTAGCCCAACATACAAATTTGGTTTTTATCAAGAAATAAACATTTTAGGCAGACATGTATTCCAGGCAACCGAGTACACCAGTTACTTGTAATGTATAGATACTGGAGTGAATAAGCAGGCTGAGCCCACAGGGTTTCTTAGAAGTCACTATTAGGTTTCAACTATAACAAAATTGAAAACTGCCCGAGACTTTACTGAGCTATATCATATATATAGGCTTCCACACAACGGTCCACTAAAAGCGTTCCTGCTATAATGGCTCTCCTCACACCTTCACTCCCTCACCTTTTTTCCTTTTCTTTTTAAAATGTATTCTTATGTAAAGATAAGGTTTTTCTAATATTCTGTTAAGTATTCAGGACTCTCTTGGAACCAAGGGGTTAATAGGTATGAAAAAAGAGGGAAGAATGTGATATTGACTCTTGGTTTCTTTCCACACAGAAACCCTGGCCCTGGATGCCCATGTTGGCTGCCCTGGTTGCGGTGACAGCCATCGTGCTGTACGTGCCAGGTCTGGCCAGAGCTTCTCCATGAGAGCGTTTCTTGAGTCCGTACACCGTCCTCCCTTTAGAAGCTGGCATCACACTCATGCTGGGGACAAACAGAACCATTTTCTTCCTTTTTACCTCTTAAGACAGCAGAAGTGCAAGAATACAGCTATAGGGTCATTGCTTTAAATTATATAAAATGTATCTATAAAGAGGATATAAAATTGTGACTTTATTCTACTGTAAGCAATAATTTGCTTGCAATTTTTCATGTAATTTTTAAATTAGTATGTTGAGATTCTGAATATTATGGTGGCCTAAAGTAGGCTTCTTGGTACACCAAATTATTTATAACATTAAATTTATGGGTATTTTACTCTGAATTCTAATGACCAGATAATTCATTTTTCTGATTCGATAACTACCCAAATCAAACAACCAATACATACATGGGAAGAGAGGCCCTGTGTGCTCAGTGCCTATCAGTTTGAAATATATACACATATATATATATTTTTTACATATTTACGCCATTTTTACTTGTTATAAAACCACTGAGCTATTGGGAACAAGACTTAGAGACAACTATTTGCGTGGATTTTCTTTCTTTCTTCTTCCTTTCTTTCTTTCTTTCTTTCTTTCTTTCTTTCTTTCTTTCTTTCTTTTTAAGGAGAAATACACTTGGAAAATATTCTGTTCTAGTGATAATTTGGGGAATATGTGCACGCTTGTTCAGCCTTAATGTGACTTGACAATGTGGAGGACATCAACTTTGAAAAACTTTCCATGAGAGTGTGTATTTTCTTGAGCAAACTGAAGTATTTCTGGGAGCAAAAACAGTAATTCTACAATTTCAGTGCAGTAAACCAAACTGTTGAGTCAATTGGAATGTAATTTATTAAACCTCATGTATTTAAAGAGATATTTTCTTTAAAAGCCAAGTTATTTTCTCATATACAGCATTTTAGGAAGCATGATTTTTTTTTCTATCATCTCTTCCTCCAAGCATGTTTAATTAAAGAAAGAATTAATATCTCTTTAGATAAGCTTTTACTGACTTAATTGGTTATGATATTTCAAAGCTAATTCATGTTCAAGGTGAGCTGTTGTTACCTACCAACAGATTTCCTGGTCAGGTATGCAAATGGTTATTTTCTTTTTACTGTTGTTAATTGGGGCGTTCTGTTTATGAGAAGCATTATTCCCAAGATTAATAGTGTTCCATGCACAGTGAAGCACCTAAACACTGCTTGATGTTATAAATTTAAAACACAGAAGTGGAAGTTTAGCTATGGTTTTGTGCGGCACCACAGTTATGTCAATAAAATTTATTTAGGTCTTAGAATATCCTAAAGTATCACATAGTTAAATTTTTCAGTCAATGAAGACTGGGAGGGAATGTCAGTAAATTGGCTCAAATGTTCTGTGGCAATCCACAGGCCTAGCCAAATGTTGAAATAGAAGTTTAGGATATAATTTGCTTTGTGATGTTTGGCAGTCATTGTTTATACTTTAAAGGTTATATTTTAAGCTATTTGGGATTTGCTGTTGGGAGGATCACTAGATTTATGGAGGAATTAGTCACAAATGACTTGTAGAAAATGCTGTCATATATAGTTCATTTCATCATTTTCTGTTGCAGGAAGCCACTCCACCACAGAATGCTAATATGCCAGTGGTACCCAGTACCTCTTGTATATAGGTTATTGCAAATATTGTTCTGAAATGCTTAACTTCAGAATTACATTTTTTAAAGTAAATAATTGTTTTAAATCTATTTTGTAAAGATATAAAGTACAATAGAATTTCTGGAGTACAGATTAAACTATTTGCACTAACACACGTGATGTGCATGATTTAATAAAATAACTTTACTCTCCCTATGCATTTTTGAGTTGGATATCATTGAAATTCTTAGTGTTGACTCCACTGTTAGATTGTTAACAGTTATTTTCTTGAAATAACTCTTAATGCAACATATATATTTGGTGTTCTTCAGGGTTTAAAAGAAAACAGCTGTTTCCTTCAAGTTTTATTAGCCTTTTATTTAACTTACTGCTCTAATTTTTCTTTCCCTTTTATGATGGTTATTGTTAAAATGTGACTCACTTGCCAGGCAAGTCTCTTTAAATGTAAAGTCTAGTATCAATATTTATTTTATTCAAATTGAATTAATGGATTTTTGAAGTTATTGCCAGTTTTTTTTTTTTTTTTTTTTTTTTTTTTTATTTATGATAGTCACAGAGAGAGAGAGAGGCAGAGACACAGGCAGAGGGAGAAGCAGGCTCCATGCACCGGGAGCCCGACGTGGGATTTGATCCCGGGTCTCCAGGATCGCGCCGTGGGCCAAAGGCAGGCGCCAAACCGCTGCGCCACCCAGGGATCCCCTATTGCCAGTTTTTATTAAGAATATAAATGAGTCTATTCATAAGCAATACTTCTAGTTTCATTCAGTTCACTTCCAGGTTAAATAGAATAAGATTATTCACTGGTAGTGATAGTCATTAAGAAATTTTAATCATAGTAGTTAAGGTTGAACAACCCTATAATGATACATTTAAGGGATCCCTGGGTGGCGCAGAGGTTTAGCGCCTGCTTTTGGCCCAGGGCGCGATCCTGGAGACTCGGATCGAGTCCTGCGTCGGGCTCCCCGTGCATGGAGCCTGCTTCTCCCTCTGCTTCTCCCTCTGCTTCTCCCTCTACCTATGTCTCTGCCTCTCTCTTTCTCACTGTGTGCCTATCATAAATAAAAAAAAAAAAAATGATACATTTAAGATTTACCCAGAGGTGTTACATGGCTGGCTCAGAAAAGGAAAGGAACATAACACATGAAGGTAAACAGATCCTTACTGGCGTCCTGGCTGCCCCTTTTAGCAGCTTTTGCCTCAGGCAAATCACTTATCTTTTCTTAGTCTCCATTTCCTTGTTTATAAAATAGAGAGAATAATATCTATATATCTAGTGGTATGAAAATTAAAAAGATAACATGAAGTGTCATTCAAGTGGTCAAAGTTTATGAGAATGTCACACTGGGAAAACTGCAAATATTTAATTTTTAGGGGAACCAGTACAGCTATTTAAAAGGAATTGGTTGCCTCAACTGTTAAGACTTTCTGTGTGTGTGAATGAGACGTAACTGCGATAGCATGAATCCTGAGAAAGCATCATCACTTCACTCTGTTCATCCCCTTCATGATTGTGTCTTTGGGAAGTAATATCCTTAGTTTGATAATGAGCCAGTGCTTACAAGAATTTGGAATTCCTGTTGCAACTGCCTTCAGAGCCACTTTGGGTCACATGTGAAAACCAGTCACACTGCTGAATAGTGGGGGCTTGCAACTAGTATTGCCTTGCTTGATCTCACTTTAATCACCAGACTCAACCCGCAGTGACTCTCAGCTCCTTCCAGTGATTATATCTACTGTCAAAAGGATGGAAATCTGCTACATATAAATCAACTTTGTCAAAAATGTACAGCCTTGCTTCAAAAAATTCACTTCTGGAAGTTTTGAAAACATAATTGTGTGCACTAAATTTTGACTACCAGGACATTTAATGTAGCACTCCTTTTTTTTTTTTTTTTTTTTGGTAATAGTGTTGGGTAAATAACCTAAATATCTAGCATAAGTCATTGGTTAAATAAATTAATATTGCCACCCTACAGATTACTGTGCTTGCAAAGTATATGGGAAGATATTCATAAAGTATAAAGGTAAAAGAAAGGTATATTAAGTTAAAATAAGGTAGTTGCCAGTGTAGAATAACTCTGGTTTTATAAAGAAAATATGTAGACATATAGGATATGTTTATAGAAGGAGGACTCAGATTTATACCCAAGCTAAGTAGTGCTTCTGTCAGTATGATTGTGGGTCAGTTATCTTCTTTTATAATTTCTGATTGATTTTTTAGTAGTAAATGTATGTTGCTTTTGTAAATTTTTAAAAAGCCTTTTGGCTTTGCTTTATTTTTTTATTTTTATTAAAGATTTTATTTGTTTATTCATGAGAGACACAGGCAGAGACATAGAGGAAGAAGCAGGTTCCCCAAAGGGAACCTGATGTGGGACTCAGTCCCAGGACCCTGGGATCACAACCTGAGGCAAAGGCAGACGTTCAACCACTGAGCCACCCAGGCACCCCTTTGATTTTGCTTTAAATTAGATTTTTATTTTTGTATTTATTTATTCATGAGAGACACAGAGAAAGAGAGAGAGGCAGAGAAACAGGCAGAGGGAGAAGCAGGCTCCATGCAAGGAGCCTGACATGGGACTCGATCCCCGGTCTCCAGGATCACGTGCTGGGCTAAAGGCGGGGCTAAACCACTGAGCCACCCGGGCTGCCCTGAGTTTGCTTTAAATTAGAAACAAAAAGTATTCTGCAGAATTCCAAATTGGTTTCTATAAATGATTAAGTAACTTGTCAAAGTTACTTATTTAAAGAGATTTATGTTTATTTACATTTAGAACGATTGATGTTCATTTGCACTTATGAATTCTGGTGTGTTTATTTCAAAATCAGTCTTACAATTTTATATATTTTTTTAAAGATTTTATTTATTTGAGAGTATATACGAGAGAGAAAGAGCGAGAGAGCAGGAGTAGGGGCAGAGGGAAAGGGAGAAGCATACTCCGTACTGAGCAGAGATCGTGACCTGACCTAAAGGCAGATGCTTAGCTGACTGAGCCAACCAGGCTCCCCCAGTCTTATAATTTTTTTTTAATTTTTATTTATTTATGATAGAGAGAGAGAGACAGAGACACAGGCAGAGGGAGAAGCAGGCTCCATGCACCGGGAGCCCGACGTGGGATCCAATCCCGGGTCTCCAGGATCACGCCCTGGGCCAAAGGCAGGCGCCAAACCGCTGCGCCACCCAGGGATCCCCAGTCTTATAATTTTAAACATGCGTTGTGTATAAGTGTACATAGAGAATCCTAGAAGAGGTCTTAACTATCCATTCTCACCTTTCTGCCTGTCAGGGGGAAAAAAATCCAGGGAATTTTTGACTCAGAGTCAGAATAATTGTTATAAAGTTGAGAATTTAGATGATTACTTCTTTTTTTGCTATTCTACATTGTATGTCCAGTCCAGGCTTCATTGGTTTTATATCCATTATTTACCAAATACTTATTGAGTACCTGATATGAGGTACTATGATAGGTCCTGACATTACTCAGTCCCTATAGTCACAGAGCTTTTGGAGTAGAGGAGAAATACAGGCCAAGAAGTTGGCATTTACAATACTGTAAATGTAGAGGAAGACATAGCCAGTGGGACCATAGAAGAGGGATACATTTACTTTTAGCCACCCAAGTTAGAGACATGTGGATGTGAAGCCAAAGGTAAGTTTCCCTCCTAGGAGGTCAGGGTAACAGGACTAGTTTCTCTTGAAATACCTAGCTTTGCAAACCAATTAGGATCTGAGATTGATTTTCCTAGAAAAGACATTGTGATTGGAAAGCATTTTTTTTTTAGATTTATTTATTTTTAGAAACTCAAGCAGACTCTCTGCTGAGCACAGAGCCCAATATGCGGCTTGATTCACAACCCGAAGATCATGACCTGAGCCGAAATCCAGAGTCAGATACCTACCTGAGTAAGCTACTCAGGTGCCCCCTGGGAAGCTTTTTAAGGCTTTACAGACTGTCTTGGAGTTTTTGGGCTATTAAATGGTCTGAACTGTACCTTGCAAGTAACAGGTTAGAGTTAAGGATTTTTTTTTTTTTTTAAGCCAGTGGAGTGTCATAACCAGACAGGTCCTTTGAAAGGAATCTCCCATTAATGGACTGGAGCATAGAGTGGATGGAGCCAAAAGTGCCTTGCACATGGAGGCCCATCCCATGTTCACCATCTCTTACTGTGTGTGTTCACTCAGATCAGGCAGCTGTATATTTCTTCCTAAAGATTAAGCTTGTTTCAGCCCAGATTTCATAGTACATCATTTACTACCCCTGTCATGCAAAGACACTGAGATCAAGCCTATGAAAAAGACAAGAACATTGAAAATAAGTAAAAGCAAAAGTGTCTAGGGGTAGGAGGTGGGAGTGGGAGAGTCAAGGAATTTTTGCTGGTTGTGCCTCCACTGCCGACAAATGCTGTTCCCTTCATCTTTTCATTTTGACTTCTTGAATTGGTCCAGGTATATCCAGGTAGCCAGATTTTGTAGAGCAGAATTTCAAACTTCTGTGCTATGAAATTACAGCCTATAGAGTCTTATTTTGTTTTGTTTTTATCCTGAATGTTTATGTATGTATTTTTCCCATCATCTTGTTCTACATAGAATTTGAAGCGGGCATGCCTGCTTCAACAGCACACCTGTCCCTCTGAAATTGGCAGGGATCCATTTCTGCAGGTCTGAGAACACTTCCTGCTGGCAGGCTCTTTAAGCAGCCAAGGAGGGTGCACCAAAGGCACTAGAAACCTCAACCTTTTCCACTTCTTGAATCCCATATTCCTGCTGTATTACCTCACTGCTGATAGAAATCTTTGCATAGTTATGCTATTTTAGTTTTGGCATAAAACTTGCTCTGAGGGCAACCTGGGTGGCTCAGAGGTTTAGCGCCTGCCTTCGGCTGAGGGCATGATCCTGGGGTCCCGGGATCAAGTCCCACATCAGGCTCCCTGTGTGGAGCCTGCTTCTCCCTCTGCCTGTGTCTCTTCTTCTTCTCTCTCTCTCTCTCTCTCTCTCTCTCTCGCTCATGAATAAAATAAAATCTTAAAAAAAAAAAAAAAACCTTGCTCTGAGATAATTAGCCTAAGCTTATTTAACCACCCCCATCATGCAGCTCCCCTCATTCATTGCCATAGACTCTGCAACTATGAAGAGATAACATGTTTTGGATATTGCTAACCAAATTTGAATTTCCCTTATAAAGTCAGTTTATATAAAGCTGATCACATTTTTTTCTACAAACTAAATTTAGTATCATTTTAAAGTTGGACATTCTAACTTAGCACTTCACATAGTTAATAAAATGACATTAAAAAAAAAAAACATGACTGGAACTGTGGGAGCCAACGTCTGTTGAAGGGCGTGCCTCTGCACCTCCCCACAGGCATACTCCCCTCTTAGTTGGTCTGAACACGCCAAATGTTTTTCTTAGTACTTCAGAACATACATGTTTTAATCAATGCAACACCAGCTAAATGTTTAACCCCCAATGTCAGGTAATGATTGGATTTTCAACAGTGCTGTATTTAAGTTTCAAGCAGTTTGAGATGGGTGTTCAAATTGTACTTGTAGGGGCGCCTTGGTGGCACCGTTGGGGTTAAACTTCTGACCCTTGGTTTCAGTGCAGATCCTGATCTCAGGGTTGTGAGATCGAGCCCCACAGCAGGCTCTGCACTCAGTGTGGAGTCTGCTTGAGATTCTCTCTCCCTGCCCCTCTGCCTCTCTTATCCATGCTCTTGTACATGTGCTCCCTCTCTCTCAAATATTTTTCAAAAAATTGTACTTGTGGGTCAGTGCTGCATTCTGTTTGAATGCATATGCCCTACCCAGGATCCCATCCCCCACCCTCCCAGTCTCCACCTTTGTACCTTTTGTACCATGGCTTGCTTCATACTCTTATCTGTTTACATGCCTGCCTTTCCTGCCGGGTCTCAACTTCTTTGACAGCAGAGGCTGTGTTTTATTTATCTGTATCTCCCTGGCGTCTAGTACCGTGTTTGGGCCTTAAGGGAAGCTCAGTAAACATTTGATGCAGAAAAACCCACAAAAACCAAAACTGTGAGGTTTATCCTGTCATTTTCTCAGAACATTTCTCTCCCCCCCCCCCCTTCCGTCTCTCTCTCTCTCGCTCGCTCTCTCTCTGCAAATATAAAAGGGTTTACTTACGAGGTCATCTGTGGGATTTCCAACTCTGCAGAAATAAACTAAGGTAGTAGGTAAGAGTCTCCACACCAACAAAAGGATCATTCCAAATACCACATATCTAACATCTCCTGGGTGGTTTTTCAGATCCTCCTGGTCTGACACATTGTACCAGGTGTGATCAAAGGAATGGATCTTCTTGCTCTTAGAAAACTATATGATGAACAAGTCCATTATTTCTTAGAGAATCCATGAATCTATTCATGGATACAACTTTAGGGGAAAAAAAAACTTTGTCTTTTAAACTAGGTGGTGAATTACATGTGTGCTGTGTCCACATAAAGCCCTTACTATCAGTGAAGATGAGTAAGTACTATGATAGCGCCTGGAGTAAATGGTACCTTCCACCTACTCAAGTTACCTGTCTTGAATACTTAAAATATATTTGTTTTTCTGATCTTGTTTTATAGCAAGATCCTCAAAACCTGTTGTTTTAGTTATCAGTTATCAGTCATATAACAAATGAAGCCCAAATCTATCAGCTTGAAATAGTAAACATTTATTTTCACAATTTCTAAGAACCCAGGAGCAGCTTAGCTGGGTGGTTCTGGACCAGGGTCTCAGAAGTTGCAGGTGAGCTGCGTACAGCTGAAGGACTCCACTCCTTTCTGAGCTCATTCAGGTGGCTGTCAGCCTAAGACTTCAATTTCTCACATAGGGCTGCTCAGACACATCAGCTGGCTTCCCCCAGAACAAGTGATGGAAGTCTTTTGAATTTCTAAAGTGACCTACCATCACTGTACTATATTCTGTTGGTTACAAGACTAACCCAGGTACAGTTTGCAGGGGTTAACCAGGGGCCTGGATACTAAGAGGCAACGGACCACTGGGAGTCAGTTTGGAGACTGGTTCCTCACCTAATATCCCATTAGGGAACCTGAATTGTTGGCAGACTTGATTTTGTGAAATGTATCAAAACAGACAAAAAGACTTTTGTAACAATTTTATCTTTCCCTTGAATCATTATTATTGATTCCAAATGAGTTGTAGAAAGTCCAAGAGGAGAGCCCTTAGGAAGTACATTTCTTTGGGTGACGAATTATCAAGCTTGTGCATCTTCAAGATGACTGTCATACCTACAACTTAAGTTCAGAAGGTTTCATCGAGATTTCTCAAAGTAGATCTCTTAAAACTATGTCCTTCAACCATTATGTGAAAAGCTAAGAGAACAGTTTCTATTGAACACTCTGGGCTAGACATACCCCTTTTCACAGTTCACGCCTCCTTCCCTATGCTGTAATTGCTGGCTCCTCTGTCTTCCCTATTAGACTGTAAGCTCCCCAAGGGCTACTACTGGGGCTTGGTTGCTCTTGTGTATTTAGAGCTTAGTACAGTGCCTACCATATATTAGATAATAAATATCTGTTCGGTAAAGGAAGTAAAAACTGTCTTATGGTAGATTTGAAACACTACTTACTAGTAGTTAGTGGTAGCCACTGGCAGATAGTATAATGGTGTGTTTGTTGGTCTGCAATAAACTCGATTAGTCACAGCAAATGTTCTGTTACCATGGATGTAAGCTTGACTGTGGAAGAAGACCTTGGTTGCTGTTTTTTGTTGTTTGTGTTTTGTTTTGTTTTTTTTACAGATTTTTGGCCTTTTTAAAAGCCAAACACTACAATGAGAATTACCAAGTAGAATTACCAGTCACCAATTACCAAGAAGAAAGGTACTGAATATGCATATTCTTTGCTTTGTCTCAATGAGGCTAATAAGATGGCCTATACAGATACCTAAAATATGGAATAGCATGGTTGGAATGAATACGAGAGGGGGAAAAGAAGAAAATAAGAATGAGGATATAAAATGGAGTGAGGGCAGCCCCGGTGGCTCAGCAGTTTAGCGCTGCCTGAAGCCCGGGGTGTGATCCTGGAGACCCAGGATCGAGTCCCACGTCGGGCTACCTGCATGGAGCCTGCTTCTCCCTCTGCCTGTGTCTCTGCCTCTCTCTCTGGGTGTGTCTCTCATGAATAAATAAAATGCTTTAAAAAATAAATAAATAAAAAATAAAATGGAGTGAAAACAGAAAAAATTATTCTGTGCCACCCTAACATACAGCTCTAAGCTTTCTAATAACCAAGCCAAAATTTTGGTAAGTTAACACAGTCTGTGTCCATAAGATTAATAATAAACTATTGAGATATATGAGCACTTAACAGGAGTTTCAGGGCCTTAAAAAAAATGCATGGATTATTCCATTCCATTTTTGCTGTGAACCTAAAATTGCCCTAGAAATGGATGCTATATATATAGGGAGTCCTGAGTATCTTCTTTTCAAAAGTATCCAAAGTAGATGAAAAAGATTTACACCATTTATCAAAACTGAAAGGGTAAGTGGAGATTCATTATGATAATTGCTCTTTTAAAATTTCCCACAATTGCTTTTTTTTTAAGGTTTATTTATTTATTTTAGAGCATAAGCAGGTGGGAAGGATAGAAGGAGAGGGAGAGAGAGAGAGAGAATCCTTCAAGTAGACTACTCACTGAGCATGGACCCTCCCCCAACTCAGGGTTTGATATCACGACCCTGAGAGCATGACCTGTACAGAAATCAAGAGTCAGATGTTCAGCTGACTGCACCACCCAGAAATCCCCACAATGTTTTTTTAAGTTTTAAGATGTAAAGTAAGTATGTAAAAATCATACTTAATGGGCAATTTTTAGTAGCATTTTTATTAAAGTCAAAAATCAGACTTAATATTCATTCTCACCCCAAATCCTCAAATTTATATTAACTAATGTTATATGGGATAAGAAATGCAATATAGGGGCTGGAAAGGAAGACATAAATTTGTCACTTTCAGATCTTTTTTTTTTTTTAAGATTTTATTTATTCATAGACAGACAGAGAGAGAGAGGCAGAGACACAGGCAGAGGGAGAGGGAGAAGCAGGCTCCATGCAGGGAGCCTGACGCGGGACTCAATCCTCGGCCTCCAGGATCACACCCCAGGCTGCAGGCGGCACCAAACTGCTGTGCCACCGGGGCTGCCCACTTTCAGATCTTTTAATGATCTAGGTAGAAAACCCAAAAGCATCTATGAATTATTAGGACTCACTAGAATTGAATAAAAGTTGCTCAGTATAAGGTAAACATGCAAATATCAAGAGTGTTTCTAAATGCCGATAAAACTAGTTTTAAAATCTAATAGAAAGGGCACCTGAGTGGCTCAGTTGGTTAAGTGTCTGCCTTTGACTTCGGTCATGATCCTGGGGTTCTGGAATCAAGACCCGTGTCGGGCTCCCTGCTCAGCAGGGAGCCTGCTTCTCCCTCTCCCACTCCCCCTACTTGTGCTGTATCTCTGTATCAAATAAATAAAATCTTTAAATATATATAGAAAAAAGTGCCTATGTATGATAGCATCAGAAACTATGAACTACCTGGCATAAAGCTTTGAATTAATAGAGAAATATGCTATGATCATGAAGGGTAAAAGCTCAGTATCCTAAAGATGTCAATTCTCCCAAAATTTATACATTTAATGTCATTCCAATGGGATTTTTTTTGACAGTATATATAAAAAACTGATATGTTAGGAAATTTAAAGTTTCAAGAGTTGTCAAGAATTTCTGCAAAAGAAAAAGGACAGACTTGTTCCATCAAATTTCAAGTCTTCCAAGAAAGTTATAATGATTTAGAACATAGTATTAGAACAGAGATAGATGCATACATCCACATACAGCAAAACAAAAGAGCTCAGAAATTAATCCAAGCACCTATGGAACAGATTTCATTACATTATAAATCATGGAGAAATAATTCAATAAACAATTTGAGGACAGTTGGGTTTCCATATGGAAAAAGTAAGTCTTCTATACAAAAAAATAAATGCCTACTAAATTAAAGACAAAAAAAAAAAAAAGAGGGTGGGACAACTAATTGTTTGACGTTGTTGTTGGGCCACTTTATAAAGGTAAAAATAAATTCTATTTACATTAAAAAATGTATACACTGAGAAGTGCCTGGGTGGCTCAGTTAAGTGTCTGACTTTGATTTAGGTCATAATTCCAAGGGGCTGGTATAGAACCCCGATTGGGCTCTTCGCTCAGCCAAGATACTGCTTCTCCATCTCACTCTGCCCCTACTCCTGCTCGTGCTCTCTCTCTCTCTCAAATAAAATCTTTAAAAAACAAAAAACAAAAAAAACTTATACAATGAAAGGTATTTAATAGGTTAGAAAACAAACTAGAAGATAGTATTTGCAACATACACATAAATATATATAAATGTATAATAGACGATCAGTATCCCAAATTTATATGTAGCTACAATCTCGTAAGAAAAATCCAAAAGAAAAATAGTCAAAGGATATGAACTAGCAAGTCTCAGAAAAAGAATCCAGATGACCAATAAAATATAAAAGAACATTCAGGCAAATAAAAATTAAGGCACCCAAGGGATATCATATCATAAAAATCACTATATTTTGCTTGTTGTGTCTTTAAAATTTTAGACTTTTTTTTTTAATTTTAGACGTTTTACACGCATCTTCACACTGAAACAAAATTGAAGTTCTAATTATGCTGTTAGGTGAGATGTAGAAAAACAATATCATTCATTGCAGGTGGGACTGTAACTTGATAGGGCCACTTGGGATAACAATTGAACAATATTTAGTAAAGGTTGAAAATGTGTAAGCCTGACTAACATACACCTTCTGATTATATATATTAGGGAAACTCAGATGTGTGTGCACAAGGGAATGTGTGCAAGGACCCTGTTCATGGAAGTATTCTAGAGCATAGCAAAAACTGAAAAACAACCTAAATGTACATCAGTGAGGAAACAGATAAGCTGTGGTGTGTGGCTGTGTGAAGGAGCACCATCCAAAATTAACTGCCAACAACCAGTCAATGACTTTATATGTATTGACTCCACTACAGCTCAAACAGTACTGAATGAGAAACAACCACCACTCTATTGTCTATATAGGAAGAGGGTAATTAGTGATGGTAGACATAACTAACTCAGTATATTTGCTTCTGGGATAGTGATGGAAGGGAAATAAGACTTAGAGAAGTGAAAGAGAAACAGAAAGGACATCAGCTTTAACCAAAATGAATGCTTTATTTGTTTAAAGGAAAAAAATAGGCTCATTTTGGATGGCGGGTACTTCGGTATTTCTTACATTGTCTTCCATGCTTTGTATTTTTAAAAAAAGAGAGAGGGATTCCTGGGTGGCGCAGCGGTTTGGCGCCTGCCTTTGGCCCGGGGCGCGATCCTGGAGACCTGGGATCGAATCCCACGTCAGGCTCCCTGCATGGAGCCTGCTTCTCCCTCTGCCTGTGTCTCTGCCTCTCTCTCTCTCTCTCTCTATCGTGAATAAATAAATAAAATGTTTAAAAAAAATAAAAATAAAAAAAAGATCAGTCTGTTTGCATTAAGCAGATTATAAGAGAAGCATGTTTTACCCATACAAATTCCACTATGACCAAAGTGCTAGCTCTGGTTGGACAGGTATAAGCTGAGAAACCAAACTCACTATCTTTATTTTGCTTGATGTTGTGCCTTTTTTTAAAAAGTGTTTTAAGTGCACTAATACCATCTTTTGAAGCTGTGCCTTCGAATACCACCATCCTTGTGGATGAAGGGCCATATGACTATACGCAGGCTGTCAGGGGCTGAGCCCAAGGCAGGCTGTGACAATAGTCCTGAGAACTGCAGATTCCTCAGGACTTTGAGAATGAGAAGGAATTCCTAATCCAGCAAATTATTTTGTGTCGGCAAAGGAGCTCACCAAGCTGGGCAAACTGCTGGAGATTCCCTCGCCACCCAGGCTTTCTTTGGAGCAGCCTCCTGGTTTTGTGCAGAGGTATTGGCTAGGACCCTGGTCCTGCATGCGGCTGGTGACAGCGCTCCTAACTAAGAAGAGCACTCTCTTCTAGCCTGTCTGCCCAGGGGCAGTGAAGCAAACTCTGTATTCCAGCCTGTAGAGCGGGCCTGGCTAGACAGCAGAGAGAGGCCCATCTGCATCTCAGCTCCAGCTGAGGGTGTGCCATGCAGGACTGTTGTCAACATCTTCTGAATTTTCGGGAGAAGCTGAAACCTGGACTCCATGTTCACTTTCCAGATTAATGCCCTGCATCAGGCAAACAAAGCATGTCTGCAGCCTCCCTTTGGCCAGTGGGGCTACCAGCTGGCAACTGCTATTCTAATCAAGACTAGATTTATAAAGAACCAGAAGGGCCTTATGCCAGGGTGGGACTTCAGAGAACAATGAAATGTTCCAGAAATCTTGAAGCTAGACGTAAGGTTGCCAACTTTTTATTTTACCAGGCAATAACATTTTTGTTTTCGTTAAAAAAAAAAAAATCCAGCTACTATTTACTGTAACCATTTTATTAGAGAAAGACCATTATATACCTAAGAAGTAGGCTGCACCTACCTAATAGTGGTCCTCAATTCCTTATGAAACTCTGGAAGCCAATTTTGTTTTGGAATTGAAAGGTTTTTACATTTTTGAAAGGTGGTACGGCACACACAACAATCCATAATAAAATGTAAAATTTCTGCAGTGAACCATATGAATATTCAACCAAGTGGAATAAGTAAAGGCTATAAATAACCATATGTCAGTTCAGGACAGGATTTTCTGCCAAATGAGTTTTGGTGCCAAACCAAAAAACTTAGTTTCAGAGCTTTTTGGAGTGTGGACCTGTATCAAAAAAGGAAAAGCACTTTAATGGACTAGCTTTATGAAAACCTCAGCCTTATTGCCCTTATTTCTCTCGGGTCATCCTAGACTACTTGGGACTGCTCTCCTGGTTGAACATTTGGGAGCTTCTGATGGAGGCCAAGACAAATCTTTACATGCTGCCTCACCTTCATCTGGCTCCCTCATATGGCAGCATTTTCTAATGGCAAGTGCTTCTTGCCACAGGATCCTAGTCCTTGTATCTCCCACTACATTAGTCTTTGTCCCAATCTACCAGGGCTTCAGTCTTCCTTCCATGAGAGCTCTTCCTATTACTGGAATGCACCTCTTCAAGCTGGCACAAGGCCCAGTGAACTTGGCTCCCACATTTCTGAAGTGACAAAGTTGCCCTCAGTACCTTGTGGAGCACCAGTGATCAGGGTTTTCAAGAATGGTTCCCAGAAGGATCTGAACTGCAGAGCGTGGTGGGATTGGTCAGTTCAAAATAGCTTCCTGTCCATGCCCCCAGAGGGAGCATATTTGTTTCAACAACCAGATCATACTGATAGCTCACGTTGTTGCAGGAACAAATGAATTCTCTGGAGAGCAGCTTGAGAACTTAGAAGGGGGCAAGACTTTGCAGACAGGCTTGAGGAGCAGGAAAGATTTTATTGGGGCCATAACAGAAAGACATCACAAGGGGAAGGCAGGGAAGTGTATGAGTGGGTTCATGTATACTGGAGCCTCTCTGGAGGATTAGGGGATTTCAGGTGGAAGAGATGGCTGCTACAGAGGAACCTGGGTGTGCCCGCCAATTCGTGCAAAGGCTGCCCCACTGCAGGGGAGGATTCATGCTTTTGATTGTGAGGAGCCAGCAAAGTGGCTTAAGCAGAAAGGGATTTATTTATCATGAGGCCATACCACAGGGCATTTCTGTTTCTGTTGCTGTGTCCCCACTAGTCTCCATCAGAAGTTCCCGAGGCAGGCACTTGGGGGGCTCGGTTGGTTAAGTGTCCAATTCTTCCTCTGAGCTCAGGTCTTGATCTCACGGTCCTGAGTTCAAGCCCCAAGTTGGGCGGCACCCTGTACATGGAGCCTACTTAAAAAAAAAAATCCCCAGGCGGCATTCCTGCTCCTGGCCCCAAGGGACTTTTTCTGTGACCCTCTTCCTCCCCCCAAGCGCTTCCTGGCCCAGGATCACCTGAGTGTAGCTTCTCTGTGGCACTAAACTGACCTCCAAGGGCAGCCATGCCTCACTCACCCTTGCCGCCTCCGGCCCCCGCCGCCCTGGGAAGCATAACCCACGAGTTTGAGGTTTTCTCAGTGTTGGCCCTGCCTTGGCACCCCCATGGGGAAGTATCCAAGTTCCCCTCCCATGTTATCTCCTGCAGTGCCTTGCAGAGATTCCAGCCTCAGGTGGGGCATTTGGGGCATCATGATCAAAGGTCCTGTCCAAGCAGGATGTTTTCCATTCCAGGAAGCTTAAGAGGGTCCACAATGACCCATCGGGGGAGGAATGAGGTGATCACAAGTTTGTCTGGTTCCTAGCTGGTTTAGCACAAGAAAAAGAATTGGGCCCTTTGCTCCGCTTCTCTGACCACCAAGCTGGGACCTTAATTAAGCACAGGTCTACTTCCTTTTCTTTGTAACTTTTTATTTTGATGTGACTTCAAACTTACAGAAATGTTGCAAGAGTAGCACAGGGAACTCACACTCACCCTTCCCCCAGATTGTTTACATCCTGCCCCATTTGCATTATCTCCCTCTGTGTATTCGAACACGCACATTTTTTTCTGAACCGAGAAAGCTCATTTGTTGTGTTTCTTTCCCCCAGTAGGCTTTAGTGTATATTTTCTAAAAACAAGGACATTCGCTTGACTTTTTTACTTCTTACCGGGAATGTGGTTTCTTGGCCCTGACAGGTGTTTACTGAGAAGTGGAGGAGAGAGTGGGGGCAAGGGATGGGGTGGTGGGGAGGGGCTTCTTGTGGATTGGAAGAACTTAGTTGCACAGTTGTCACCATGCACGGTCCCTTTCCTCCAAGGTGTGGTGCTGGATCCTCTTCTTGACTTGAAAAGTCTGCCTGTTGTTTCCAGGTGAAAATCTGAGCCTCATCACAGTGCCAAAGCCAGGCCCGATGAGGGAAGGTGGCATCAGTTAGGCAGGCCCGTCTCCGCGCTGGGCGCGTGTTTGCTGTCTGTGCAGGGCCAGAGGTGGGGGTGACAAGTGGCACAGCCGCCGTGGTGGAGGAAGGTCTCTCTCCCATCTCAGCCCTTGCTGCCTCTGCTAGTAGTCACAGTCCTCACGCCAGCCTGGAAGCTGTCTTCTGCCCTTATTGTCCATGGCAGGGGGCTTCACATCCCCTCCTGCTCTTAACCAGGCCCCCAGAGAGTCTGAGATCCAGAGGCTCCTGGGAGAGCTGTGGGGCAACTGCCCTGTTTAGGATCCCCAAGTTTTCGGTGGATAGATGACAGGCAGATCAACCTTTTCCCTTTTCTGATTATAAAAGTAATACCTGCTTATTGCAACAAAAAATGTAGAAAAATATGAAGAAGGGACACAGATCACCTGTAACCCTAATGCAGTTCTGGTGTCTGTCCTTTCAGAGTCCTGGTGTCATGGAACAAACATCATGTGTAGCTAGGAATCCACACCCTGGGGTTGTCAGAACTGGACTGATTTCTGGCTCTTCCATTACTACCTGAGTGAGGCGACCAAACTTTGAGAGCCACTTTCCTTTTTAAATTTTTTTAAAAGATTTTATTTATTCATGAGAGACAGAGAGAGGCAGAGACATAGGCAGAGGGAGAAGCCGGCTCCCTGCAAAGAGCCTGAAGTGGGACTCGATCCCAGGACTCCGGGATCACGACCCGAGCTGAAGACAGAAGCTCAACCACTGAGCCACTCAGGTGCCGCAAGAGCCACCTTCCTCATCTGTAATGGATAGTCATGGTACCTGGCTAAATAAGCGAATGCATGTCAAGGGCTTAGTCCAATGCCTGGCACAGAACAATTGCCAACAAATGTTCATTTTAGACAACCAAAAATGACTCCTGCCTGAGCACTGTGTGGCAGCCAGCTGTTTTCTCTTACCAGTGGTTTATTCATCCAACATATATTTTTTTAAGCACCCATTGTATGTTAGGCATAGTACTAAGCACTAGCAAGTTAACCAAACAAAATTCTTGCCCTCATGGAACTTAGGCTCTAATGGGGAGAGAGAAAAATAAACTTGTATATATGATAAAGCATGTCATGGTCTGATAAACAATCTAGAGGGAAATTCAGCGTGGTATTACAGATAGGGACACCTTTGGCAGTTTGCTATTTTGTATAAAGTGGTCAGAGAAGGCCTCTTTGAAAAGGGCAGCATTTGAGCAACAGTCTGAAGGAAAGGAGGAAGCCGTGTGAATATCTGGCAGAGGGAAGAGTATGTGCAGGAGCCCTGAGGCAGGAGCATGCTTGTCGTGTTTGAGAGCAAGCAAAGAGGTCAGTGTTCCCAGGGCAGAGTGAGTAAGGAAGAGAGGAGCCGGAAGGGAGGTTAGAAAGTAGTGGGGACCCAACTGTGTTGGGCCCTGGAAGCCATTGTAAGGATTGTAGCTATTCCTCTGAGTGAGATGAGGACCGGAAGGGAGAGTTGAGGAAGAAGAGTAGATATAATCAGACCCACAGTAGATCTCAGTGCTTGTGTCACGTTAAAGTGAACAGCTGGGGCCTGGGTGGGGGGGTGGGGGGGGCTCAGTCGGTTAAGTGTCTGCCTTCAGCTTAGGTCATGATCCTGAGGTCCTGGGATCAAGCCCTGCATGGGGCTCTCTGCTCAGTGGGGATCCTGCTTCTCCTCCCTCTGCCTGACACTCCCCCTGCTTTGTGCGCGTTATCAAATAAAATCTTAAAAAATAATAATAATAATAAGGCAGCCTGGGTGGCTCAGCGGTTTAGCGCCGCCTGCAGCCCAGGGCGTGATCCTGGAGACCCATGATCGAGTCCCACATCAGGCTCTCTGCATGGTGCCTGCTTCTCCCTCCGCCTGTGTCTCTGCCTCTCTCTCTCTCTGAATAAAATTTAAAAAAAAATTAAAAATAAACTGAACAACTGCACACCTCCTTGGACCCTGTGGGCACCCACACACACACATCTGGAGCATCACTCAGTCCACAGTCTGGCCCGTGTGATGCTGTCCACTCCCACCCCCGACACCCCACATCTTGTTCTTCTGGATAGTACTTACATCCAGGCAACATACCCCGATGCTTTCAGGCCAACCCACATGCCCAGCCTTACCACCAGCCTCTCACTAGTAATGCAGCAAGTGGCCCACCATGGCTTGAGGTCTTGCCATCCTCCACGTCCCCTACTGCAGGAGCTCCTTCAGTCCTCACGGCTGTCCTGCCAGCAACCACCATCCTGCTCCCTTTTGCAGCTGGCACCACACGATCCATTAATTCACACAAGGTCCTGAGCTAGCAGGCATGGAAGCTGGGACCCCAGCTCAGTCTGCCAAACTCCCACGGATGCGGACAGTGATGGACCAAGCCATGTGTGGCACACACTATCACCAGGCAGCAAGAGAGGCTCAGGCATTCTTTGTCCCCCGAGCTCTCGCTCTGCAGAGAAAATGTCTGAGAAAGCATCCTGCAACTTTGAGTAAAGCGTTAATTACACAACCATGAGAGCAGTTACAAAGACAATTAGAGCCTGAAATCCCAGGTTCTGGTTGGGCTCCTGATTTTTCTGATAGCAGCCTCCTAGGCATTGGCATGTTGACCCCATATACCTGAACTCCCCCAAATCTAAGCATATCCCCCCCCCCCCCCCCCCAGCTTCTCTTTTGCTTTACTTGAAACAAAGCAGGTCTTTTATAAAGCGAGGGAGGGGTATGTGGCAGCCTTGCTTTGCGGAACATGCTTTCACCTCCTTCCAGCTCATTGTTTTCATACAAAATTCCAGACACACAGGGCAGGCAAACAGAAGTCTCATTCATAGCCAGCGGGCCCCCGGGCTGGTGTGTTTCCCACCTCCCCCCTCCTGGCCTCTCCTTCCAGCCTTCCAGCGCAGTTGTAATCTACAGAAGGCCATGGAGCTAGATTCAGGGCAAAGCAGATATTGTTCATTGCTGATGGGGATGGGAGGGCAGCCCCTTGGAGGGCCATGTGGCAAAGCTGAAGGAGCCCCAGATCTCCTTGCCAATCGACTAGACCGGACACCTGGCTGGTTCTGCCGATCACTAGTCAAATGACCGTGGACTAGTCACTTTCCCCTTCTCCTTTGGGTTTTTATTTTTTTCATTCTCCTTTGAAAGATGCGGTTCTCAGTATCTTTCCTGCCCAGTGCTCTTGACAGCTGCTACCTTTTCATCAGTGTCAACATGTGCTTATCATGCCACCATGCCTCCTTCTTCCCAGAGTGGTTATGTGGCATAGAGCAGAGCCTAAGGGTGCCAGGTGATTCTGCAAAATCCCACCATGGGTGGAAAAGCCTGCCCTTGCATAGGACACCCGCTTCTGATTTGTCACAGTTTCCCCTCTTCAGGCCCCACACCTCCCTGATTTTTGTCACTCGCAAGTAGTAAAATTACAAGCCGCACCACACGTACCTTTTTGTTTTTTAAAGCTTAAATCATTGACCTCCTCAGCCCCACACCTCTGGTCGGCACAGGGCACTGCGCTCCAGACAGGGCTGGGCAGCAGGGGAGGCGCCAGCCGCGTGCTCGGGGGCGGAGAAGGTGTCTGATCACGAAATCCAAATTTGTAACGTGTCGCCGGCTTTAGGCAAGCATTAATTTGGCTCTGGTGCACTGGAGGAGGTGTGGGCGACTGGTCGGGGGAGATTTGCTAGCAATTAAAGAGAATGAAAACAGCAGTGGGCACTTTCACACAAAGTGTGCTGTCTTAGGGCGCGGGCATTTTCTGGAGAGCGCAGCCCGGGGAACCTTTATTATGTATACTTTTGTGTGTCTGAACTTTATACAATGAGCACATACCAATTTCACACTGCATTTCATAGGGCTAAGGTGTCGTGGATTGAAAGACACCATTATATTACATAGCACCATAAAGGAAAACTGCTACCAACTGAACTATAACCTATCACCAGTTAGTAAGACACATGTGGGTTTTTGAGATGTTAAAATGTAAAAACAAACAAAAACTTAGAATTAAAAGAATGCAGGTGGTTTTTTTTTTATTATTAAAATATGTTTTCCATTTTTGGTAAAAAAAAAAAAAAAAAGTTGCTTTCACCTCCCATCCTCCTGTTCAGTGATTTACCCCAAAAGGCCAAAGGAGTTGCATTTGAGAATGACTTAATGCTAATTTTTTTTTCATTAATGTGCCAGTTTCATGCTAGGTCCTATGCAGGGTGCTTTCTCACCTCTGAGTCCATGGAGGCCTCCCGGGAACTGGTAGGGAAGGTGGTCATCTTCCAAATAAGGCACCCGATGGCCAGACTCTTGTTCCTGATCACACAGGAGTGAATGAGGGGGAGGAGGTGGCCCGGCCACCGCTGTCCAGCCTGCCTACCGCCACATGCCTCAGCTCCGCAGGGGTCCTGAGAAAGGAGAAGGGCAGCAGCTGGGCCTTCTACCGGGAGACTTGGTGAGCACGGCGAGGAAGAGCCAAGCGCCTCCTCCCAGGCCCGCTCTGCGCACCACACTGGTTGCTGGGTCGGGAGAAGCTAACTTCCTGCTCGCAGGCCCTGCTCTGCCAATCTGAGTGAGTCAGCTTCAAAATGACCTCACTGTCCTCATGGGCTGTTGGCTGCCTGCTTCATGTCACTGAGCCCCCGGCCCCGGCACCTCTGGCATGGGCCAGTGTTTCCTCTGCCTCACTCCTTGGATGCGGCTAGATTCAAAAAGATCACTCCTGCCCTAACCCTCCTCCACCTCTCGGACTGGCTCGGCCCCATCAGCTGCTAAGAATGACGAAGGCCAGTGGGGCTGTTTCCCTGCCACTACTGCCTGGGCGGACCATGGTCCGTGGGGAGCTGGGGGCTCAGCCCAATCCTCCCAGTGCCGGCGCCCCGGGCATGGGCAGTGGGGGGACACCACTTACCAGACAGGGGCAGAGTAAGCTGCAGTAACAGCTCTGGGACTGCTGTGGCAAAGTATAATTTTCAGAAGGATTCTCATGCAAATAGTGACTACTTGTCAAAGCTGGGTGAAGGAGTTTGAGAAAGTGACTATATTCGTTCGCTCAGGTGACCCTAACAAATTACCACCAACTGAGGGGTGGTGCTTAAACCTATAAAAATGTATTCCCTCGAAGTTCATGAGGCCCAAAGTCCGAAATCAAGGGGTCAGCTGGGTTGGTTCCTCTTGGGGGCTCCCCGGGAGAAGCTGTCTCTGCCTCTCTCCTGGCAGCTGGTAGTGGCAGGCAATCCTTGGTATTCCTTGGCTTGTAGACACATCCCTCTGATCCCTGCCTCTAATCAAATGGCCATTTCCTTGTATGTGTATCTGCAGTTTCCAAATCTCTCTCTCCTTATAAGGAGAGTCCCTGGATTCAGAGTCATCCTAATCCCGTATGACCTCATTTTCACTTGACTGCACCTGCAAAGAACCTGTTTCCAAATAAGGTCATGTCCACAGGTATTGGGGGGGGGGGTTAGGACTTGAAAATCTCCTGTTGGGAGACACAGTTCAACTTGTCACCACTACTCTGCCGCATTCGGGTCTCATCACTCACTATCACAGACCCCTGGCCTCATCAGGACAGCACGGGGCGCTGGAATAGAGGGAGGCAAGGCAACTTTGGTGTCAGCTTTGCTCACTCTCTGGTGTTTTAGGATTGAGTGTTGGCCCTTTAGCAAGATTTGGGAAATGCAAGGCGCCTCTGGGACAGAAGTCAGTACTGCACAAGGCATAAATAGAGCCAACTTTGAGGGTTCAGCTCCCAGCCCCTGACCCCTCCTGTGTGACCCCTGACATTGCTTCATGTCGGTTTTGTCATCTGTGAAATGAGGGTGACAGTGGTACATATCCTATAAAATAGTACTTAGAACACACTCTGAATAAATGTTTACTATTATTATCATCATGATTATTCTATTTTTAAATTTATTTCTTTAATTATTTTTTTAAGGATTGATTGACTTGAGAGGGGGTGGAGGGGCACAGGGAGCCTTTTTTTTTTTTTCTTTTAAGATTTTATTTATTTATTCATGAGAGACACAAAGACATAGGCAGAGGGAGAAGCAGGCTCCTTGCAGGGAGCCTGATGTGAGACTCAATCCTAGGACCCCAGGATCACAACCTGAGCCAAAGGCAGACGCTCAACTACTGAGCCACCTAGGTGCTCCCAGAGGGAGAGAGTCTTTTTTTTTTTTTTTTAAGATTTTATTTATTTATTCATGACAGACAGAGAGGCAGAGACATAGGCAGAGGCAGAAGCAGGCTCCATGCAGGGAGCCTGATGTGGGACTTGATCCCAGGTCTCTAGGATCACACCCTGGGCCGCAGGCAGATGCAAACGGCTGAACCACCTGGGCTGCCCGAGGGAGAGAGTCTGAAGCAGAGCCTGCACTGAATGCAGAGCCTGACAAGGGGCTTGATCTCACGACCCTGAGATCACAACCCGAGCTGAAACCAAGAGAAGATGCTTAACTGACTGAGCCATCCAGGCACCCTTTATTTTTTTTTAAGTAGGCTGCACACTCACCATGGAGCCCAACACAGGGCCTGAACTCTGTGGCCCTCAGATCAGGGCCAGAGCTGAGATCAAGAGTTAGATGCCTAACCGATTGAGCCACCCAGGGGTCCCCCTCATTATTATTCTAATCACTCTCACTCACAGACTGACAGCTTTGCTCTTCTCTGGGTCAGAAAAGCTGCCCTTCTAGAGACTCTGGAAAGTTCCCTTTCCCTCCTGGGCCTGCTCATTGCAGATAAAAACCTTTATAGGCTGCCTGCAGTCTCCAGAAAACACAGTAAGCTCCTGATCAGGACAAAGGTGGCCTCCCCCACCTTCCCACCCCGATTTTCTCATCTATCCAGGTGATTTGTAGGCAAAGGCCAGCCCAGTCCCCAGCCTGACTTCCAAACTTACACTGCTTTTGTGAATGAGCTCTTTTTTGGCTGCTTACTCTGGGTCTCCTGGTCACTTATAATCAGTTCAGCTAGTGATTTCCTTTCTGAACACTCATAATCCATAGTGAGCTTGGCAGGGTGGTTTGGGACCCAAAGGCAAGAGTTGAGAATATGAGCCTTTCCAGCTGGGACTAGAACTGGCTGGGCCAGGAGAGCAGCCCCCCTCCCACACTATACCCTGCACCTGCCCCCCAGCCCAGCCCCGGGCCCAGCAATTCAGGCTAGAGGCCCATGCAGACAGCAGGCCTGACCTTCACCATCCAAGCTGTGGGGTGGGGGTGGGGGCAAGGGGAGCATCTGCATCCAGACCTATCCTTTCTTCCTGGGTGGGGGCTAGCGGTAGTGACACATGGCCAGGCCAGGCCCTGAGTACTAACCATTGCTGCTGACACTTTAATCACTGTCTGTGGAACATGCAGGCCCCGCCTCAGCCCGGCCTCTCTGACCCAGAACTCTCCTGGGAGTCCTTTGAGTTCAACCAGGAGAGGCCAGGCCCTGCATGACACATCTCTAGGCCACCTCTTGGACATACCCATTTTGCCCTAAAAGTCTTCCCCTTTTCAGGCCTGAGAGAGAACAGGGTTCTTCCTAGGGTTTTACTTTTTTTTTTTTTTTTTTTTTTTAGAGGGTGGGGATCTATAGAAAAGGCAAAATTATAGAGACAGAAAGGAGACCAGTGATTGTCTGGGGCTGAAGGTGGAATTGACTGAAGATGGGCAAATAGGTGATGGAAGTGTTGGAAATTCATTTGTGTGGGTGGTTGAACTGCTGTGTAAATTCACTAATGATACGGTATACCTACTGTGAGTGAATTATGCAGCATGTACATGACTCTTCACTGAAGCCGTGACAGTGCACATATACACACACTTATATATCATAAACTCTCTTTAGACCACAATTGGTGAGAGATTACTATCTTCCAGGTACTCTATAGAAGGTCCTCAGTTAATGGTTGTGAATTTGAAAAAAAAATGGGGGAGGAGCTGAATTGGAAGCCGCCAAGATGAGAGGGAGCCTGTGCTCACACCCTCCCCTGGCTGGTTCTCTAGGTGTTGCAGACCCTCGGATCATACCAGGCGCCACTGTGAGCTTTGCTTTTGCCACAGAGTACCTCTGCTTTCCTGTCTTTGTGCAGAGAATTTCCTCCCAGCAGCAAGGAGCAAACATGCAGCCAAAAACAATTGGAAAATCCGGGTTGGCCTGGCCTCGTTCTCCCAACCCCCAACCCTGGCCCTTTCCCTTGACCCAGACCAGAGAAGCAACCAAGAGCCTGCCCCAGAGATCACAGATCAAATGGCTCAAGCACCTACTGGGCATTTATACACTTTGCAAGCTTTCCTCTCCCCTGGCAGCCCTGACAGGTGGCCTCAGCCTGTTTTAAGGGGAGATGAGGGATAGACACTTGTTCAAGGTCACATAGGTGATAAGTGCTGAGCCTCCTGCTCTTTCCACTAGCGCCCATTGCTTGGGAAGAAGCCAGGCTCCTTGCTCAGGTGGAAGCAATGTGAATTGGAGTTGTTGGCTTATTTGGGAACCAGCTGCCTTCCTTTTTTTCTGCCTCTCTCGTTCTTGTCAGAATACCAGGACAGCTACTATGCCACCTCCTCCAGGAAGCCTTCCCTCATTCCTCCACCCACTTACCCAGAAAGTTCTGATACCCCCCGCCTCTGGGTCCTGGTAGCAGAGATGCAGAAGTGCGAGGAGTTCCTTTTCTGGAACTGCCAGTAGCCCCATGTGGAGCATGACAGGAGTGAGGCTTTGGGAGTCAGGAAAAAACCTGGCCTCTCCCCCGCCCCCAGGACAGTGGGAAGCTATAGCAAGGTTCTGAGCAGGGGTGGAACAAGTAGATGTGGCTTCAAAGTGGGTGGTTCCAGTTGCTGGGTGGAGGATAGTTGGACCAGAGCAGGGCTGGGTGGACCGCTGAGGGGCCACTGAGGGGGCTGCTGCTGGAGCTCCTCCCTCTGGAGTGCTCCAGCAGGAGGGTGTGGGCCCATCCCTCCCTTCACCTTCTCCTTCCCCACTCTCGCTGATCCTGTCTCCTGCCCCACTCCCAGAGCTCCAGGGAGCCTACCTATGTGACAAACTCCCGGAGTATCCTACTGCATGGCCTCTGCTGCTGCTTCTAGAGTTTCTCTGGAGATGACGCTGCAGGGCAGCATGGCTGTGAAGAAGAGCATAGAAGTGGAGGGGCTTGAGCCCCCAGGTTGGGCTGGGAGCAGACCTAAGGCCAGGGGAGTCATGAAACAGCTACTCCCTGCTGACTCAGACCCTGTTGCCCTTCTTATCAGGCCTGAGGAGTGATAAGGGGCTAGTTCCTGGACTACGGGTTCTAGGCTTTTGTTTGGGGCCGCCAGGAAGTGACTGCGGGTTGCTGTGCCTTAATGAGTGAGGCTGACTCATGGGGTGGGGGGCTGGGTGTGCCGGAGGGGAGGCTGTGAACGCCTGGCCCTGCACCGCCAAGCACCAACTGGCCAGGGCAGGGAGGTCCCCGGGGGGAGCGTGTCCAGCCCCCACACCCACCTCCTGACGGCCAGCCAGAGAGGAGGAATCCTCGCCTGCCCCGCTAGCCTAGGACAGGAGGGGTCTCAAGGGGCCCCAGGCAGCTCCTTGTTACTTTTCAAACGGAAAATATTTCCAGAATATTATGATTCCCCCGACATGTTGATTGTCCGCTAAGAGCCAGACACTAAGGGCTTTGCCGGTACCAAACCCTTTAATTTCTCCCAATAACGCCCCTGAAGCGTGGTATCATCAGCATCCACATTTGGCACAGGAGGAGACGGAGGCTCAGCGGGAGGAAGCGCACTGCTCAGATTTACTCAGCCAGGAAGCCGCAGATTCAGGATTTAAGCCCAGTCCAAAATCCCTCCACAGCTCCCGTGAAAAACCGAAAGAAAAAACAAAAAACAAAAGAGGCAGGTGCTTGGGTGGCTCAGTGGGTTAAGCGTCTGCCTTGGGCTCAGGTCATGATCCCAAGGTCCTGGGATCGAGTCCTATGTGGGGTTCCCGGCTCAGCAGAGTCTCCTCTACCTTTGCCCTCCGCCCCCCTGCTTGTGATCACTCTGTCTCTCACTTTCTCTTTCTCAAATCTTGAAAGAAAGAAAGAAAGAAAGAAGGAAAGAAAGAAAAAAAGAAGAAAGAAAGAAAGAAAAGAAAGAAAGAAAGAAAAAGAAAAAGAAAGAAAGAAAGAAAGAAAGAAAAAGAAAGAAAGAAAGAAAGAAAGAAAGAAAGAAAGAAAGAAAGAAAGAAAGAAAGAAAGAAAGAAAGAAAAGAAAAGAAAAGAAAGACCAAAAGAGAGTGATGTGAGGGCAGGGGATCATCATCACCTAGAGCCGTCTCTAGGTGACATGAGGGCCTCAAAGAAGCCCAAAGAGACCACTGCCCCAGGGGATCCTACAGGGATCCCCTGCTCCCTTCCCAGCCAGCCTTCTGTCATCCGTTGCGATGGGATGAGACTCTGGGTCAGGTGTTCCCCACCGGCCAGACAACAGGTGAGTAACCTGCATTCCTAGAGGAGTGGCTGGATGACCCCACCGTGGGGTCACCAGGCTCTCAGAAGGGGAGGAGGCCAGGCTCAGAGCTTGGGGAGGAGATAAAAGAACAGGAAATTCCCAGCCCAGGGGGAGAGACAGGGCCTTATTAGTCAAGACCCAAAGCAATTCCAAAAAAGGGAAGGCTCTGATTCATACATGAAGCATCCATTTGTCATCAGCAGTCAGCACTGGGCTCCCCTCTGCATTATCAGCAGGTCTGTGGAGTCCTCGACCTGTCTGCTGATGCCTGCTTACCCTGGGACCACGTCCTGCCAGCCCTGGGGTGCCCTAGTGGAGAGAGTCTCTGGCAGGAAACGTCCCAGAGAACATTCTGATTGGCTCACCTCGAGTCATGTCCCTCCCTGAACAAATCAGCATGACCCGGGGAGAGGGTATGCTGACAGGCCAAGCCTGGCCTTGCTTGCCCATCTTGGTACTGGATGGTGTTGTGGGGCGGTGACAGCAGCAGACCCACACGGAATAGAGGGGAGGAGGAGGGAAGAGGTGGAGTCAGGCAAAAGCCAGGGGATGCCAGGGGCTAGGTTCCTACCCACCTAGCCTTTGCATCCTCAGGCTCTGGCAGCCATTCCCTTCAGGCTAGGATGCTAGCTGTCCTGGCCATCTCCAGGAAGGGGCCCCTCACTGTCTTACTTTATGCTCAAGGAGTTTCCGCCTCGGCACTATTGACATCGGGGGCCAGATCATTGTGTTGGGACTGTCCTGTGCATCGTAGGGTATTTAGCATCTCTGGGCTCTACCCACAAGAAGCCAGTAGCATCTCCCCAGTCTTTCAACGTGACAACAATGTCCCCAGACCTTGCCAGATGTCCCTGGGGGCAAAACCACGCCTGTTTGAGAAGATGATGAACCTGGTTTAGACGATCCCAGAAGCAAATCTTGAGGTGAGGCTCTCAGGAAGTGGAAGCAAGGGAGGGGAAGTAGGATGGGGAGGAGAGGCAGCTGACACGCGGTGTGGTAATAAGCGGGTTATCTCTGTGAGCAGCCGGGGCCCCAGCAGTACCACAGGGGGACCCTGGGGATGGCCTGGAACAGGCAGGCTCAGGGACCTGGGAGCTGGATTTTTTTATGCTCCAGCTCCCTTCAGCTCCCTAGAGTGCACTTGGGATGGAGGGATGCTAATTCCAGGGCACGGCAGCTATGAAGTGGTAAGGGGCAAGGGGATGTGGGGCACACTCGATCACCCCAGAGCTTCCTGCTCCTCCTTCCCTTGCCTTTTCCCTCCAGTCGGTTAGGAGCCTTACCCTCCATGTCTGAGCTGGGTGACCTCAGGCAGATATTTTTACTTCTCTGGGCTTGGGTTTCTCCTGTATAACATGGGGCTAAGGACACCTGACACCTGCTTTCAGGGGTTTGAGGCTTAAAAGAAATCCTGTGGGGAACACACATTAGTTTCACTGTCCCGCTTCTCGTTGGTGACTCAGGGAATCTGGGGGCAGTTGTCCCCTCGGGCACTCGTAGCAGAGCTCACAGGCACCTCCTGTCCAGGGAGGATGACCACACAGGAGAAGGCTGAGTCAGCAGACAAGCTAGACAAGGAGTCAGAAACCCTGGGTGCTGTTAGCTGATGCAAGCAGCCGAGGCAGCTGTCCCAGCCTGAGCACTATCATCTGCACACCCTGACTCTTCATCAGAGCTGGGGGGTGAGGGGGTGGGTGCTGATGGTACAGCCTGAGGATCTTCAGCCAGGCCTTTCCACAGCGGGACTTGGGAAATGTCCTCCGCCTCTTTGTGCTTTTCCCTTCCTGAAAAACAATGGAGACAAGTTTTTTTTGCCAGAGCTGGGCAAGAGCATCACAAAACCTGATATTTATTAAGTGCCTACTGTATGCAGATTTGTCACGGAATCACAATAATGTAAGGCAGCCCCTCCTGCTCTTACCCCTGTTCTATAGAGACCTCAGCTGCGGCTCAGAGAAGATACACTGTTGGCTCCTCCCAGGCACCCAAGAGTTGACTCTGGCCCCTGCAGGCATCTCCCACCCTGCCTAGCAGCAGCATGGTGCCCAGCCCCATCAAGCAGCTCCCATTCCTAAGTGCTCACTAGTTGCCATTGTCTCTAAGTCCTCCCAGAAATACTGCAATGTCAGTACTGCTGAGATCCCATTCTAGAAAAGAGGAAACAGGCTCTGCAAGGCAAGCCAATGTCATGCTTGTAAATAACCGATCTAGGACTTGAACCCAGAGCTCCACCAGTCACCAGGCAGCCTGAAGTGACCAGTCTTTCACCCAGGCAAGCCAAGGAGAAGCCAGTGGCCTTGGCATAGAGAAGCCACCCTCTCTGTCAGCATCTGAGACTTGGTGGCTGTCCTTGCCCAGAGAGTACACAGCAGCTGGGCTGGGTTTCTGCCCCTCAGGAGCCTCAAGGCATTGTGTTCCCCTGACTCATAGCCTGCTTGGCTCAGAAGAAGGGCCAAGGCCAAGGTCTGGGCTAAAGTGCCAGCTGGGACAGCCATGAGGGGGCAAAGTAGACTGTGGGCAAGGGCACCATCTCCCTGTGAAATCTGCCTCCTGCTCTGGTAAGAAGGCAGCTGTACTGTTAAGTCCTGGTTGAAGCCCTGGAGGAGGTTTTTGGGTTTAAGCTATCACCTCCATGAAGCCCTCCTGGTACGTCCCACTGGTTGAAGCCCTCCATTCTACTCCTACTAGTACTTAAAATGCCCAGCTTGCCCTGAAATCGTCTGCGACCATTACGTGAATGCTTAAGTTAGTGTGGTGTGTGGCAGTTCTGTACACCTAGAATGACCTGCTACACTTAGAAGGGCCTGGGGTCTTTTCACTGAGATTCTCCTTCCCCCCCCACCCAGGGCTCATTCCACACACAGTAAGTGCTCCATAGATGTTGACAGACCGATGCATTACCCCAGCAGGTGTTACAAATAGAAAATAATAATCTCATTGTTTCTCTTCACTTACGGAGTGGGAGGCAGGGTATGCCAGTGGTTGGCACCCAGGTTCTGGTAGGAAACTGCTGCTGGCCAAGTCTTGGCTCTGCTTCTCGTGGGCTGGGTGACCATGAGGAAGTTACTTGACTCTTCTGTGCCTCGGTCGCCCCACTGGTAAGATGGGAATCATAATAATATCTAGGTGGTAATTATCTAGGTTATAATTAGCGAATGTAAAGCCTGGAAAGAGCTCAGGGCTTATTAGCTTGTTTTCACCCTTCAGTACTCAGATGCTCATGACATGCTGTATGTCGCTGACTCCAAAGTGTTTTGGATCATAAGAACACATCATTATTTCCTATGCTGCTAAGAAAAAAAAAATCTGCCAATTACACTGACAGAAAGCTATTCTCACTTAGGATGTTTATCTTTTTCCTCATTGGAAAACTTCCTTTATCTTATGACCTATCATCTCTCTGTACATAAAGAGAAAAGTAGGGTTGAAATAAACGGATCAAGGTATTTTTCAGGCAACGACAGTTTTATCACAACTGTCAACCTTGCTGACAGCAATTGTGAGATTTATTGACCCAATTGCAGGTGGTAAAATGTGGAAAATGTACTTCCTATGATGGACAAAATATGAAATACGGTAATATAAGAGAAAAAAAGGGAGATGTTGAGAGAAAAGGCTATATATTTTCATTCTTTTGTTGGCTCACTCATCCGTTTGACAAATATTTGCTAAGCACATACTGTGCCAGGAACTGCCCCCGGGGAGACATAGGAGCTATAGAGTGGGAAGCCCAGGGAGGGATGGAGGAGTCCAGAATGAGGACCCTTGTTCCCTGACCCCGACACTAAGGTCTCTACTGGTCACTGGTGTCCAGGGCGCTGAGGAGAAAACGGTTGCTTTAGGTGGGCTACCAGGGAGCTCCTCCGGCCTAGCCTGAGGGTCCCTCCATCGTTCACAGGGGCAGGAAGTCTAGCGCCTGCCTGTGTCTTCCTGACCCTTAAGCCCTGCCAGGGCCCAGTTCCCAGCCCCAGGAGGCAGCAGAGTCCATGCAGTATGAAGGAACACCGGGTCCAGCCTCAGACACACCTGCATGCCTCAGTTTTCCTATCTGTGAAACGGGAGTAATAATAGCACGTCATCACTTTGGTTGATGTGAGGAGACAATCCATGTGAAGGGCACATGGAAAATGCCTACTGCGCGTTAGCCCACATTATATTTCTCTTTTAGCTGACCCCGGCCTGGGTTCCCTGCCGGGCGGCTGACCTCCACTCTCCACCACCACCCCACCACCACCACCACCACCCCTCCAGGCTCTTCTGCCTCCCTCCTGCCAATGGGCATCCACTCTCCTCTGGCTGACTTAAGGTGACGTTCAGAGTCTCTTGGGGGCTCTGATTCAGGTCCCAGAGCAGGAGGATGTTTTCAGGCTCTCCCCAGCCCCCAGCACATGACGTGCTGCTTGTGTGGAACTGCCTTGTGGTGAGCATCTGCTAGACGCGGCTCTTGGCCCACCAGGCCCTGAGTGGGCTGGGGCTGCCTTCGGGGTGAAGGAAGGGATGCTGATGACGGATGCAGCCGGCAGCGGGCAGCGGCCAGGGGAGAGGCCAGGTGTGCCGTGGCCAGCTCCGCAGGTAAGTGGGCAGCCCTGCGTCCCACGGGCCCAGGGTCAAGGGCTGGCTCCTCCCCCGATCAGTCCCGGGGCCTTGGCCAGGTCTCCGTTGTTCACCTATAATCACAGTCAAAATGATAGCGGCGTGGCAAGGCCTCGAGGTACCCACCGCGTCCACGGTGGCTCCTCGGCACTCCGGCCAGAACCCCTTTCCCGGGCCCTTCGCGGGGTGGGACGCGTGACTCGCACTGTCCCCAGAAAGTGAGCCTGGCCAGCCTGGCTCCCCGAGGGCGTCCAGGGGACACGGAAGAGGGGCAGCTCCATGGTAGGAGCTGAAGGCCTCTGGGCAGAGCCCTGCCCTGGCCCACGGTGTGCGCCGGACAGAAACTTCTCTTCTGATGAGCCCTGGAGAGCAGGGGCTCCTATCCCTAATAATACAAGTAGTAACAATAATACCTGAGGGAGCGCTTCCCGTGTGCCTGGCCCCATCCTCGGTGACGCGTAAGAAGCAAGTCAGGCGTCAGAGCAAGCCTTTTTCTCTAGATGAGAAACCGAGCACAGAGAGGCAGCCCCCGCCCCGGCTGGCAGTGAGGATCCGAGGGCCTATCTGTAGGGCAGGCCCGCCTCCGGCCGTCAGAGCCACACAAAGCACTGCAGAAACGTTTGCTGCTGTAGTAAGTCATTGCTATGGCTAAGGTGGCCCCGAAGAGACCAGAGGCTTTCAGATCAGCCACATTTGGGTTTGAGCTCTCCCTCCCTCTAGACGTGGGACCTGGGATAAGGGTCCCTACTTGTGTGCGCCTTGTCCCTCTCTTGTGTAAAATGGGGTTTGCCATAGTACCCATCTCACCGGGTAGTGGTGAGGGCTACATGAGCAAATACACATAAAGCGGGAAGGAGCTGACACAAAAGAGCTCAATACAATGGATCGTTATTCTATCGTTATTGCTGTTATTAATGTACTATTATTACCTTTATTAGTACTACCGTGACTGGCTGCTGTTTGAATCAGGTCACCTCCCTGACTCGTGTTCCTCATCTTTTGAACTGTGGTACTAGGGGAGTTGAGAAATTAGCAGTAGCATTTGCATGATGCTGGACACATGGTGGCCACTTGGTAAATCCTCCTAGTCCCATGTGGGTGAAGTCGCCCTCTTGCCTGGCTTCCAGCCCAATGCTCAGCTGGTCAGAAAGGAGCTGACCAGAGTTTTGAACAGGGTCTGCCTGCTGGGGCATAAATCTCTTGAATAGGTAAGAAACTAGAATGGCTTAAGGGAGGAAGGAGGAGGTTGAGCTGGCCTCTACCCATGTGCTAAGTTAACCATGCACCCCACATCTAGAAGAATCTGGAAGAGCAATGCCCCATACTTCCAGAGGCTGCCCAGCTCCAATTTTCTGGAACAATCCTGAATTCAAATAGTCTCTCTCATCATCTTCATAAATCTTCCTAATAGCCCCCCAAATCCCAACACCTTGGTATCCAAACCGGTGTCTTCACTACCATTTTTACCCATATGTGACACCCACCACACACCTGAAATCTCATTGTTTGATACTTAGGTTGGAAAATGTGGTAGCCGTCAGAAAGAGCTCTCCTTGGTTTTGGTTTTGGTTTTAACTGAGATAAAATTGACATAACATTATATTAGTTCCGGGCATACAACATAATAATTCAATAGTTGTATATCTCTTTAGTTTTTAATAAGAAGGGAAGCAAAGATGTGAGAAGTGACTGTTACAGGTGAGGGGAGGAGGTGCTTCCAGGGCCAAAAGGGCAAAGGACCAGGCAGGTATTGGAGCCTCACCTAGGATGCGCCTGCTCTGAGTGTTAACTTCAACAGATGCCATCACCCACTTTAGGGTAATAAAGGAATAGCTTTCTTTTTCTTTTTTTTTTTTCTTTAAAGATTTTATTTATTTATGAAAGAGAGAGAGCATGCACAAGCAGGGAGAGCGGCAGATAGAGGAAGAGGGAGAAGCAGACTCCCCACAAAGCAGACAGCCCCATGCAGGGCTCCATCCCAGGACCCTGGGATCATGACCTGAGCCGAAGGCAAACACCTAACTGACTGAGCCACCCAAGCACCCCAGGAATAGCTTTCTGAAACATACAACTCTATTACTCAAAGAAGAAATAATTCTTTATTTTGATAGCAAAGGTGTCCCCAGTCTTCATTTAGGGAAAAACCCCCAAAAACAAAAGTAGGTATATCACAGCTCCGAGCCAGACTGGTGACCTATCTGTAGTAAGTCAGTCCCCGGGGCCTATTCCAGATGTAGCCTCTCTCCTGGCCTCCTCTTTCTCTGATTTTCATAACCTCTCCTGCTTCCTGCTTAATTTTAATTTATTTTATTTTGTTCAATTGCATGCTGGTATATTTTCAGATTGCCCTAAGTTATTTATAGTCTCATTCATTCAGCCAATATTCATTGAGCCATCTTGTATATACCAGGCATTGTTCTAAGCCTAAGGATACGTCGGTGAACAAAGACTCCTGTCTCTGTAGAATTCATAGTCTAATGAAAGCAAACAGAAGAAAAACAATAAACATAATAACCTTTATAGTAGAGTAGAAAGTGAAAAATAGCACAAAGTATGACTGTGATTACAAGGAGCTACAGGTATAATTTTAAAATCTTCCAAAAGAAAGAGAATATTGTTCGTTGTATTAGGTGTGATTAATAGAATTGAGATTCCATGTGAAGATGTCTCCACTTTGTAAGAGATGAATTACCGATGTAGGGGTGAAATGACAAAATGTCTGGGATTTGCTTTTTTTTTTTTTTTTTAATTCATTCATGAGAGATACACAGAGAGAGAGAGAGGCAGAGACACAGGCAGAGGGAGAAGCAGGCTCCATGCAGGGAGCCCGATGTGGGACTCCATCCTAGGACCCCGGGATCAGGACCTGAGCTGAAGGCAGACACTCAACCATTGAGCCACCCAGGCATCCTTTGGGTTTGCTTTAAAATACTTTTATAAAGGAGTGCCTGGGCAGCCCGGGTGGCTCAGCGGCTTAGCGCCGCCTTTAGCCCAGGGTGTGATCCTTGGGACCCAGGATCGAGTTCCACATCGGGCTGCATGGATCCTGCTTCTCCCTCTGCCTGTGTCTCTGCCTCTCTCTCTCTGTGTGTCTCTCGTGAATAAATAAAATCTTTAAATAAATTTTTAAAAAGTTAATATAAACTAAAAAAAAAAATACTTTTAGAAAGAAAACAAGGGTAGATGAAGCAAGTATAGCAAAAACCTTGAAGTTCAGGGGGCCTGGATGGCTCGGTTGATTAAGTGACTGATTCTTGATCTCAGCTCAGGTCTTTCTTTCTTTTTTTTTTTTTTAAAGATTTATTTTATTTATTTATGATAGAGAGAGAGAGAGAGGCAGAGACACAGGAGGAGGGAGAAGCAGGCTCCATGCCAGGAGCCCGATGTGGGACTCGATCCCCGGACTCCAGGATTGCGCCCTGGGCCAAAGGCAGGCGCCAAACTGCTGAGCCATCCAGGGATCCCCTCAGCTCAGGTCTTGATCTCAAGGCCCTGAGTTCAAGCTCCACATTGGGCTCCAAGGTGACCATGGAGCCTACTTAAAAAAACTAAAACAAAACAGAACCCTTGATGGTTGGAGCTCAGGGAGACATATATGGAACTTTGTGGGAACATTTTTTCTACTATTGTGTGTTTCTGAAAATTTTCATAATGAATTTCTTTTCTTTTTTGTCTTTAAGAATTGTAGTAAAGGATACATAATACCATTTTAATCCTTCCTGAGCATAGGTCAGTAGAATTGAGTCCATTCACAGTGTTGCGTGACCATTACCACCATCTATCTCCAGAACGGTTTTTGTCTTTTTAAATCAAACAACCAATCAAAGGAAGTTGTTTATAGAACCTGGTATCCAGCTGAGATGTCCTGGGGTGGGGACAAGAGGGAGCAGAATAACCATGCCAAATCTGTAAAAAAAAAAAAAAAAAAAAACAACAACAACAACAAAAAAACCTGAAACACCCAAATCAGGGAGAGAAGGGGCCCCAAATGTGGATGGGATGCCCCCAGCATCATGCTCCAGCCCCAGGGTCTCTATGTAGACTCAGGCCATTTAGGTGCCAGGCCTGGAGGGGAGGATCCTGTGATGTCACCGTATCTAGCCCCAGATTCCAAGTGGGTCAACACCTAGCCAGGAGGAGGGCTGACTCACCCTCTGCTATTCACTAGAAGGTTAAGCAACTCCCTTCTAATCCTGCCTTCCAGGAAAACCAGCCTTTCTGGAAACCCAGTGAGGCTAGAACTTGCCTCTTCTAGCCTGAGGGTTGGGGGCTAGATAGGGGATTGGTAGGGGACCAGCTCACCCTGACTTCATCACATTCTTGGATTCAGGGAGAAGGTCTCTCTTCCAGCCTGCCACAGTCTGCTGCTATGATTTATGGACTGACTTCCAGACCGAAGGAGAGCTCAGTGGGCCCCCAGGACCGGCTGTTGGAAGGGACCTGTCTCCTTCCATCAGGGGAGGAGGGCCGCACAAACCTGCATTCAAGTCCCCACTCTGCTGTGTCCTATGTGTGACCCTGAGCAACTTACATAAAAGCCATCTGAGCTCAGTTCCCGTCTCTGAGTTGAGATGGAGGTAACAATGAGAGCCTAACTCAGGGTCATTTTGAGGGTTAAATGAAATGCTTTAATCTTTTGCACAGTTCAGGGGCATGGCTTTTGCTCAGTAAATATTAGCTACCTGGAAAGCTAAAATGTTTCAAGACAAAGGGCTTTTTCCTTAGGCAGTGGGGGCACCCAGCACTGGGTCAGAAGAGGCTGGTAGTGGTCCAGCCCAGGCTCTGGGGACATGGGGAGAGTGTGGTGGTGGCTGAGGGCTGGCGTAGCTGGTGGGCGTCGGTACAAGAGTCGCAGCCAGACGCCTGCATTCAAATTCCAGCTCCTCTTTAATGTGAGCAAATCACTTAATAACCTGCTGAAGATCAGGTTTCCTCTCTATATACTGGGGAAAATAATAATCTGAGCCTCACAGGGTTCTCATAAAGACTCAATGAGTCCCACGTGGAGTGCTTAGAACACTGCGTGGAACATGGTAAGTCCGTGTCGGCTGTTAGGTGCCACTGTGCTATTTGTCTGTCTAGCGTGGTCCTCACCCTCCCGTCAGTCACAACAGTGACATGAGCAGCCAGGTGATTGAGCTCTCACCTATACATTCTCTCAACAAACCCGGGACACCAGCCACCCCTGAGAGGAGGGGGAGCTGAGGCTCAAGGACTCTGGGGGAGGTGCCCAAGATCACATCAGTGGGGCCAGGATTGGAACTCAGGTCTCCCTGACTCCAGAGCCCACACCCTTAGCCACTTACTCTGTTGCACTAACAGGGCATCACTGAACTCTCACAGGGGCCTGGGGACAGGCAGGCACCCCATATGTAAACCCTTGTAAACAGACCTTGAGGGACGCCTCAGGGTGGCTCAGTGGTTGAGCATCTGCCTTTGGCTCAGGGCATGATCCTGGAGTCCTGGGATCGAGGCCTGCATCGGGCTCCCCACAGGGAGCCTGCTTCTCCCTCTGCCTGTGTCTCTGTGTCTCTCTCTGAGTGTCTCTCATGAATAAGTAAATAAAATCTTAAAAAAAAAAGAAACAACCCACAACAGACCTTGGGTGCCTGGCAGACACCCACTGTGCCATCGTCCAGCGCGCCGAGCGGTCACAGGGAGAGACGCCGGAGCGTGAGCAGCTGGGAGAGCCCGCAGAGGAGGAGGTCGGGCGGCCTCGGTGCTTTGTGGGGGGTGCGCTCCCAGGTGGGGGCAGGTGCAGGGCAGGCCCGGTGGGCCGCGGCTGCGGGCGGTGCGGGACGGTCAGGGGCAGGTAAGGGGGCTGGCCAGCCTCCAAGGGTTCAGGCACAAAGCAAAAGGCTGAGGCTCAGGCCACGATCCAAGCCTCCTCCTTCTCCTGTTAGCCAGATTTCCTTCCTCGGGGATCCGCAGGACTGGGGTTCTTAACCAGAATCTACTGTCCCTGACTCTCAAAATCCCAGCCATTTGCCCAAAGAAATCACAGATCCCTCTGCTCAGACTCAGCCTTGAACAGGAATCAAGGAAAGTAAGTGGGGGCCCTTTCAGCTCCCTTTATTGGTTTGTTCTTCCCTGAGGGTAAACACCTCCAAAACGGCAGCTGGCGTCCAGGGCACACCCAGTACCCCCGGCTGGTGTGGAGCGGGACGCGATCCTGACACAGACCCACTCTCCCTCCAGAAACAAATCCATCCCAGCACCAGAAACGGAATATCTGCTGGAGGTTTCTTAGGACTTTAAAAGGTAAGCTTCCCAGTATGGGAAGAATTTCTGAGAATCCTACCTCCCCTCCCAGCATTTTCCCTAGGAATTCCTGCTCCCTGACCTGGAGGCCATAGCCTCCTCTCTACCCGTCTGCCACTCCTTCCCTCCTTGCCCTCAAAATCCCAGGTGCCTTGTAGCCCTCACACACACCTGTACACATTGAATGAGTGCAATCAGCAGGACCGGCTACATAATTGCAGCACTTGGTATAAAGTGAAAATGCAGGGCTCCTGATCCAGAAATTATGAAGAATTTCAAGATGGTGACAGCAGAGCATCAAGTCCTGGGCCCTTCTGAGCACAGAACCCTAACACCTGCATGGGTTACATGCCTGGGAAGCTGACCCTGGCCCTTCGTGCATAGCTAACATGGACTAAATAGATGTCAAGTTGTCATGAAATCTGAGATCCCATCCCCATCCCAAAAGCATATCTTGAGGATGCCAGCTCTGGATTACACCCACCCCTACCCTCAACCCCTCACTATCCATCTCCTACCCTTAGGATCACGACAGAAAAGTTTGAAGTCTTTTTTTTTTTTTTTTTAAGATTTTATTTATTTATTCATGAGAAACACAGAGAGAGAGGCAGAGACACAGGCTCCATACAGGGAACCCGATGCGGGACTTGATCCTGGGTCTCCAGGATCACGCCCTGGGCTGAAGGCAGCTCTAGACCACTGAGCCACCCGGGCTGCCCCAAGTTTGAGGTCTTGTATTTGAACCTCTCATATCATTTGCAAAGTGCTTTCACATGTTCTTTGAGAGAGAGACGTTATCCCATCTCATAGCAAGGCAAACTGAGATTCAGAAACTTCCGCACCTGAGCTGGCACCTTGCTGGCCATTACCGTACGTGGCACCAAAACTCTAGCATCTAGACTCCCTCCGTCTGGAGCCATTTCCACCAAAGAAAGAGCCTGGACACCATCTAATGCATAAATGATTCAAACCTCAACATCAAAGGAACTTATTTTATTTCTACTATTGTGGCAGGAATTTTTCCCGTTAGAACAGACTCACCTAACCCCAGACAAACACCAGGCCTGAATCAGATTGTCATGTCTCCATTCTTCCCTGACTCAGCCCACCCAGTGCTCCTGAGACTACAGACAGAGAAGAAAAGAGGGGACCCGAACTTTTATTCCAAAGAGTTTATGGCAGGTCCACTTGTTTTGTTTTATTCCTCATGAAAACTTGAGAAATCCTTTTTTTTTTAAAGTAAATTATATATTTTGGGATCATTTTTGATATACAGAAAAGTGGTAAAGATAATATAGAGAGTTCTCTGACCCATTATTTCCCTCATTCTTAGCATCTTACCATGTTACTATATGATTAGCAGTAGTCCTCACATTATGAATGTCTTATACTACCACAGTGTATTTGTCATAACCAAGAACCTGACATTGGCACGTTTGCTATTAACTAAAATCCGGACTTGATTTGGATGTCCCTGGTTTTTCTATTTACGTTCTCTTTCAGTTCCAAGACTGTCCAGGGAAACACATGGCATTTAGTTGTCATGTCTCCAATCTAATCTGTGACAGTTTCTCCTTGCTTTTTATACCTGGATAATCCTGAGCAGGACTGGCAGGTATTCTGTAGAATATCCCCCAATCCAGGTTCATCTGGTGGTTTTCTCATTAGACCAGGGATATAGGCTTTTAGAACACCACTGAGGTGAAGAGCCTTCTTATCACATCCTGTCAAGGGGCTATGAAGGGAACATGACACCACTGCTGAGCTTACCTTGAACTTGTGGGCAAGGTGGTATCCATTGGGCTTCTCTACTGTGAAGTTACTATTTTTCACCATCCCAACTCTACTCTTAGGAAGTGAGCCAATAAGCCTATGCCACCCTGGAGTGGGAGAGGGCAGGAACTAGGAAACTTAGATTTTTTTTTTTAAGTAAATTTAATTATCTTAAAAAAAAATTCATGCTTCTGGTTTAAAATGCCAAAGTAGATACCAAAGGATACAGGCAGGTTAAAAAGTCTCTTCCCCGTCTCTCTCCCCAAAAGTAACAATGTCACCATTTTTTTGTGAATCATTCCAGAGGTATTTTATGCCCAGAAGTAAATGTAAATGTATGTGTGTGTATATATATACAGTTTGCTCCACCTATTCTACACAAAGTTTGCACACCAGCCACACTGTTCTGCACCCAACCGCAGCGTTACTTGGACTAGTGAGACCCTATAAACCACCCAGTTGTCTGACCATGACGGATGGTTAGGTAAATTGCATTACTGTATAGCAAGGGCTTGGCCACAGCCGCCAGCAGTTATACAAATAAACAGTATCTGGTATCATGGAAAAGTAATATGTCAATCAAGTACAGAGTACATATGATTTCTATTGGGTGGATGCTATCTTTCAGGGGGATAAAGTTCAGAAGAGGTCACAGGAAGCTAGAAACCCCTGAGATAAAATAGAAGACTTGTGAGTATAATGTTCTTCTATTAATAAATAAATTTTAAAAAATGATGGGACTGTGAGCTTTGGGGGAACACAGTCTCAAGGCTCCTGAAGCCAGCCTTTAGGTGGGTGGCAAGACCCATCATGCCTTTTCTGGTCAGGGAGGGAAGGGCTGTTTGACTTTCTAGAATCTGTCTCCTGGACTAAGGATGTTTGCAGTTAATTGCATCGTGGAAGTAAGAGTAGAGCAAACACCCTGCCCAGGGCAGGGACAGGATGTAGATTCTTCAGGCCTGAATTGCCAGGCTCGAGGCCACACACTTGTGGATGCCCCACACCCACCACTACTCACAGCCCACAGGACAAAGTGCTGCCTTTCAGTCTGGCACCTGCTCATGCATTCATCTGTCCATTTATCCATTCATCCATTTATTTATCTGTCTACCCACCCACCCATCCCATCTACCCATCCACTCATTTGTTCCCTTTATTCACTCAACATTTACTGTGTAGCTGACCATGTGCCAGACAGGGGGATGCAGCTGTGGCTGAAGTGGACATATGCCCCTGCTCGTTCTGACATGGAACTGAACCACTGTGGGCAAGTGCATCTAAACCTTGGGGTATTTCAAGAACTCAGAAGAGAGGACTAAGCCAGCCTGGAGTGCAGGGCAGTGTCATCAAGGTAGTGATAACCAACCTCAGTGGGTGTTAGCCAGGCTTGGGGAATGACAGGAAAAAAGGGACACTCCAGGTGAAGAGGATTATAAAGGCCACAGACCAGTCGTAGTCCCAGTTATCGAGCCGGTGTCCGAGCCTGGGCCCTGTGCCAGGTGCTGGGAGAGGTCAGGAGCTCATTTCCTCCCTCAAGCCCTTTGTGAGGGAGATATTATGAACTCCATTTTTTTCCCAAACCTTTACTGGGATATTGACATACAATGTATATAAGTTTAAGGTGTATAATGTGATACATGTATATACTGGGAAGTCATTATCACAGCAAGGTTACTTATACCTGTGTCCCCTCACATCAGTACCATTTTTCATTTTTTGTGGTGATAACATTGAAGATCTACTCTTTTTTTATTTTAAGATTTTATTTATTTATTCATGAGAGACACAGAGAGAAAGAGAGGCAGAGACACAGGCAGAGGGAGAAGAAGGCTCCATGCAGGGAACCTGATGTGGGACTCAATCCTGGGTCTCCAGGGTCACACCCTGGGCTGAAGGCAGTGCTAAACCGCTGAGCCACCCGGGCTGCCCTGAAGATCTACTCCTTTAACAACTTTCAAATATATAACATAGCATTATTAATGATAGTCACCATGCTGTACACCAGATCCCCAGAACATATATTCATCTTATAGTTGGAAGTGTATGTCCTTTGACCAATTTCTCCCTATTTCCTCCACTTCCCAGTCCTGCAACCGCCAGTCTACTTTCTAATTCTATGAGGTCAGCTTTGTTAGATTGCACCTACCAGTAAGAACATACTGTGTTTGTGTTTCTCTGACTTATTTCACGTAGCGTAATGCCTTCACGGTCCATCCACATGATTGCAAATGGCAGGGTTTCTTTCTATTTTATGGCTGAATAATAGTATAATACATATTTTCTTTATCTCGTCATCAGTCGATGGGTATAGGTTGTTTCTAGGTCTCGGCTGTTGTGAATAATGCTGCAGTGCATATGAGGGTGCAGCTACCTCTTAATGATAGTGATTATAATTTACTTTTGATAAATACTCAGCAATGGGAAAGCTGGATTGTAGGGTAGTTCTATTTTTTTTTTCAAAGTATTTTTTTTAATTTTTATTTTTATTTATTTATGATAGTCTCACACACAGGGAGAGAGAGAGAGAGAGGCAGAGACACAGGCAGAGGGAGAAGCAGGCTCCATGCACTGGGAGCCCGATGTGGGATTCGATCCCGGGTCTCCAGGATCGTGCCCTGGGCCAAAGGCAGGCGCCAAACCGCTGCGCCAGCCAGGGATCCCGGTAGTTCTATTTTTATAGTTTTTTGAGGCACCTCCATACTGTTTTCCACAGTGGCTGCACCAATTCATATTCCTCCCAAGAGTGTGCAAGGCTCCCTTTCTCCACATCCCCGCCAGCACTTGTTATTTCTTGTCTTTTTGAAACTAGCTGTTCATTCTACCATCTGTGAGATGATACTTCATTGTGATTCTGAATTGCATTTCCCTGAGGATTAATGATGTTGAGCACATTTTCATGTACCTGCTGGTCATTTATATGTCTTCTTTGGAAAAACGCATTATCTCCTTTTTAAGAATGAGGATGCTGAGCTGAGAGAGGCTGGGTGCTAGCCCAGGGTCACCCAACATGCAAACAGCAGGGGCAGGATTGGGCCAGGAGCAGCTGGTTGCAGAGTTTGTATTTCTTTTCTTTTTCTTTTTTTAAGTTTTATTTATTTATTTATTCATGAGAGACACAGAGAGAGAGAGAGAGGCAGAGACACAGGCAGAGGGAGAAGCAGGCTCCATGCAGGGAGCCCGATGCGGGACTTGATCCTGGGACTCCAGGATCACACCCTGGGCCGAAGGTGGTACTAAACTGCTGAGCCACCCGGGTTGCCCTGTATTTTTTTTTTAAAGATTTATTTATTTATTCCAGAGAGAGAGAGAGAGAGAGGGAGGGAGGGCAGGAAGGGGAGAGAGAGAGAGTGTGTAAGCACACAAGTGGGGGGAGGGGCAGAAGAAGACTGAGGGAGAGCCTCTCAAGAAGACTTCCCAGTGAGCACAGAGCCTGATATGAGGCCCCATCCCATGATCCATCATGACCTAAGCTGAAACAAAGAGTCAGATGCTCAACCAACAGAGCCACCCAGGAGCTCCCAGAGCCTGTACTTTCATTTTTTATTTTTTTAAAGACTTTATTTTTTTATTCATGAGAGACACAGAGAAAGAGGCAGAGACACAGGCAGAAGGAGAAGCAGGCTCCCTGTGGGGAGCCCAACATGGGACTCGATCCTGGACCCCGGGATCACGCTCTGAGTCAAAGGCAGATGCTCAACTGCTGAGCCACCCAGGGATCCCCCAGAAATACTTTTGAAATCAGTATTTTAAAGATATTTGTATACTGTGCTGGGAAAAATAACAAACAAGGTAGAGTTCTTGGCTCAAGAAGCTTCTACGGAAAGGTCTGAAAAGTTAGCAGAAAGTTATAATTCATTATAGCAAAGTGATTTGTTCTGGTAGGAGAAGTTGACAGTTTCCTATATGCCTGGCACTGTGCTGAGCGTTGGACGTGAGTTAACTTGTCTAGGCATCACAATTCTATCAGGTGGGTACTATTACAATCAACCATTCACTGGGAGGGATGTCTGACTGGCTCAGTTGTTAGAGCATGCCACTCTTGACCTTGAGGTCAGGCGTAGAGTTTACTTAAAAAGAGAGAGAGAGAGAAATACATCAACTGTTCACTGAGAGAAAGGTCATAAAGGCTCAGAGAGGCCAGGTAACTTGCCCGAGGTCACATAGCTGGTGGATGGCAGAGCTGGAATGAGAACCCAGGCCTTCCACCCCTTTGACCACAGACTCTAACTAACAGGGGACTAACAAAGGGCAGCCCGGGTGGCTCAGCGGTTTAGCACTGCCTTCAGCCCACAGGTGTGATCCTGGAGTCCCGGGATCAAGTCCTGCATCGGGCTCCCTGCATGGGGCCTGCTTCTCCCTCTGCCCGTGTCTCTGCCTCTTTCTCTGTGTCTCTCATGAATAAATAAATAAAACCTTAAAAAAACAAAAACCAAAAAACGAAACGGGGACTAGGAGGTAACACTGAGTTTTCTTCCTCTACCTCTCAGAGACCCATCCTATCTGCTGGGCTCCTGCAGGGCTGAAAGCAGAGAGAGGACTGGGAAGACGTCCTGATTGATGTCCACACCAACCCTGTTCCTGCGGGCCCAGCTTCTGCCATGAGGTGGCTGCTGGTTCCCTGTAATGGGAAACGATCTTCCTCCCTCACGGGTGAGGGGAGGTGCACTCAGGGCACCATGTGACAGCTGCTACAGAGTGGCTGGCCTTTCCCTGTCTCTTGAGACTTCTCCCCACTTTCTTTTGTATGTCTTCCTCCGTAACCAGAGACAGGACTGCTGTTCTGGCCTCGAGGTGCCCACCAGGGATTCACCCACAGACACCGTCTTCCCCTCGGCTTCTCGGCCCCGGGCCGCCCAGGCAGCCTGTCTGCACGTGCAGTCAGACCTCCCCAGGACTGTGGAGATCTGTGAACGCCGATGCTTCAGCCTGTCCCGAGCGGCACCTGCACTGGGGAGAAAGTAAATGATGGTGAGCAAGAGCCTCTCCTAACTGCTTTGAGGGGCCCAAAAGGCTCAGGCCTCCGGGCTGGCCTGCCCACTTCCGAGGAAGGAGGAGCCACACTCTTCTGGGGGTGCCACTTTGTGGACAGTCGTAAGAATCAAGGCTCTTTGGTGGAGATGACCTTGCGTGATGTCTGTAGCACACACTGGGGCTCACCCATGTCCCTTCGGCCTGGCCAGTCCTGTTGCCCAATAGCTCTCTGGTCACCCAGTCACTGGGTGAGTGCTTATCACGAATGAAGTCATGACTAAGTTTAGTCACACCGACTACTTCTGTCTGCACACAGTACACGGGAAGGCCACAGATGAGCAGCCCTCCCTCCCCCAGGGGTCGGGGGCAGCCCCCTCATTAACATATCCGTCCATGGGCTTCCTTCCTTGCCTGTCTCATCTCCTCCCACCCTCTGCCAGGGCTTTCCAGGATCATTTCCCAAAAGAACGTCTTGCATTTGTATTCTGGACTCAGTCTGCTTCTGAGGAAACCCAACTAAGACATTTGTTAACTGTCAACACTTACTGAGCACTTTCTCTGTGCCACGCACCTTGCTCATACCTCACACGTCTTGACTTCTCCAATCCCCCCACAGCCGGGGCTGTGAGGAAGGGACTGTTATCTCCATTTTAAAGACACAGAAACTGACTCAGATCTGAGGCTTGATGCCAAATGACTCCTCCCGTGACCCATCCTCTGGCAGCACGAAGTGCTTCCAGTTCCTCAAACTGCTTATCTCCTGCCCGGTGCCAGAGCAGGCCCCCAGGTCTCCAGCCCTCACACCTCATCCCTGCGGTAGGCAGAACAGTAGACCCTCTCCATGTCCCTACCAGAACCCAGTTCTGTTACTTTCTATGGCCAAAGAGGCTTTGCAGATGTGATGAAGTTAAGGATCCTGAGATGGAGAGAATATCCTAGCTTATCTAAATGCACCTGATGAAATCACAATGGTCCTCATGAGGGGGTGTCCTCCTGTCTCTTGCGATAGAAGATGCTGTGATGATGGAACAGAGGGACAGGAAGAGATTTGAAGATGCAACACTGATGGCTTTGGAGTTGGAAGACAGGGCCATGAGCCAAGGGATTAGGCAGCCTCTGGAAGCTGGGAGAGGCTAGGAAACAGAGTCTCCCTGGGAGCCTCCGAAGGAGCCAGGTCTGCCAACACCTTAGCCCATCAAAACCACTTTCGGGTATCTGGCCTCCAGAACTGACGGAGAACATGTTTGTGTGGTTTTAAGTCACTACTTTTAGAGTGCTTTGTGAGAACAGCCACGGGACACACTAAACCAACTGCTTGAGCCAGCGTGTCCCCCACAGCCTGCCCAGCTGTGGCGCATTCCTGGCAAAAGCAGTGACCAAGCCAGCTCGTGGGGCTGTCACCTGGAAGGGTATAGCATCAAGCACAGGCAAGGGGATCCCTGGGTGGCTCAGTGGTTTAGTGCTGCCTTCAGCCCAGGGCATGATCCTGGAGACCCGGGATCAAGTCCTGCATCAGGTTCCCTGCATGGAGCCTGCTTCTCCCTCTGCCTGTGTCTCTGCCTCTCTCTCTCTCTCTCTCTCTGTGTGTGTGTCTCTCTCTGTGTCTCTCTCTCTCTGTGTCTCTCATGAATAAATAAATAAAATCTTAAAAAAAAAAAAAGTGCAGGCAAGTATGACCTGTTACAGGGGATACCCAGAGCTGAGGGATGTTGGAGGGCCCTGCTCAGTCTGAGGGGTCAGGACAACGCCCCAAGAAAGACCTGCTTCAGCAGAGGCAGGAGGGTGAGTGGGAGTTCAACAGGAGGGAAGGGGAAGGACGAGGCCAGACAGAGGCAGCAGTGTATGCAAAGGCCAGGAGAGGGAGAAAGTTCAGCCATTTGAGGAACTAAAGTGGTTCAGTCTGGGGACACCAGGGTGGCTCATTGAGTAAATGTCTCCCTCCCAGGGTCCTGGGATCAAGCCCCATGTCAGGCTCCCTGTTCAGTGGGGAGTCTGCTCCTGCCTCTGCCCCTCCCCCGACCCTTACGTGCTCTCTCTCTCTCTCTCTCTCAAATAAATAAGATCTTTAACAAAAAAATAAAATGACTAAGTCTGGACAGGTGCCAAGAGTGGAGGGAGAAGCGGTGGAAGCGTGTGGTGCAATGGTTGGAAGGATGAGCTCTACCAGTGTGAGCATGTGAGGCCCAACTTTGCTATTTCCCAGCTCTGCGATTAGGGCAAGCAACTTGGCTTCTCTGTGCTCCAGTTTACTCACCGGCCTGTTGGGGAGAACACATAGTATTGACCTCACAGGGCTCTGTGAGGTTTGAATACACGTACGCCATTTGGAACAGAGTAAGGGCTCAGTAAATCTTCTGTTTATGCCTCCTCATATCGGCGGCTTATGCGGGCGAGCATGCAGCGCTCAGGCTGGCCAGTGTGACGCCCACATTCCTCTGCCTGTGGGATGGGGACGGAGTTGCCAGAGCCAGCTAGCATTAGCCCTGGACTTTTGCTAGAAGTTCTGGGAGGGCAGCTCAGCCCGGAGTGGCTGGGGGGCATGTTTATCACCCTGTGAGGCAGGCCTGCCCTAGAAGGAAGCCCACAGAGGGAAAGATAGAGCCCTGGATGGATGAGACCAATCTCGGTGGTCTTACCTGGGGCCCCCAGTCCAGACATGCCTGAACCACCCTCTTGGACTGTCTAGTTACAGGGTCCAATCAAATTCTTCTTTTTGCTTTAGCAGTTTCCTCTGAGTTCCTGTCACTGGCAACCAGGAGAGTCCTGACTGGTAGATGGTACTCAGTAAACACGTTGAGTGAACATTGAGGACTCTGGTACTCTCTTTAAGTTTGAGGGTGATTTTGTGCTAAGGGACCCCCTGCCCTGTGGGACCCTAGGGACTGGGGAGAAGCACTCTCTCTGTTCTCCCCACCTGTGGGGGCCCTGGCAACCACGTCTAAGGTCCTTTCCAGAGAAGGCTCTGCTCAAGGCAGGTGGGCACCCTACTCAGAAACTGAATCCCTCTTTTCCTCTCCCTGACTCAGCCCTTCAGAAGTATTCAATAAATGCTAGCCTTTGTCATTCATTTCCTTCAGAAATTATATTGTGTAGTATGTCTTAGAATGAAAAAGAGAGAATGATAAGTAAACAAATAACACAACTTTCTTCTTCTTTTTTTAGGGGGAGGTGGAGGCGAGGAGCAGAGGGAGAGGGAGAGAGAGAGAATCTTAAGCAGGCTCCACACTCAGCATGGAGCCCAATGCAGGGCTTGATCTCATGACCCGGAGATCATGACCTGGCCAAAATCAAGAGTCAGACACTTAACTGACTGAGTCACCCAGGCACCCCTAATTTTGAAGTGTGTATCCATGTTGGCAAAGAGCAGCAGCAGGAAGGTGGGGGTGGTGGTGGAGGGGGTCATGTGTTTCCTACTTGTCCCCTTGGCAGGAGTAGTATCAGGTCAACCTTCCCGTTGGGAGCATCTAGAAAAGGCCCAGAAAAAGGTGCCTGAAATTGGGAGTTGCTTTTCCTCCTCCAGCCCTCAAATCATGTGCTGACTACAGCAGATAAAAGACTGAAAAGCTGGCAGAGTTTTGGTGTCTCAAGGCCTGCGGCCACAAAAATCAGAGTGCCACTCCCCAGCCCCCATCCTGGTAGTGGTATAAACCCCCAGGCTAGAGTTACAACTCTAATAAGTGGGAGGAACACATTCAGGAAATTGCATAGAAAGAATTTCAGCAGAAAACTGGAAAATATAAAAAGAATCAAATGGAAGTCCCAGAACTGAAAGATTCAATGCTGAAACTGAGATTTGCTGTGGTTAAGGTCAAACACAGCCTCTGAGGCCCTGCCCAGGTTCTGGTCCTAGGTCAGCCTTTACTACTGACAATGCTGGTCCTTGTTTCTCATTTTATTGAGGTGAAATCCATACAACATACAATGAACCAATTTAAAGCCCACAATTCAGTGGTGTGGAAGGTGTTAACAAGGTCGTACAAAAACCAGCCCTCTCTAGTTTCAGAAATTTGTCATCACATCATAGTATGCACCATGCCTATTAAATAGTGACTCCCCATCCTCCTCAACTCCCTGCCTGGCAACGTCTAATCTGCTTTCCATCTCCAGGGACTGTCCTATTATGGCTCTGTCATATAAAATAAACCATAGAGGTTGCAACTTTTGTGTCTAGCTTCTTTCACTTAGCATGTTCTTGAGGTTCATCCAAATTGTAGCGTGTCAGTATTTCTTTCCTATTTATGGCTGAATTATGGTCCATTGTATGGATGTACCACATTTGTTTATCCATTCATTTATTAATGCACATTTGAATCCTTTCTGCCTTTTGGTTTGAATGAATGATGTTGCCATAAAATTGGCATGCAAGTCGCCGGGTGTACGCATTTTCATTTCTCTTGGGTGTAAACTTGGGTGTGGAATAAGCTCTTGTTTCTTAACTTCTTGTTGCAGTTTCCTTGTCTATAAAATGAGGCTGGAGGTAGTACTGAAATTATAGTGTTACCTGAGACGATGCAAACTGCTTAGCTGGATAAGCGGTTGCTATGGATCAGTGCTGTTACCCAATTAGGTTGTAAGTCTTTGTTGACCTTTCTGTCTGTCTGTGCTGCTAGGTCACAGGTTCCTGGAGGGCAGGGGCTTTCGGATGCATATGCCTGCGCCCTCAGGTGCCTTGGCAGATGCTCAGGAAGTGTTTCTGGAGTATTTGGAGCTGGTTCTTTTCCATGCATGGCCTTACCCTTCTCTTAGGATTTGCCGGTGCCCTAAGGAGCACACATGTCATTGCTCTTTTTCAACCACTGAGGAAAATGAGGCTCCTGGAAGCTGAATACCTTAATTAATGTTACAAGACTAAAGAGAAGCAGAACCTGAACTCCAGTTGAAAACCTCAAGCAGGGGTTCATTCAGTCACTCAACATCAAATATTTACTGAGCCCCTGCTGTGTGCCAGGCATGTTCTAGACAGTGGCATCGTCATGAATTATTTGGAAAGAATATAAACAAGATAAGTTATATAGAGTATGTAGGTGATACACTCTATGCTACAAGGTGATATGTGCCAAGGAGAGTAGGGCAGAAAAGGAGGGTAGGGAGTTGCCAAGGGAGGGGTGAGAGAGTCTCAATTTATGTGGGGTGCCAGTGAAGACCTCACAGGGAATGGGGCTTGAGTACAGATTTGAGGAAGTGAGTGAGTGGACCATGTGAATGTCTATAGCTATGACTCAGTAGGATTAAATTAGAAGAAGTTCTGGATGAAGATCTTTCTGGACAATGATGATGTTCATCATGAGACAGCTACCAGTTCTTTTTTAAATTATTTATTTTTCATATTTTTAAAGATAAATATTTTTTGAAGATTTTATTTATTTATTAGAGAGAGAGCATGCGCATAAGCAGGGGGAAGAGCAGAGGCAGAGGGAGAAGCAGACTTCCTTCCCACTGAGCAGGGAGCCCAGTGTGGGGCTGGATCCCAGGACACTGAGATCAGAGTCACACTGCTCTACTTACTGAGCCAGCCAGGTGCCCTGACAGCTACCACTTCTTGGTCAGCTGCTGCGTGCACTGCCCACATTACCTACAATATTTCATAAGCACCTCAGAATGGCTGGGTGAGGTGGGTATTACTATTACTCCCACACAATTCCTCAATGGCTGAACAAGGACTTGAACCTGTATCTGAGGCCAGAATCCATGCCATAGTTGGGCTTCCCTTAGCTTCCTGGGAGGCAGTATGGTGGCATCGTTCAGAGTGAGGCTCTGGAGTCAGGCAAGATGCTTCTGGGCTGCTGCTTCACCTCTCTGGGCCTCAGTTCCTTGGGCCTGAGGTATGGGCCTCGTACCTCATTGAGGTATTTGAGGATTACACATGGCAGCAGATATAAAACACTTGCTCAGTACATGGGGGCAGTTTCTGTTATGATTATCGTCATTACCAGAGAAGTTTTTTTGCATTTTGGAGAGCCATCTGGTCCACCGGATTCCCTCTGGTCCCAACCGACTTGGGCTCACATGACTGGTTGACTGTCCAGGGCAACAGAGGTGCAAACCTCTGCATCTGGAGAACAGGGGACCCTCTGAAACCTCATTAAGCTCAGCCAATCATGTTCTAATTGTTCCCTTGTACTTCTGAATGCATTTCTGTAGCCAAAAGCTTTCCCAGCTGAAGCTCTAGGGATACCAGGGAAAAATGCTCTGTGTTAGCTCTAACCTCTTCCCTCACCCTCAATTAAGGACCTGTCCGGGGCCTTTGGAGGGAGGATTGACCTCCAGCTATTTTGGAAGGGCCTATCTCCTATCAGGAGCTGATTTTGGTCTGAGCTGAGAATGTATTTACGGTCCAAAGTCTGCTCCAAAGTAAACACGTCATCACATTCCTCACAGCCTGTAACCTCCATGGGGAGAAGCTCTGGCCATCACGGCGTAAGGGTGGTGTGGAAATCTTATCTGCCTCTATTTCAGCAGGATCCCACCTAGCTCACACTTGGTGTGGAACACGGGGGAGAGAGAGGGACAGATAATCTTAAACAAGTTGAAAACAAGAGCACATTCATTGCAATTATTCTCTGCAGTGATGGGCAGGGAAGGCTAGGTTTAGAAGACAAACATGTTGTGTAGTCAAAGAACACACATTTTTATGTGGGTGTGCCTTTGCATTTATCCTTATTGCTTTTTTTTCTGCCCATGAAAGTAAAGCAGAGTTTTATTTTCTTTCCTTTTCTGTTCTTTCTCTCTCCTTTCTTTCTTTTTCCTTAACAGCAAATGGCACATATTTGAAGTTTACAATTTGATGTTTTTGTACCCCCCCACACACATATTACATGCACATATATAGTCATGAAACTATGGGGAAGGGGCAGCCCGGGTGGCTCAGCGGTTTAGCACCGCCTTCAGCCCAGGGTGTGATCCTGGAGACCCAGGGATAGAGTCCCACGTCAGGCTCCCTGCATGGAGCCTGCTTCTCCCTCTGCCTTGTGTCTCTGCCTCTCTTTCTGTGTGTGTGTGTGTCTCTCATGAATAAATAAATAAAATCTTAGAAAAAAAAAAAAGAAAAGAAACTATGGGGAAGATATCTATCACTCCTAAAAGTTTCCTCATCTTCTCATCTCTCCTCGCCTACCCCCTATAGTCCAGGTACAAACTGATCTGCTGTCATTATAACTAGCTTGCTTTTTCTAGAATTTTATATAAGTGGAACCACACAGTATGTATTCTTTTTTCATTTGGCTCCTTTCACTTAGCATAATTATTTTGAGATTCAGCTATGCTGTTAGGTATATCTGTAGGTCCTTCCTTTATATTGCTGAGTACTAATGAGTCCATTGTGCCAATGCAGGACACTTGGTTCACTCATTCACCTGTTAATGGACTTTTGGGTTGTGTCTAGTTTTTGGTAAATAAAGCTGGTACGAATGCTCAAGAACAAGCCTTTTTATAGACACATGCTTTTATTTCTCTTGTTTAATTACCTAGGTGTGGAATGGGTAGATCATATGGTAGGTATGTGTTTAGCTTTTTTAAGAAACTGCTTTCCAAAGTGGGTGTACCATTTTCCATTCCCACCAATAATGTATGTTTCAAAGCATATATTAGAGACACACTTAAGGTAGAAAGAAAAATCCTGCAGGTAGAAAGTAAAAGTTCTTAATAATACCACCTCCTAGTGATTGCCTGGTTAACTGTTTCCTATAAATTCTTCCAGTGTTCTTTGTTTTCTTTTTCCACATCCAGCTGACACACAGAGGTGCCCTGGGCAGGCGAACAACCTGGCATCCCTTCAACTTGATATTTTAAAAACAGTCGTCCAAAATTTACTTAGGCAGGATGTGGAGAAACTGATTTTCTGTTAATAAAATATATCATTCTTCTTTCTTTTCAAAATAAAGGATTTATTACAGGCACAGAATGAAACCTGACCTTTTACATTATTTGGATTTATCCTGGAATTGTAGTTGTCCAAGCAGTCTGCCTGTGTTAAAGGACATGTGATTCAGGTGACACACAACTGTGAGGTCTCAGGGCAGCACGCAGATCTGACCCAGGATAAGCTGACATGACTAAGGACCTGAGAGAACTGTCACCTAGCCAGGCTCAGGCTTAGTGGTACAGCCGAGAGTTGCCTCTAGTGTTGGATAGAGAATGTTCTCATTTCCCCCAGAGGATGCTGGTTCTCTCTGATTGCTGGTTACAGCAGGGCTGCCCTGGGTGGAAACCCAAGTTAACTGGCACCGAGTTTTGATCTAGTCCAGTGCTACTTGGGCTCCCCTTCTAGACTGGCACCCTCCTAGGCGGCCTGGGGCCAGTAGCCCAGTGCATATATTAACATATATTAGTGTTATTTTTATTTTCAAAATATATACACAAATTGGATTGCACAAATTCATGCTGGTCTATAACTTGCTTTTCTGTTTCCCCACTAAATAATTCATTTTGAGGTCTTTTCATATTAGCCTGTGTAGATCCATCACACTCTTTTGTAAAAAGTACTGAGGTAATCTATCCGACAGATGTACTGTAATGCAGTACCTGTGGACTGTAAATCAGCTTGGGGATCTTGTTAACCTGCAGGGTCCTGACTCAGGGGGTCCGGACTGGTGCCTGAGGTTCTGTGCATTCCCAGGGGCCGAGCAAGCTGCTGATGGGACCATACTTTGAGAAGCAAGGCTCTAATGCATGGGAGGGCCCCACCAGGGAGCAACATTGGAGCTGTTATAAACAGTGAACACCCTTGAGTATCCACAAGGAGGACCACACTTGGGTCTTAGTGTCAGAAAACTTAGTGTTCAGCTCAGCTCTGACACTAACTGTGTGACCCTGAGCGGGTCCCTCCTCCCTGGTAATTCAGTGAGTGGTCACAAACCGTCTCTACTCTTTTTAAACCCTAGGGATAAAGATAAACAGTCCCTGTCCTTGAGTGCTCTGAGAGTAATAATTCTAATCCTGGTGAGCAGGGAATTGGGGGAGAGGGGAGAACACGAGATAAGGATGGAAAAGCCTTTGTCAGCTGTACTGCCGGCCACAAAGGCCGTTCTGTTCCAGTTGGAAGGCAGTCTAGGTTTGCCAGGTGAGCAGTGGCTAGACAGGGTTTTCTTTAGTAGAAAAGTGCTCTGTGGCATTTGTCTGCACTTTTAAAAAAACAAACCAGACCCACACATAAATCTTCCAAAGGAGCCAGCCAAACTGGGTGGAGGAAGACAGCCCAGTCATTTGCAAACTTTTTTTTTTTTTTTTGGTGATTCTAGCAAGACTGCAGAGGGTGGGGTGGGGGGTGGGGCATGCTCTGGGTGCGTCCACTCTGGGCTGGGAAGGCCCAGAGGGAGAGAATCAAGGCCCACAGCGGCCCTGTCTCCCCGCCCCTGCTCCACGAACAGCGCACAGATGTCCAGTGAATGGTGGCCACAACCTTCATTCCTGTACCAGCGTGAGGTGAACTGCTTCTGGCCGTCTGGACTGTAAGGAATGGAGAGCTCAGAGACTCAGAATTGACCTCTGGAGCTGGTTAAATAGAGGGTTTGAATCCAGACCCTGACACCTAATACCAAAGGGACCCGAGTGAGCGACCTGATTTTTTTTTTGCAGCCTCAATTTCCCTGTTTGTAACCCGAGGATGATACTGATAGCACCGCGCTCACAGAGTTCTTGCAAAGCTTAAAAAAGATTAACTCATGGACATGAGATGCTGAGGCACCGGAGAAGTGGCCACTTACACAGCTAGAGGATTCAAGGAGGGAATGTTGAGGAAATCACAGTCCTGTAGCACCGTGTGAGTCCAGGACAGAATGACTTCCACGACTGTCGCTCTGTCCCTTCTGACTGAGCTCCACCTTACTGGCTGGCTGAGTGGGAGAGCGGGGTGCCTTCTCGGAGCAGCCTGCTTACCGGCACCCCCAACCTTATCTCAGGGCTGGCTGCGCCTTCAAACTGCCATTGTCTTTGTCACCTCTTTGGGGGGAAGACCTGCTCCTCGGGACCCACCCACATGGCCCCAGGCCCTTGGCCGCAGGGGCTGGGGTGGGGGGAGCCCTCCCACTTCTGCTCGCAGGCTGCTGAGAGAACCAGCTCCTCTTCCTCCAGGGGGTGGAGGCAGAGCAAATATTCTCACTTACAGTTCGCCTCTCTTGCTCCCTAGCAGGGTGTGGACATCGGTGTAAAATTACAACCGAGGCGGCCCCCACCCTGGAGCAAAGATGCAACGGGGAAGGCGGCGTTCATTTTACAAGCCCTGCTTCTCCATCTCTGCTCGGAAACTTACCGTCTTCGCTCTCTGAGGTCTGCTCGTACCATAGTCATGACATTATCATGACGTTACCACGTGATAATCATGGTACTAATAGCAGCAGCTCTCTCACACATGCTTACATGCTAAGTGCTCCACACATGGCCTCTCCCTTGTCAGAAGCCTCCCCCGAGGTGGACGGGAATATAGGCCACAGACAAGGAAGCAGAGTCAGGGCTGCCCCGGCTCCCTGCTCTCCATCGTGACCATTGCCTTTCTTAGTATCCTTGTATCCAGACTGTCACTCTGAGCTTAGACATAGGATTATTTCTCTCAGCTCCAGTTTCTTTTACCTGTAAAAAGGGAAATAACATCACCCAGTGGGCACCTGGGGGGCTCAGCCGGTCAAGTGTCTGCTTTCCCTCAGGTCATGACCTCAGCGTTCTGGGATCAAGCCTTGTGAAGCTCCCCCTCTCCCTCCGCCCTACCTCACACAAGTGCACTCGCTCTTTCTCTCTCAAATAAATATAAATAAAGGTTAGTTATTTGAAGGAGAGAGAGAGAGCACAAGCAGGAGGAACAGCAGAGGGAGAGGGAGAGGCAGACTCCTCGCTGAGCAGGGAGCCCGATGTGGGGCTCGATCCCAGCATTCTGAGATCATGACCTGAGCCCAAGGCAGCCGCTTAACTGACTGAGCCACGAAGGCGCCCCATAAATAAAATCCTTAAAAAATTATTAATAACATCACCTCGGGTTATTCTGATGATTAAATGAGAAAATGGTTGAGAAATGGAAGCTTCTGTTATTATTTATTATTTAACTACTTTTAGTGTCATGAATATCCTGACATGCTGTCATCCAGTGGACCCAGGATGCCAAGAAACCACAGAATGCAGGTTCACCTGGAACCCCTTTAGTTAGTGTCAGCTCTGACACTAACAGAGCTGGCGTTCCTGAAGTGTGGAGGTGGGTTTCACATATAGGCTGGGGTCCCAAGGTCAGGACTCTGGTGAGAGCATTAGGGGTCTCCAGCTTATTAACTGGTTTATCTCAGTTTCAAGTATCTCTCTATACCTGCATTGTCCAATATGGTAACTCCCAGTAGCCAAAGGCAGCTATTGGGCACTGGCAATGTGCAAAGTCCAAATTGAGACAAACTTTAAGTGGAACGCCTGAGTGGCTCAGTAGGTTGAGCATCCCACTCTTGCTTTCAGCTCAGGTCATGATTACAGGTTTGTGAGGTCAGGCCCCATGTCAGGCTCCATGCTGAGCATGGAATCTGCTTGAGACTCTCCCTCTCCCTTAGCCCCTACCACTTTTGCTCTCTCTCTCTCAAATAAATAAAATAAATCTTTAAAAAAAGATATGCTGGGATCCCTGGGTGGAGCAGCGGTTTGGCGCCTGCCTTTGGCCCAGGGCGCGATCCTGGAGACCCGGGATCGAATCCCACGTCGGGCTTCCAGTGCATGGAGCCTGCTTCTCCCTCTGCCTGTGTCTCTGCCTCTCTCTCTCTCTCTCTCTCTCTGTGACTATCATAAATAAAAAAAAAAATTAAAAAATTAAAAAATAAAAAAAAATAAAAAAAGATATGCTGTAGGCATAAAATACACGTCAAATTTCAAAGACAGTAAATATAATGTTTATATACATGTATAACGTAACATATGTTTATGTTATATTGCTGAGTACTGATGAGTCCATTGTGCCGATGCGTAATGTTTATGTATATATGTATGAATATACATACATATGTATATATATACACACACATATATATATTTAAACATATTGATTGTCTGTTGAAATTACAACTTTTTGGATATATTGGATAAAAT